>NW_024609879.1:60624795-61122295 GCF_016920785.2 Ixodes scapularis | reverse complement strand
AATTTTAGGGTGTCTTAGCACTGAAGGCGGCCAAGCACCAGTGATCCAACTAGACATGCAGAAGGCATTTGATCGTGTTCACTATGATGTTATTTGGTCTGTTTTGTAGAGGGCAAATGTTGGGAAAGTTATATATTGGGGGTCCGTAAGGCATACACCGGGTGGACCACTAAGCTGGCTTGACCAATTCTTTAACCCCAAAGATACAAGTGTCGTCCTCTGTAAGGCAGGGCTTTCCCTTGTCCTCGTTATTGTTCTCGTTGTATTTAGAGTCATTTTCTTCAAGTGTTATTCAAAGCCACAAAGTGAGCTGTTTTTTGTAGGTTCTACTGAAACGAAGGTATTGTCTTGCGCGGGAGATATCGCTCTATTTTCTTCTAACAAGAGAAGTGTTACGGAAGTTTTGAAGCTGCGCTTTTTGTTCTGTGCCGCAACAAAGACTAAAATTAGCCTAGAGAAATGCCATTGGTTATTGCACGGTGAGCGGGATACAGCTCCAGCACAGTTTGAAGGAATAAGTCGAAGCACAATTCCGTTCAAGTGTCTAGGGGTCCCGCTGCAGCACACAAAGAGCACAACACCGTATTGGGAGAATGTCGTCGCAGTCGTTAAGAAAAAGGCATCTCGGTGGCGTAAGTGCAATGTGTCTATTTTTTACTCGCGCGACTGTATGCAAACTATTTTAACCACAAAGATATGGTATGTTCTGCAAGTACACGGAGCTTCATAAGTAAGATGCGCAACGTTTTTTTTTTTGTGCTATTTGCTTGTTTGTTGGTTAGTGAACCCATGTGTAATGAGTGTAATTATAACCTTTTAAGTCAAGTCTCCAAAGGAGGGGGCGGGCTAAGCCATATTTTGCTCGAAAAATCGTTTCTGTTTTCGTTTTCCTTTTTCTTTTTTTTTTTTTTTTACGGGATGAACAGATCCCATTGTTGCAAGTTATGATACAGGCCTGAGTAGCAGAAGCCTTACCAATTTTTATTATAACTTCAGAGTGTGCCCCCCCCCCCCCCCCCCCTCGGCAAAGCTAGTTTGTTTGGTAAAGAATGTTGTTGATTCTTTTTATTTTTAAGGTAATATTTTCACAACATAACCTGGCGACTGTTATGCTTAAAGAACTGACGCGAGACCACTTCATGTCCTTTTTCCTGTGCCATTGTTGCGTTTGCAGTACGTCTCAGGGCCTGGACAAGATTTATTGACAAGTGTTAACAGAATGTGTGTGCCACCGGTTGACAAAACGTTTTTCTTTCGGCTAAGCAGCTTCACTTTGCCATTGAAGGTCGGCCTACAGGGGCGTTGGTTGTACGTCCCTTGGGGCCTAAAATACCTCATTTGCTGACATCTGGAAACTATTGAGCACGTTTTCTTGAACAGTTGGGACGCTGCCTTTTTGGGGACGTTTTACAGCGTACACTGAAAAATGATCTATGCGTTGACTATTTCACCGCTAGGTTTCCCCCTATAGATAAGGCGGACAACGTGCCATATGACACGTTTATGGCGCTAGGGCTGTACAGTCTATGGCGATCACGCTTGGCGGTGCGACACACTGAGGCTAGACCAAAATGGGCGCGCAAATTTTTTTTATAAAGGTTGTACTACAGGTAAAAATAGTTATTTAAAAATATTGAAAACCCGCCTCAGTGGATTGTACTGCTATATTCGCTAATGGACATGGAAGAGCTTTAGTGCCGCCAACTGGTCAAAGTTAGTGCCCTTGGTGATTTTGTAATGCCTGGTGTGTTTTGTGTGTTTTGGCCTTTAAAAATAATTCGTGACATACTGGAAAGACATTGCTTATTATCTAAATGGTTTGGGTTCAATTCCTGCCTGGCGCATGCACTCTTTTTACCGCGATGGCCCCTTCCCTCCCCCCCTCCCCTCAAGAGCCAATCAGAGTCGAGTCTCGCGGCCACGCCTTTATCTAGGCTTCCTGTCAAGCTTTACGAAATGACGAGCATCTAGTCAAAGAACGTTTCACGTTGTGTTGCAATCTTTAAAATAAATATGAAGTATTGTCGCTGGTTGTTCCCGACGAAGGGACGATGACCGTGCCCTCGAAATATGATTATAGCTTCTCGAACACATTCCCTCAAATACTTCATGGCGCCTGTTTGCTGATGTTGTTGGGGCTGTTATCCTTGATTCTCGTGCATACACTCGAGAGGGAGACTAGCTATGAACGTGTCGAATATAAGAAATAAAGGTTTTATCGAAAAAATTGTTATGAACAGGCTGTAAGTGCGCAGGCGAGCTGGTGGAAGATAATTATGTCGTTCAACAGCTGTGACTGTAATGCAGAAAAAGAAAAACTTTTATTCGAAGGAACATACACAAAAGGGAACGCGTCAAACGTTACCCTCTGTAACTGTTCCTTCGTCGATACGTTTTTTCCTTTTCTGCACCACAGTCGCAGGTGTTTAACGATTGGATTATTGCGATCGATTTTTTTTTTCACTGGACGACCTTCATGTAAATTTTTCGGCCGAATGTTTCATCTATTCCTGCTAAAATTTCTACAACGCTGTATTGACCACGGCAATGTGGAAACATAACCGGCACATTTTTAGCCTGTAAAAAATGTTTGTGTATATTCTGATTTTTTTTTTAATGCATAATGTGACTTCGAAACTTTTTTGTGCAAAGTGATTTTAACAATGCTTGAGATTCCATTTGTAACTTGCCGGGCCTGAGAAACGTCTCCAGTGTATCGAATGAATATAAAAGTCTTCTGAAGGAACAAGATAATAAAAAAAGAGTACTTAATATTCGGTCGGAAATAATTCCTAAAGATTTTGCACTTTGCGTCAAATTTTGAAGATTTCACTCACCCATAACCTTGTTCGATATTTGTCCGTATATCTCGTCCGCAAGGTCTAGCCTGGAAATATAAACATTTACTAACCTTCCACAATTCGATTCTTCGACATCTAGATGACATCTACAACATAATTCTCCTTATACTCTAGTACCTGTCGCCCCTTTTCTTTTAGGTTAGTCGATACTTATTTGTATTTCTCTTGTAATATACACCCAAAGATTCAAATGGACACTGACAGGGAATTTATGGCCGCAAGACGTTTTTATTTGAACATTATTTACGAGAGAACTACTTATAACACTCTTTACGGCTCGATACTGCTGTTTTGTTTTTCTCACTGCCGACATTAACCGATTGAGAATATGTTGGTTTCACTCGCGCTCAATCACTTTCATTTTTATGGTGAGGTGGTGTTTAAACTAAAGCGTACCGAATGTATTCAAAGTGGTGGGTCATCTAACGTCCACCCTCCATATTAAGAATAAATAGACGTAAAAAAATCGTGGCTTCCGAGAAACTGCAATTACGTTGTTTGAAAAAACAAATGTGTTGTACATATCACAGGAAGTGCAGCGGCTGCGGTAAAAGGTTAGCACAAGTGACGGACAACACAGGGCGGCAAAATCGCGACACGCGGCACTATTGTTCCCGAGCTCCGCCGCAAGGCGGTGGTGGCTGGGAGGAAATAGCCAATGTTAAAGCCAACATTTCGAAAGCTATCTTATCCTCCAAATGTCTGGCGGCCACCCCTGCTTTGAGACATAGAACGTGACTGGCGCTCTCACCACCGGCGCGTTAGGAAACAATATTCCCGCGTGTCGCGATTTTGTCGCTTCGGTCATCGGTCACTTATGCTAAACTTTTTCCGCTGCATCTGTACATGTAGTCCGTTATCCTCAAGTTTGTCACGAATCATAATTCATGAGCCCACGAATGACTCAAAAAAACTAAACGTATAATGAGACGAACTTGTGCCCAACATAAATTAAAATAAATCTAGCGTCCCAGGCGTCGATGGCGGCGTAACAGTTGGATGAACCGCTGTGGAGAGTCTGACTCTGGCTCGCCACGCGGAGCTCCTTATGAACACGCTTGGGCTTCTGAACTAATCCACGTAGAAGGTTGGGCGCGCAGAACATTCGTCCCTCGAACAAGCAACGGGAATCTCAAAGTATCAGAACGCGATGGTCACAGAAATAACAAAAAGGTGCGTTTGCTCCCAGGCATTGAACCTCGGCCGATTTGCGTGGGAGTCACGCACGAAAACCATTCGGCTACGGACGCGCTTGCTCGGAGACTCGCGTGGCATTACTCTACCTTTTGAAGAGAACATCGTCTTAATTCGCCACGCAAAAAAAAAAAAAAGAAAAAAGAACACATTAAATAAAAAAAATGGGAAAATACGGAGTCTGGTAAAATATAGTACTATCAAGCGTAGCAAGGGATCACACTTTACTGTGTTATCGAGCGTACTACGGATTGAGGTGCACGACGTGGACGATGTGATGATGTTCTTGCTTTGTCTAGCTTCACCTCGTAGTTCAGATCTCCGAGTCGACGAAGTATTTTCTAGGGTGCGAAGTACCGTTTCCATGTTTTCCGCTTAGGCCGCGACGACGAATGGGTGTCCTCAACCACATTCTGTCTCCTAGCTGAAAGCGAACTTCCTGACGACGAAGGCTGTACTGGTGAGCATCAACGCGTTGTTGGTCTTGTAGCCAGAGGCTGGCGAGCTGTCCGACTTCCTAGACCCGTTTAGGGACGATCTAGGAGTCGCCGCTCTCGTCGTCGTCCGGTTCGTGAGGCGGCATTGCGTCCGGCATCGTCGCTACTTTGCGATCATCAATTAGCAGGAATAGTGTGATTTATGTGGTGTCTTGCACTGCCGGGTTGTACGCAAACGTGACATAGCGTAACACTTCTTCCCACGTCTTTTGCTCTACGTCGACACACATGAAGATTATGTCGGTGACAGATTCGCTTAGCCATTCGGCTAGTCCAATTGTTTGCGTTTGGTACTCGGTGTTTCGACGGTGGGTGATGCTACTGAGACGAAAGAACTCTTGCATCAGCTGCGCCAAGAACGATTGTCCACGGTCTGTAATGCGGACTTCGGTGGCAGCGAGCCGGAAAACGATGGACTCGATAAAAAAAACTTGGCGACTTCAAAAGCCATACCAGACGAAGGGCTTTCGTCTCGGCGTACCGTTTGAGATAATCACGTCGCGACGACTATCCATCGGTTTTCTTGCGTCGATGGCGGGAACGGTCTAATCACATACATACCGATTTGCTGAAATAAGAGTGGCGGCACAATAGGCTGAAGAATTTCCGCCTGTCTCGTCGGTGGTTTCTTCCGTCGTTGACATTCCTGGCCAGATTGGGTGAAGTAATGAACTGTCTTGGCAAGCTTGGGCCCGTAGTACTTCTCACTATCTTTTCAACAGTCCTTTTGGAGCCAAGTTTCTCTGTCGTCAGGTCACCTCGGCAAGCTTGAAATATCACTTCTCGGAGATTGGAGGGGATAACCAACATTGACGCCGCGTTGCTGTCGCTGAAGTTCTCCATGTACAACACACCTGTTCGGATGGGGGAGGCTGGCCGTGTTCGTATAAAAAAAGCGGTGAACCGAGCTCCCTTGTTCTTCTAGGTGCTCGTTGAATCCTCGCAGTTCAGAATCATCCTTACGAGTGCTGCCATGTCACTATCATCTAGTACGCCAAGGAAACACTCGTCGTCGACGTCAGCAGTGCAGGTAGGACCGGCTTCGACGGGTGCCCTTGACAGACATTCGGCATCACTGTGCTTTCAGCCAGGCCTGTGCAGTACAATCATATCGAACTCCTGCAGTCGTAGACTCCACCTGGCGACGCGTTTTGAGGGATCCTTCATATTCGCAAGCCAGCAAAGCGATGGTGGTCTGTAACCAGTCTGAACAGACTTCCATTCAAGCACAGGCAATACTCTGTGATGGTCCAGACGACGGCGAGGCATCCACCTTCCACCTTGAACAATGTCTGGCATGCGTATCCGATTACGAGCTCTGTTCCCTTTTGTATTAGGACCAGCACCGCGCCAAGCCCCGGTTTACTTGCGTCCGTGAGAATTTCTCTTTGTTCATGATGGTCGAAATGGCCAAGAACGGGAGGCGCTTAAAGTCTTCGTTTAAGCTGGTCGACCAGACGCTGGCACTTTTCTGTCCACAAAAACTGTACGGCGTTTTTTCTCGGGTATGTCAGTGGCGCCAAAAACTTCGCAAACGTTCGAACTAAGCACGTATACTGGGCACAGGTGCGTATGAATCTTAAGGTCTGCTCCTATTGCGGGAAAATACGGCTACAGCTCGCGTCTTATCGGGGTCAGGACGAACAACCTCGCTGCTCAAGACATGGCCTAAAAACTTGAACTCACCATAAGTGAAACGACATTTCGGTGACTTGAGAGTTAGTCCAGCGTCATTGGTGGCTTGAAATACGGCACGGAGTCGCCGTAAGTGCTCGTCGAAATTGCTGGCGAACACCCCAACTTCGTCGAGGTAGACAAGACAGCTCTGCCATTTAAAGCCTGCTAGCTCGGTGTCCTCGGCACGCAGGAATTTCGCCTGCTCTGTGCATAGCCTGAAGGGCGTCACTTTGATTTCGTACAGTGTATGGAGCATGACGAAGGCAGTTTTGTCCCAGTTCCGTTCGTCAACTTTGAGCTACCAGCAGCAACTCTTTAAGTCCATCGACGAAAAGTTTCGGAAGTGGCTCAGACGGTCTAGAGCAGGGGACAAAAACGCATTCAAGTGTGGGGGCCAGATTGCCCACCCTCCAGAGGATAAGTAACAAAAGGAGGAGGTCTCCGACCAAGCACGCCCGAGGCCAAATGTGAATTTTCGTATACTTGTGCAACAAGTTCAATGAGTGTATCAAGCGGCTGAAAATGTAGTTGAATAGTGTGATATTATAGAACCTCTCTTCCGAATCCGAGGAGTTTAGCTATCGTCCGCAAAAGACATGGTGGCTCTTTTATCAATTGACTGAAAGCTCTCCAAAGTAAGTAACCTTGTTTAACTACCACACAATACAAAGAAATGCTCCCGTGGACAAATTGTGTTTTTTCTTGGCTCCTTCGCAAGTGGGTCGTGATTCGAGTCCTGAGAGAGGACGCTCCTTTTTGTTATTTTTGTAAATGTTGCGTTCTGGTGAATTTGAAAACATTGTTGGTTATTTGAGGTCCAAATGTTCCACGCGCAGAACCTTCTACGCCGCTTGTTGTTGAAGACCGCGCGTGTACAAAAGCGGCTCAGCTTGGCTATTCGCTGTCAGTCTCGTCCCAGCGCTCGATCCTGTTGTTTCGCCGAAATCGAAACCTGCGACGCTAACCTTCTATATATAGTTTTGGGCACAAGTTCGCCCCATTAAACGTTTAGTTTCTCCAGATAAGTCGGCCCCTCATCATTTCTCCTTCGTGACAATACTTTGTTATTTTGGGCCAAGAGATTAAACAAACAAACAGAAGGCGCGTTTCACGTTACAAAGCAGCCGACTGTCCCAGCGACACCGTAGGCACCTTTCTAGACTATGCACTTTCTGCTTTCTCCTTTTTGTAAGCTCATTGTTTTGTTCGATCTAGCTTTTATTTGTGTAAATGACTATTTTGGGCCCACACCTGATGTTTTAAAAAGATTTAGCGAAAGCATTCGAGTTGAAAATACAGATTATACTATGCGTCAAACATTGAGAACAAAAATTACTGTGAGTCGTTTTCACTTTACCTATTTAGAGCAACGAACAAAACCGGGTACAAAAATCAAGCATCCTAAACGTAGCATTTTACCTTGCTCCACTTTAAAACGTTTGTGTGGAAAATTAAATTTTCAAACAAAGCTTAGACGTATGGTTTCTCCATTTCGGAAATGGGGCTATAATATTAGTTTTAGGCAAATCGAAACATTTAACCCGACATGCGCTTTTGAGTCAAAATAAAAAGACCCTATTATAATAAACTTGAAGAGCACATATCTGTGTCGTATGTGTAGCGCATCCGAAATCACCCCCAACTCCCCGTAAACGAGCATTGAAAATCCTGCACGCCTAATGCCCTCACGATATCTTTTCTGCTCACCGGATTTATCAGGAAAAATAAAAAAAAATCTTACTATTTCTGAAGACGATTCAGTGTTAGTCAGCTTTGCAAGACAAGAATCGATTGTGAAACTACTTTACAAACATAGAGCACGGTGTCCAAGTCGGCTCCGTAGTGACAACCAAGAGAATCTTCCCCATCTAAATATACCAGTCGTAGGTTTGCAAGTCTCGCGCAGTCTTTTATAACTTCGATCACGCTGCTAAATGATCAAACCAGTATAACTAAGATTTTTAATAGGAATCGATACACACATTTTGTTTCGTCATTAGAAGACAGTGGCACAAAACTAATAGAGGTGCTAATTGTGACGTCACGCCTTTTTTGGTTACGACTGGGTGCGCAGCAATGCAGCCGGTTGTGACCCCTCATAAGGGGCTTAAAAGCCATTCCTGTCGCACTCGGTTGTACTTAAGCACAGGTGTGTGAACGGGCCTTCACCTGCTTGCGAGGAGTATTTTTTTCTGTACCCCAGCAACAACGGCGTTCAGGGTTGACCTCAGGATGGGAAACACCGTCTAGAATAATGATAGTTTTAGGGAACCGTATTTGCGCATCCGACATGGTATGATGGGCCCTCCGGTATGAACTGCGCATATGCGAGTCTTCTGCTGTGGCGCATGTGCAGTGCGCACTTGTAGGTCCATGGTACCGTATTGGAAGTGCAAGAACTGTTCCCTACAACTCTCTAATATTAGGTAGATTTAGGGAACCATTTTTGCCCATTCAATACGGTACGATTGGCCGTCCGGTACGAACTGCGCATGTGAGTTTCTTCTGCTGTAGCGCATGCGCAGTTTGTACCGAAGGGCCCATCGTACCGTATCGGGAGTGCAAAAGCGGTTCCTTACAACCCCCTAGTATCAAACAAAACATACGGTAAATTCGTAAGGAATAATTTAAGAATATTATCGTATGTTGTTAAGTATTGTGGGGCTGAGTAATACGTTTAGATAAGGAGAAGTAAGGGTAAGATAAAGTAAAATTACGTGCTGCTGTTCCGCTGGCCACAACTAAAAGCGTAGACCAGTATAGGTAAACCTCAAGTATCTCAAACAATTAGCATGGAGTAATCAAAACCTAGACCAATTCACTTAAAATTCTTAGGAACTGGCACAAAATGATTAAATGATGCAAAAAGGAAGATGGTGAGAATTGTGGCCACTGAGCTACTTCCCTTTCTACGCAATCATAAACGCCCAGCCAAATTCTATAACTGAGCAAAGTGCGACACGCGTCAGGAGAATGCTTCGGGTATTTGTGCACTGGAGAGAGACGCTGCAATAATGACTACATTGTTTCGTGAAACCAAAAAGGAATTATTGAGAGGGAAATGAATAATAAAGCGGCGAATATTGGGTGCGCGCAGAGGGACCCGGGGTACAGGTGATGGCTGGTCAGTGGCATTGTCTCAGCACTCGTGGAAGCATGAGTGGTGCGCATGTAATCAACAGCGGTGTCGCGGGCAGGTGCTCGAAGTCGAATCCTATAATATCGATTAAACAACAATCCTAAAAATTGTGTTTTATTTTTCTGACCGGATTCAGTTAAGGGCGCTAGGCTACGGTAGAATAAGGTATTAATAGGTTGCACTTACGATGTGACAAGAACGGTAATATCCTGCTCTTTGCTGTGTCCATAAATGTGTTTAGTCCCTTCTAGCGTGGGGTCTGCTTTAGCGTAAAATTTACTAGGGCAGGTTGGACAGTCAACGTCCTTTCCATAAAAAATATAGGGAACCGAAGCGTCCTGAAAACCAATATACATGATAACTCGATAACTATTAATGCAGCGACTCGAGTAAATTACAAGATGGTATATACAGTAGGCGAACACGTACGTCTACTTCAACTTTAGTCAGTAAAAATTGAACCATTGGTTCTTTGGTGTCTTCATAGCGAATGTTTACCTGCAAAGATAGAAATGTGATGTGTGAAAAGTTAAATAATATTTACAAAAAAATTAACAATATGCTATGCGTTTTTGTTTTGCTTTACTAAAGTCAAATAATAAAGAAATAATAATTCGCGACATAACAGCACAGAGTTACGATGCAAGCCAACTTAGTTTAATTCTAAACTTGCTTCTCTCTAAAATGTGTATTTTCAAACAATCTGGAACATTACTTTTTAGATACATATTCGCTTCTCCTAACTAACAATGTCAAAAACATTATTTAGGAAGCACATCGCTAGATAATTGTCTGACATTTGTGATGTTTCAGTTTCAGAATTGTATTTTTAACATTCGGTGCTTGGGGCCTTATCTCATACATATCGTTTCGAATTCCAATAGGAACCAGCTCAAATAAGTTTAAAATATGACTGATAGCAGTTATCTGATTTTGGGCAAGGTACACAAACGTAAAATGTTTCTTATTGCGCGCAATTTGAAGCAGCGAATTCCAGTAGAATTTTACTTAAACGTTTCACGCACAGGCCCAGAATGAAAGCAAATTGAGCAAATTCAAAATTCTTGAGGTTTTAGTATCAAAATAATTGATCTCTAATTAACCGCTTTGAGCTGTCGAAAAAAAAATAATAATGCTTTTATAAATGTCTTACCATTTGCATACATGTTGCTAAATACTCAATTATTTCTTCTTTGTTTCTGAAGTGGGAACGGTGATTAGAATCGACCACAATTCTTAGCTCCGCTGCAAAAACGCTTTGACTGCTATTTTTGTTTAGATCAGCTGTAACAAGAAAGGCCGTGGAGTCAAGATATAGTCCAAATTAAGGAATGGCATGAAACTCAACTCGATTGAGCACACCATAGTATCATCCTCGAAATGCGAAGGCTTGCTGGCACACACAGCTGTCGTATCAACAAAGTCACTGAAATGCTTCAGTTTGGTCTAACGTTAATAAGTTCCTATATTGAGAAGAACAACAGTCGCAATGGGAAGGTGGTCGGCTTGTTTCTGCTATGGTGGGCAGAAGGCGAGATCTGGCGATTGGTTGGTCCTCGCGCCGGTCAAGAGCGGCCCCAGATTTTATGCCTCACGCGCCCCTATCACCATGGTCTTACGTGTGAGCTGACAGCAGCACTGCAGCGGTGAAGATCAGCTCTATGTTTGGAAAGGAGGCGCTAAAAAAAGAAGAGCAGGCGAAAATATCAAAAATATGTCAGAGTACGGTCGTTCTAATGTGGGATATAATAGTATCTATATTTCCAATCGCTTTCTGCAAGAGTGTTGTGGAAGTTCGCGTTTTGCTTTTTATGTGCCGTTTGAGAAACCTTTACAGTGCGGCAAACACCCCAGTGAGTGGAAAACCGCAAACGTCATAGAATAGCGTTGAAAATACAGTTAATAATTTCATATCACTAACCCCCCTTAGTGCGTACTCAAAGCTCTCGGAGCACAAAATGTATAGAACAAATAATGTTTTTTTTATGTATATAGTCGACTGCTTATATTTCTTGCGTATTCCTTTGTGTATTTTTATCTATATTTTGTACAATTGTCTTTGTACCTTTGCCCATTTCTTGCAGTAATGCCTTCTGAGAGCAGCAGGTAAAATAATACAAAAAAAATATTACTCAGTCAGGTAATTTCGTTAGCATTTTCCTATTTTATTAACCCGTGAGTTAAAGATGGCGTTGCTTGCAGCAGATTAATCATGTTGCTTTTTGTAGCGATAAATCGCAGGACTGCTCTCACAAACGCGATCGTCACACCTTCCCTCCTAGCGCACCGTGTCCATGCCAAATCCGGGCTTTGCTTTCTTCATATTTCTAAAAACGCAGAGCAACGTATTTACGAGAGCTGTGAAAATGTGTTTCATGGATGTCGAAATCATATTTTGAAGATATGTACCTTTACAGTTTTATCAATTTCTACACCAAATAATACTACATCAAATAATACATTTCGAAGGCTGAAGGAGGAGCCCTAGCTGGGAAAGGCACCTTAAAACGCTTTGACGCGCCTAGAAATATTTTTCAGTGTTCCAATATTTTGGGTGTATTTGAAATCATCCTGAAGTGTATGAGATAATATAAAATGTCTCTGAGTTAACAGTGGTTGCTTATATGAGAATATTGAATGATTCTGCTTCCAAAACATTTTTCAAATGTCACTCTTTATGGCAGAGCAGAAGTAAATTTTAGTATCAAAGGAATATCCGAGGTGCGACGCCATTTATGAAACTTACTTCACTCGCTCAAAGGGTGAGTATAAGATAATATACATGGCAAGTATTTCTCCAAAACTTTTCTTTCTATACCACCCGAGCATCGTAGAGTACAAAAATTAATATAGAATGTAAAATTAATATACCTTTGAATGTATTGCTATCGTCGGCCCGATGATCAACCTGATATATTTTATGCGGGATACGCCCCTCTTCTGACCGAGCTTCGATATGCAGAGGTCTGATTCTCAATGTGTTGCTTAGGATTCCTCTCTGCAAAAAAAGTACGGCGAGTAAACGGCTGAGAAAAAATAAGCTGCTGAGGCTTATAATCACAACATTCAATTAATGGGTATAACTACACTGTATTATTTTTGGTTTTAACCGTAAAGCACCGATAAGCATCCGTCGGTGAGAAGAATACAAAATGTTTAAACCGAAAAACCCCGATGACCTTTTACTGGTCTAAAATTACACAAAAGTAGATAAAACTTGAAAAGCCATCACCGTCACTGAAATACACAAATATTTGAAAGGAAAACAAAAAAGGAAAACAAAAAAGGAAAACTTCGTATCAGAAGTCATTCGGCAGTGGTCTTTAGGAGAGGCCACAACATGCTACTTTTAATATGTGTGGATAAGTAAGGGTAGTGTAATCGTCAACATCGGTTCTGAACTTCCGGTCAAATTATGATGCCCCGACAGAAGCTAAGGTAGCATCTTAAAATGATTGACACGTTATAGCTTTTGTTTCGACTATACCAAGATGGCTTCTTTAGGGGGCCATCTTGATTTTTATACATAAAAATTAGAATTCTGCGAATTTAAGATAAATTTTTGCTCAATATAACTGTTTTAATTCCGTATTTATGATGTCGGTGTGCAAATATGTTTAATCAGCAAAAAAAAAACGTTCAAAAGCTCGTATTGACCAGCAATAAACACCCAAAAGAAACTTTAAAAATCACCTTCTACATGTTGTAGACTTCTTTTCTATTACCCGCTTTGGTAATTGCAACTTTTTCATTGATTGCAGTAAAGTGCAACTTTGCAATAATGGCATTCTAATGCAATTATTGCAAAGTTAGATTATAATTGCACTATACTCCAACTTTGCAATACTTGCATTAATATCATAACCGTTGAATGCAGGCCGTTCACCTCTATTCGTGTTAGAATAGTGGTAACTTTTAAAACCCGATTGCTATACTTGCGTATACATCCTTGTTAGCTCAGCTGGTGCAGCCCTCCAGTGGAAATGAGAAGGTCTCTGGTTCGAGTCCAGGATCAGTTGGATTTCTTCAGTCACGCACTAGTAACCTAGTCGTGTTCTCAGATTTGTGCGTTCTATTTCTCCCCTTATTCCCCTTCCCCAGGGATATTATCGCTAATTTCGTCCAGGTCACCGCAAATTTGCCTTAATTGCATTAACATCATGACCTCAAAACTTTAAGCTGTTTACCTTTGTTGGTGATAGACTAGTATCAGCTGATAAAACCCGTTTGCTCTTCTGACGAATAACTTCTGGTTATCTCAGTTGGTAGAGCGGTCCACTGGAATTGAAATGGTCCCTTGTTCGATACCAGGACCAGCCTAATTTTTTTCAGCCGGGCACCAGTCACCTAGTTGTGTTTGGATATTTTGGCTGTCATCCCCCCCCCCCCACGTTGTTCCCCTTCCCCAGAGATTATCATCGTTATTTTCGTCCAGCTCACCTCAAGTTTGCATCACGTGAATTATAATCATCACCTCGGAAATTCAAGGCGGTTACCCTGTGGTGGGGTTGCCTTGCTGCATGCCCATCCGGGATGAACAACACCAAGCCGGGGTTTCCATAACAAGAAACTACATATATTAGAGTAACAGAAAGGGTAGTTAGTATTGAAGTACAGCATTGCCGTAGCGTTAGATCTACATGCCTCCGTAACCTCGGTCCGTCTCCCTTTGTCCTGTGTGCGTGTCCTCCTTTTATTAGCTCTTGCGCCTATTCCTCATGTGCTGTTGTAGGCTTTGGACTGTGTCCTTTTCCGACGGTCTTTAGCGGCCCCTGGGCGTGGTGGCAGACCTTCGCTCTTACACTCCCCCCCCCCCCCCTCCCTTAAGCATTTGGCATGTCAATAGCTATCTTCGTGGTCGTCGTCGGCAGGGGGTCGTCGCAGAAGGTGTGGACGGCGGCGCTGTATAAGCGCTATGGCGCGCTCCAGGTCGCGGGCGTCCTTTGTGGCAGTTCCCATCATCGCCGGCGGAGGCAGTTTCCGGTGGCTCTGGAATATCTTGCTCACTGGCCGCTGTTTCTCGAGTGGGTCTGGCCGGTTGCCGCCCTCGGTGACTGGGACCACCACGTGTCCTAGAAACCTGGCGTCCAGATGACCAGGATTTGTGGTGGCATTGACCGTGATCCATTTTCGTAGATCGGAACAAGGCATTGCCATTGGCAGACCCTCGCTCCCACAACCCTTGTTGGCGTTAGACAGATGTAAGCTGATAAAAACCGTTTTCTCTTCTCACGTCTAACTCCTGGTTAGCTCACTTGATAGAGCGCTCTTCTGGAAATAAAGAGGTACTATGTTCAATACCAGATCTAAAGAAATTTCAGAAGTATGCATATTTTTTTAACGCTAGTCGCCAATCTCAGAAGGGTGTTTATTCGTCCGTCCGCACGCTACATTTAGCAGAGAAATTGCTGTCACTTGATATATGCACTTATTCAGTTTCCCCGCTAAATTGAGCGCGGCAATTGATGTCAGGTGGCCTGACGTCATGGGGCTTAAAGACCAATTCAGTTTCTCCATAAAGTTAGCTGAAAAATTGACATCACATAACCTATATGCCAGTTCAGTTTCCCTGTTAAATTTTGAGAAAAACGCATGTCATGTGACCTATACACGAACTTAGTTTCCCCACTAAATTTAACGGAATGTTTGATGCAACGTTACCTGACGCCAAGAAACCTACAGACCAATTAAGTTTTCCAGCTAGATTTAGCTGAACAGTTTCCGTCACATGACCTGTACACCGATTCAATTTTGCTAAATTGGATAGGAAAATTGATGTCACGTGACCTAACGTCACATGGCGTCCACACCAATTCACTTTTTTTCACTAAATTTGGCGGGAAAATTGATGTCATGTAACCTGACATCACGTGAAATATACGCCGATGTAGATTTCCCGTTAAAATATAGCGGGAATATTGACGTCGCGTGACATGACATGACGCGACTTATACTGTAGAAGACTGTGCATAGTCTTCTGAACAAATGAAAATGATTACCTTTTTGACGCCAGCGGCATTTATTGTGTTATAGGTTTGTGAAAGTAAAGGTCGCTGCCAATTCTTTCTTTCTTGTCAAGCGCGCAGAAGTTATTTAGCTGTATTTGGAGATTTGTGTTTTCATTTGTACCTAATATTCCCCTTCTCCAGGGATTATTGTCATTAGTGTTCTCGAGCTCCCTGCAACTTTACGCTAATTTTATTAACATCAAGAGCTAAGCATGTTGCCTGACTCCGATGCGCGTCGCAAAGGATGAACGTGACCGCGGCGAGTCTCGCCTCATTTCGTCGAGGAGGTCTCTCATCCGACGGCCTCAGAGCACTAACAGTGCAAAAAAGCTGCTCCATGCTTGCCTTAATCTCTGCGATCGCAGCTTGCCAGGGGGGAAGGGGCTCGTAAGGCGCCAAAGCTGCAATAGATGGTAATGAGTATTCGGCGGTTCGGTCAGCCAGAATCGCAAGACAATCTAATTGCTTGTAATCAGCAACTGCCAAAGCCATCCGCATTTCTTCTGGGATGACGAAAATAATCATTGGAGCAGGGGAACAGGGGGAAATTTTTGTCGCGCTCGCTTGAACATTTGCTTTGTATTGTAATATCATGATATCCTTTTGGAAGTTTATAAAGAGCTCCCGCAGGATACGGGCTTGGGAGTCGGAGGCTTAGGGGCCCAGCAACGGTCGCATTTGGTGAAGCAGCTGCGATGGGCGGCGGTCTCCTAGTTCCTGGGCTGTCAGCAGCTGCTGTATTTGTGACCGCTAGAAAACTGTTGTTCGCTGAGCAGAACGGTTCTGAAGTGTTTGTAGACGTCCTCATGGGAGGCCGCCACAGCACGTTGTCAACCTTAGCAGCAACGACTGGCGGCAGGGAGGCAATGACGTGGTAAAATCGTGACAGCCGGCGAAGGATGCTTACCACTTTAACAATGCCGTTCTTAACTTCTACGTTGACCGACGCCATTCGAACTCTGTCGTGATACATGTTTGCTTCCAGCTTCTTTCCGTCCATCTGTTAAGAGGAAACCATGAATAAAACACACTGTTACGTTCGCCTTGTATATAAATAGTATAGAGGTGAGCCAGAACTCTGAGAATGATTTAACGGTAATATAAAGAAGAAACTAAAATTGAGCAGTAATAAATCGAGGCCAATCAGAAGACTTTCACTACCCCGTAGCTTTGTTCTTTTTTGCCTTTCGAATTTTCGGTGAAAGACAGAGAGATAAGAGGAGATTAGAGCACGCTGGGAAGTCAGAGGGCCGAGTTCTGATTGCAATGAGACTTGTGGGCAGATAGATGGAAAGGCTAGCTTCGTTTCTCTACTCGCTGGTCAAAGGTGGGGGAACACCAAACGCCAGCGTCTTCTGTTCCAACGCGTTGACACTGCATGAAAAGCAGACAAGGCTCCTATATATATATATATATATATATATATATATATATATATATATATATATATATATATATATATATAGGAGTTTATTGCGTGTATTACGACAGTTTCGCCAAGAGGCTCGGCTTCATCTGGAGATGGCATACATATGCGTAGTATTATGCCATCTCCTGACGAAGCCGAGCCTCTCGGCGAAACTGTCGTAATGCATGCAATAAACTTCTAGCATAGCAACTCCGCAAGTACGGATCTCTGACTTATAATATATGTATATATATATATATATATATATATATATATATATATATATATATATATAAATATAGATATAGATATATATATAGATATATATATATGGATAGGTTGATATTTTTTGTCGGAAACAAGTTTTATAAAAAAGCGTCTTCACTGCTACGTGCAGGCTATTTTCAATATCTGTTGAGCTCGGCGGACATTTGGGGCGAACAACCGTCACAGACTGGTGAATAATGAATTAAAAATTCCTTAATTACGTTTTCATTTACTGGTTTTATGGCCCAGGTTGCAATTGCAATTTTGAAGACAGCCGCCCTGGTCTGCTAAACCACAATACACAATTAAGAAAAAAAAAAAAAACTTTGGATATTTTTTTGACAATTTTTCAACTTTCTATCATCTGATTCCGAAACTGAAAGTTCCACATGCGCCGGAAGCGCTGACCACGTGACGCTTGTAGAAGTGACGGTTTTGTGACGTACAGATCGTCAAGATCTCCTACATGCACTGCAGCTGTCAGGGTGCGGCTCGAGGTATGCAAACTCGCTGGGAAGGTCTTTAGCGCTCTCGCTTGCCATAGGTCATTGCCCTCTTAGCCGGTTTGTATACCTCGAGTAGCACCCTGACAGCTGCAGTGCATGTAGGAGATCTTGACGATTTTTACGTCACAAAACCGTCATTTTTACAAGCGTCATGTGGTCAGCACTTCCGGCGCACTTGGAACCTTTCAGTTTCAGAATTGGGGGATGGAAAGGGGAGAAATTGTGGACGGATATCTACGAACCAGTAGTTCTTTCCTAATTATGTAAGTTGGTCAAGCTTCCCAGGGCGGCTTTCTTGAAAATTATAATTGCAACATGTCCTCTAAAACCAGTAATTATAAAGTTTACGGATTTTAGTTAGTTACTTACCAGACTGTGACGGTTGTTCGCCCCTCGAATATGCGCTGAGCATGTGGAACATTTAGTGAATACGGCATTCCCGTAGCAGTAACGACGCTTTTCTTCAAGTTCTGCTTCAAACAAGAAATATATATATATATATATATATATATATATTTATTTATTTATTTATTTATTTATTTATTCACTTACTTTTTACACAGGACCGTGTATCGCCGCTTGACATTTTTATCATGACGGGGGTTTTCATAGCATATACGCAACATCACTGGATTGTATATAGTTTGGCACAAGCGAATCCGATGCAGCAAAACGAGCCGGAAAGATCGGTGCGTGTGCATAGAAAGCACCGACTTTCCCAGAGTGTTCATTGAACGAGTCAGTTTCTCCGTGTAACATTTCAAGGCGTAGTTTTCTTTCTAAAAACAAGGGATCAACCAACTTAAAAAAATCAACCTTGGGCGCGTTCGCAGATGACCGAGTCAGCAACGCTATAAACTTGTAGCGCCATCCCCCTATAGGTGCGTAAGTAGAAAACAGAGTACGTCGTCTGCTTGCTCTGTCTATTGGGAGATGGCGGCACAAGTTAGTAGCGTTGCTAACTCTGTCGTCTCCCAAAGCCCCCATCGTTTACTGGCAAATTTGTGTCTTATTTTGTACTGGAAGAAAACTGGGCGTTGACATGTCACACTTTAGAAGTGGCCTTCTCAGTGCACCACCGGCGAAAGCTTAAGGTCCCTATGTGGTGGCATCGACATATTTTAAAAACGTGTTTTAAATAAATTTTTGTTTTAAAATTTGTTTTATTATAGCCATTATAAATCCACACTAACTACGTTTGTTCAGAGAGTTATACAGCCAGGAGGACATAGTATAGTTTACACACCGGCACACTAAACATCCCAGTTAACTAGAATGCTGTCATGAACTCTTTAATTAGTGAAATACACACATATTTCTAATTAGAAACTTGCTCATCATCATCGGAAACCACTAAAGCAGTTGATTTTAGAAAGACCTGGAGCATCTGGGGAACACGGTGGAGCGCTAAATCCACCAGTCATGCAGCAGGAGCATGGCAACCCGAGGGATAATTTCCGTCTCTCCTCATCCGCCTTTTTTCACCGCCAGCCCTGTGCCAGTTGCACGAGTGGTAAATATAACGCACTACTGCGCAACCCAGGCGCTCAAACACGTTTTATGAACTACTGACTTAGTGATTTCGACGACGCTCAGCAAGTTTCTAACGGGAACCATATGTTTATCTTCAATATTTAGAAAGTTAACACTTTTTAGGTAATTTTTCAACTTAGAGTTACGATGACCCCTTATAATACGTCCCTCAGGTCAGACAAGTCACCAGCACATTACGAATTAGTGTAGTATTTAAGGCTTTTTTATAACAAATTTATAAATCCTAAAAGGGACCCACATACCAAACTAAGAAGAAAAAATAAACGGAGCTCTATGCTCCCTGTTTTGAATGTACAGTTGGTCTGTATAGGACGAAATGGATATTCTTAGCAATCCAGCGTCTGCGGAATGTGCACTACTTTTTTTTTTTTTTTTTGTGCACATAATTAAAGTTTTTAAGACGGATTAGCTATGTTAATCATTATTTTTTTCTTGGCCAGTTTGTGAACAAAAAATTTGCAGAGCGCATTAAGGAACACCCAATTAAGGCGTTTGCTACGTCATACTCTTTGCGCGCTTCTTTGTTTAGCCTGAAAAAAAGGCCGCAAAAAGAAAAAAAAGAGTGACAACGCGCTTACGCATTGCGCTTGCAGGGCTCTCTGCTTTGAAGGAACGATGTCCACCTTATTATTGGTGTGGTTTACGAGACAGGGGTTTGCGGAACCAGGTGTTCGTGCATATGTGCGAGGCACACACAAACAAATATTTGTTTTCTCGGACAGCGCGCCAGTGCAGGCGCGCTGTTTAGAGCACGGTTTAAAGTAGTGCAGGCGCGTTTTCAATTGGGATTTCTTTAAATATTTTGCGTGCTTCATTTCCAGACTGAATAGAGAAGGGTTCGAAGCCAATAAACTATCAAACACCTTAATTGATTGCTTCTCAGCGCCTCTCTACAATCAACCAATTCACACCTCGGCCCTTAAAACAATAAATAAAAAAGTTAGCTAGGTAGTCTTAAATAATTAAATAGGCGCACCAAGAAATGTGTGCGCTTTTGTAAGATGCTAGCTGAGAGCCTACATTTGGTTTCACTCCCACAAAGCGTGCTGCTTTTTTATAATTTTGCTAGAAGTTCTCTGTGACTCATGTATTGAAAACACCATATAACAGGAGGAGTATAAATCTAATCACTGGAATTAAAATATTGCAGAAGTGCAACTTTATCACCATGAGAATCCACCTTATCATTACCATCCACAACCGCGCATTACATTTAAGGGTGATGCGTGGCTCGTGCTATATTTCACGGGGCAGAACTTCTCCAGGGTTCGGACAGTAAAGCCGGTGCTTTTCATCACTCAAATTCGTCTTTTTTACCCATGGTGGAGGGCGGCAACAGTATTCACGCCCCTGTTCTCTTTTTAAGTCCTGGAGATTCTCTATTGCAACAAAACCGTCAACAGTGCTAAATCGAGCTCCGTGGTTTCCTCGGATTGCAATACGGTTGCGACCATCGCAACTAAGACAGCCGGCACTCGACCGGCACCTGCTTTAACTGTAACATTCCGACAACGCGACCCCAGCTCTTTCACTGGTATCGCAATCGACGACGTGAGTAACACGATTGTCTCCTTCAAGCGAGCTAGCCGTCACTACCTACGCAACGACCAACTGAAACTATCTGACGTCATTTTCTACCTGACAAACGTCGTCCAGACGTGGTTCATTAAACACGAGCTCGAATTTGACACCTTTACCACATTCACAAGGCGCATGTTGGAAGTCTTCAGCGAGTCTGCAGCACGCAAACATGTTGCTGAACGCAAGCTTGCCTTAAGGGTAGAGCAAAGAGGAGAAACCTACGCGTCCTACATCGATGATGTTGTGTCCTTGATCAAGCTTGCTGACAAAGACATGCCAGAGCCATACAAACTACATCATCTCCTCCAAGGCATTGCCGAAGAGGCCTCTCATGTTCTTCTCGTCATCAAACCAAACAATATTACAGAATTCTCGGATGAGTGTCTTCGAAATCTGGAAGCGAAGACTCGTCGCGTTACATCCTCATTTTCCCAGGTCACAAGTAATAACACTCCTACCGTCGCAGCGTTAGCGTCAACCAACGCAGAGAGCCTTAGAAGTCTCATCCGCGAGATCGTGCGCAACAAAACATCCTGTCAAGCGGGATGTTTTGTAGGCACGCTTGACATCCTGTCAAGCGGGGCCTACTGAATCCTCCTGACTCAAACAATAATCCAAGCAAAAGTCGTGGCAACAATGCAGCCTCTGCCGCCACCTCCACCAACGTACGTCGACGTCGCCGTACGTACACCTGTGCAGACATCTTGGCACAACCAGGTTCATGCAACATCTACTCGAACCCCCCTCAATTCGTATCTGAACGTGGCCATCATCGACCGGCCACTTTCGTCAAGAACCGAAACGTCTGCTACTACTGCTGTATACCCTGGCCCGTAGGGCGGAAGTGCCGTCGGCGCCGCCAAGAGCAAGCACCCTGCGATCGCGGCACCTCATCGCAGCGGCGTCTTCGCCGCACCGTTCATTCAAGTGTAGAGCTCCGCTCACCGTCCCCGGGATTGGAAGAACGTTCACAGACGAACACGTCATGACCCGCTAGTCGTAGATCACCATCTCTCCGAGGAAAATCTCTGTGACCTAAATGTTCTGCGCATAGCGGAGGCCCCCTACACTCTGGGAAGCAGGTAAGCACAGTTCCCGGAGGAACAACTGAGACCGCTTGCATCATTCTAGGTCCTCGTACGCCACCGCAAAATATAATTGACATTAAACTAGAGGATCTTCCTCTAAGGACGTTAATTGACGCAGGAGCCGCAGTTTCAGTCATGGGGCAAAATATTTGCCGCAAACTTTAGAAATTGTCCGCACCATAAACTGGCATTCACTTGAAAAGTGCATCGGGACTGTAGGAGGGTGGTGACATGGCTAGTTAATAAGCACTATACATGGTTAAAGTCAGCGATGAGCGTTTCCTCACGTTGCTGGCTGACTTTTACCATGTGTAATGCATCGGGACGAATAGTTTCTCCTTCAGCGATGTGCACAGCTCTAATCCATATTGAGGGTAAGTACTATACCTTTCGATTTATTATATTGACTGCATGCACGCATGATATTATTTTTGGCTGAGATTTTCTGTCCGGAAGCAATGATTTTGTGGACGGTGCCACGCCCGCGTTATTATTATGAATTGTCAGTTTTTTTCGAATCATCGTAAACGCACTTAAGTCACCGTTGCACTGTAACAAGAGACAGCCTACTGCCAGCTTGAATGCCTGTGATAATGCCCATTACACCCAAATACGCTACACTGGAGATGCTCTCGTAGTATATATGACCTGGCATCATCTGAAAAAAGGGCGTTGTTGTGCCTTTTTTTATGGCAACTTTTGGCCATGTGCCTACTGACGCGTTAGTGGTTAACGTTACAAATTTGGACATCGTAGTTCCGCAGTTTATCGTGATTGCTGTTGCCACTCCTTCAACAGATTTCAACCAGCTGGATGTGTCTGACCTCGACCATCCTGCTCAACAATAAGCGAGCAGCAGCACTACTGAATTAGGCTCTACTATCAATCCTGCGATTTCTAACGATACAAAAGCACGTGTTCTTTAACCTGATCGATTCATTCATACATGCATTCGACTCACACACTGACGTTCTTGGTAAGACTCACTCCACCACACGGTAGATACCGGCGACGTTACCCCTGTACGGCATCGGCCTGAACGCAGAGCTCCTATCGAAAGGCGCAAAAAAGAAACGAATGTAACAAAAATATTGAAACGAAATGTCATATGTCCCTTGAACAGTTCCTGGTCTCTCATTTGTTGTTTTGTTTAGAAACAAAAATTAGTTGGTTCATTTTTGTGTAGATTACTGCATACTCAACAAATTCACTCGAAAGGACACCAGGACACCTATAGACACTCAGCAGGGAGCGAACTATTATTCTTCGTTGAACCTATAGGATGCTAACAGATCCCAATGTCTGAATCAGACAAAAACAGCCTTCGTGACACCCGAGAGTGTATTTGACCACTGTAACATGCTGCCGACCTTTGAAGGGAACGATCGACTCTATCCTCCGTGGCGTAAAAAGGCGTACAAGTCTTTGTTATCTTGATTATGTTAATATTTTTATCCACATTTGAAGAACACCTCGTTCGGTTATCAGACATTTTATCTTGCATCACTGATGCTGGCTTAGAATGCGATAAAAAAATTAAATTTCGCAGCGACTCTAATCAAAGTCCTATGACCTCTTGTTCTCCATGAAAACATACGACTCGACCCTTAAACAATTTCAGCAGTCTCCCTGAAAACACAACGCAAAGCAACCTAAAAGCTTTTGGGATTTATGTTCTACTTTACTTCGCTTTATCCGTGGCCTTGCACATATTTCTTCGCCATTACATTACCTTCTCACAACCAATGTCCCATATAAATGAACTACCGATTGTCAATTGTCCTTCTACGCCCTTCGAAACGCGTTGACCTCTGAACCTGAACTGAGAGAGACGATAACGCCACGACTGAACTTCACTGGAATGCCAGTGGAACCGAGTTGGGCGCTGTACTGCTGCAAAATCATTCCTCCAGCCATGACCCTCACGTCATCGCTTACGTGAGTCGAAGCCTAAACCGGCATAAAAAATGCACTGTAACCGAAGAAGAGTGCTTTGCGAAAGTATGGGTAGTCGGACGGTTAAAACCCTGTTTGTGCAATCGTTCGCTCGAGATTGTCGCGGACCATCATGCCCTATGTTGGTTATCCTCACTGAAAGACGTGTCTGGGCGTCTATCTAGATAGATCCTCCGGCTATTAGAATATCAGTTCAATATCGTTTGCAAAACTGGAAGAAAGCTCTTGAATGCCAACGGACTGTATTGTATCCCTTTTCCTCTGACTTTCCGCGCCAAGTACATCGACGACGATGTTTTATTTATTTTTTTCTTTAAATGCCTCAGGGATGTTTAACAGAAGCCGATGATCCTTTGTGCTTAGATGATTCGTAACCTCACTAGCTGAGTTCGAGACACCAAGCTTCGCCGAAAACTACGCAACTTCGTCCTTCTGGATGGTCTCCTTTACAAATGCCTCCCCGACGGCGCGCGACACCTACTTGTAATACCGACGCAGTAACGAGGTAAAGTTCTCGCGACTTTCCATGACCATCCTGCAGCCGATCACTACGCCCGCCTTCGATCCCGTCACTTCTGGCCCGGCATATGTCGGACAGCTGAGAGGTATGTGCAGTCATGCGTTCCTTGTCAACACCGTTAATTTCGCGACACGTAGCAGATGGACAGTTGATGCACCAGCGTTGTCTCGAGAGGCCCTGCGACCGAGTCGGTGTCGACCTCTATGGACCACTAACGAAAAGTTCGTCTGGTCACCGGTAGATCGTGGCAGCCATAAGCCACCTTACAAGGTATGTCGGGATGGCTCCTTTTATCTCAGCTACTGCCCAAGGAATAGCAGAGTTCTTTTTCGCCAATAAAGTTTTACGCCATGGTCCGCCACGATTGTTCGTCAACGACCGTGGAACCACGATTCTTTCCGCTCTGGTAAAATAGGTTCTTGCTGCTTCTAGAGTTATTCAACTCACATCCACCCAACACCCACAAACAAACGGTCTTACCGAATTGTTCAATCGATCCTTATTGTAAATGCTTAGCATGTACACCTCAACGACCAGAAGAATTGGCACTTTATTCTTCTCTTCCTTGACTTTACCTAAAACTCGTATATCCTATCGACCACGAGATTCTCCCTGTTCTCTCTTGTTTACGTTCGGCATACGTGTCCTGATCTATAGACAGTCTTTCTCGATACACTGACAGCAACTTTCAACACTCCTTCATGGCACAAACAGTCTGCCGAACCGAAAAATGCTGTCAACTTGCTCGCCTTCGTAGCAGTGACAACCGAATGCAACAAAAACAGCGTTCCGGCGAAGATCGCACTTCCGTCATATACCAACCAGGCGACCTCGTCTTGATTTGGACATCCGTGCGTACGCCAGGACTCTCTGAGAAACTCCTCCACGAGTATCTTGGACCATAAACTGTACTTCACCAAACATCCCCAGTAAATTACTCCGTGACCCTTCTAACGCCGTCAACCGATCGGCGCTGCCCGTGCCCTCCAAAACGATCATGACCCTTCGTCCTGCGCTCCGAGCATTACGCAACTCCATCAACATCCTAAAGAACGGCCAGGAGGCCACCATCTTTTCCTGCGGGGGGATATTATAAGAGCGCAACTATATAGCCATCAGCATCCACATTATCATTTCCAGTCACAACCACGCATGACCCGCAAGGGCATGCGTGGCTCATGCCAGACCTCGCGGGCCACAGCTGCTCCAGGGCTCGGCCGGTAAAGGCGCTTTTTTTATCAATCTTCTTTTTCTTTCTTACAATATATATATATATATATATATATATATATATATATATATATATATATATATATATATATATATATATATATATATATATATGTGTGCGTGTGTGTATATATATATACGGTGTTTCAGAGAACGCAGGCCAAATCGCTACTGCGAAAAGTACTCGTCGCAACAAAAAAAGGCGTGTGGCGTTTAGGTCCTGGACCAGGTGACCATTAAGCAAAAATATTAATGTCCGAGATAATTATGTTGTTAATTATTTTTGCGTAATTAGCTTTTTTAATATTGTGTTTAAAGGCGTGATTTAAATTAGAAACTTTTTCAGCATCATCGAAAAATACGAAATCACCATTTTGCAGAACGATAGAAGGCACGCGAAGCATTTTACGGCTTTCTGAAAAACCGCACAAATTCGACGGGTTTTTAAGTTTCGGTTTGCTATTGGAGCGCATCTCGGCCCCGGCGGCACCGCGTCCCGTGGAGAGATAGTGCAACCAGCCTCTGCTGCGTCGCGCTATGACAGCGCAGCAGAGGTTGGCGAAACTGGAATATAGTTAGATGCCCTATCAAAAACATTAGCAGAAATAATATAACTATTAAATCCTACTGGAGCGAGACATGGACTGGCTCTACACACCACGCCACTAGTTCCGTGAGGTACAGGCGAAGGCAGCGCGAGGCGAGGGGAGAAAGAGCCGGCACTAGAGAAGCTGAGGAAGAGGAGAGTCACCTCCTCTTCTCTCTAACGTTCCTAGTGCTCTCCATTACTTCCCTCGACCTCCATTGCCCTCCTCTCTCGTCCCGCCTTCCTAGTGCTCGCCCTTTTTCTCTTCGCCTGGCGTTGCCTTCATCTGCACAGCACACAGCTAGTGACATGGAGTATTGGTTTACCCTTTCTATCTTTAACCAGCTCGCATTTTTACTTGCTTTCAAGTTTCACTTCACTAATCCCACTCACCTCTTCCTTCTCTTTCTTGTGGCTGCATTAAAACGCCAGTTGATAGTATTCGCGACTCCAGCAAAACGAGCGGCACCTAGTGGGAAAGCACTGAAGTGGCCGGAACAGGTTCTTTCGCTGTTTCTGCTCGTCTCTTCTGGCTTCCGTGTTTAGATAACGTCGGTGGTTTGCACGACAGAACAGTTCTACTGGTGACTGTGTTGTAACCGTAGTATCGCCTTGGGACCCAGGTTGCTCTGCACGCGACCTATGTAAACGCGTGAGCCAGACATTCTGCGTTTCTCAACGTTCATCAGCCTCGTGGAAGGACAGTGGGCAGTTTTTTCCTCGTTTGCTTGAAGAATGTCCAGCCTCTGGAATTTCGCTTACCCCAACAGATCGCCGCAGTTTCGAAACGTGGGTGATAAAACGCGGGGGTACCAATTTTGAGTCCAATGCTTACTTGCTGGTGCCCCAGCGTTGTGCGTTGAGCTGGCACATGGTACGGCACGACCTGGATTCGACCGTCATATTTGCCCGATAGTGGCGTCCCCTATAGGTCGCTGGAGTCGCAAATACAGCTAGAGCCCTTCTGTTCGACTCGATGTCTATCTTGCTCACCCTTGGCGTTTATTAAGTTACTTTTGTTTTTAAAGAGGGCTAGCAGGCTACTCCGCCTTCATGACAACCAATGCAGCTCTAACGGATATGTGGACAAAATTGCTACTAGACCATTATTTTATTTGAATCATAAATCCATATTTACGGCAATGATCATGTGCAAGGGTGTACTTACGATTGTGTCCACTCTTGTCCCATTAACAGTCTCGCTAAATATGAACCTTTCGGCGAGTACTGAATTCTTTTTCAGCCTAATGATTACGTCGTCTTGAATATACAGAACCTTCTCAACGTCCAGTCCTCTTTCGTCAAGAAGCCTTGGATAAACTACATACTCGTGGGGAGGGGCTGTTTTGGGAATAAAGTGGAATTTCCCTTTAATAGTTGGTATTATGTTGCTTAGACATACTCGTGTCATAGTAACCATTTAAAACAGGATTCGGAAAACCCTGAGAAATAAAATAATTGCATGTTATAAAAATATTACTAGTAGTATCTGTTTTGCACCACATCTCTCGCTTAGTGCTGTTTCTGGACACATAAATCATGTCATTATTATTATTATCATCATAAATAGTATAAATATTAAAATTATTGTTATTGGTATTATTATTATTATTATTATTATTATTATTACAGGAAAGAGAGGAAGTGATGAACCTCAGCTGTTCTGATTGACGCGGCTCTAAATTTTACTGCTTTTAGTAAGGAAGCAATCCGACCGCCGTCTTTTACGTGAAGGATGACCACTGGTTATTCCCGCTCAACCTAATGCAGCATCGCTCCGCCTGTGGAGGTCTTAGGGACGCCAGCAGGCTACGATCGGGTCACACGGCAGGTACAAACTTCCATATTGAGATCTCTTGGCTCGTCACCTTGTAATTGCTGACACTGTTGGTCTTACACCGAGCTAACTCAACCTCACAGTTGTCATCTGCACCCTAATTGCTCTCCAGAAAAGCGCATTCACTCTACAAATGAGAGTTTCAACAGTTTGGTGCTCAACCAAAACAAAACAGAAAATAAAGAGGAAGAAACAAACGTTTAATGTTGCGAACTTGTGCCAAAAATAAAAGAGTACGAAAGATAATAATAGATCGTCGCGGGCGTCGAAGTCGGCGTGGCAGCAGGTCGACCGCTGGGGCGCGACTGACTCCGCTCGCCTGGCGGAATCCCTTATGTACCTTCGTGGGTTTCTGGATCGTTTGGCGTAGAAGGTTCGGCGCGTAGAACATTCTAACCTCGAATCAGCAAGATGATTCTCGAATTTACCAGAACATTACTTTACAGAGTCAACAAAAATGTGCCTCCGCGGCCAGGAATCGAACCCTCGCTTTCACCGTGGAAAGCAAGCGCGATAACCGTTAGGCCACGCGCGCGCTGCCTACTTGGCCAGCTGCACGCGCGGCATTACTCCCCCTTTTAAAAAGGCATCGTCTCGATGCTACGTAAAAGGCAACGAAACAGAGCGAAACAAAAAAAAGAATGGGAACATACGGAGGCTCGCGAAACACAATTCTATCAAGCGATGCACAAGATCACAGTTCGCAGTCTTATCGCGCGTAGTACGCCTTGAGGCGCACGACGTGACGACTTCCGGTCGTGGAGCGCGGCGTGATGAAGTCCGTGTTCCGTCGGGCATCACCTCGTAGTTCATATCCCCGAGTCGACGAAGTACTTTGTAGGGCCCGAACTAGCGCTTTAGGAGTTTCTCACTGAGACCATGGCGGCGGATCGGTGTCCACACCCACACCCTGTCTCCGGGCTGGAAGTGGACGTCCCGACGACGAAGGTTGTAGCGGCCAGTGTTGACACGTTGTTGGGCTTGAATACGGTGTCTGGCGAGCTGGCGGACTTCTTCTGCCCGTTGGGCAACCACCTGGGCGTCGTCGCTTCCGTGGACAGGCGGTTCGTGGGGTAACATCGCGTCCAGCATTGTCGTTACTTTGCGACCATGAACCAGTTGGAAAGGTGTCACCCCGGTGGTCTCTTGCACGGCCGTGTTGTAGGCAAATGTGACGTACGGCAGCACCTCGTCCCATGTCTTGTGCTCCACGTCGACGTACATGGAGATCATGTCGGCGATGGTCTTGCTGAGTCTCTCCGTCAGCCCATTGGTCTGCGGGTGGTACGCCGTTGTGCGCCGATAGCTGGTGTGGCTGAGACGAAGGATTTCTTGCGTCAGCTAGGCCATGAATGATGATCCACGGTCTGAGATCAAAACTTCGGGAGCGCCGTGCCGGAGGACGATGGACTCGATAAAGAACTTGGCGACTTCCACAGCCGTCCCTGCAGGAACGGCTTTCGTTTCGGCGTACCGTGTGAGATAATCTGTGGCGACAATAATCTATCTATTTCCTTGCGTCGATGGTGGGAAAGGACCAAGTATATCCATTTCGATCTGCTGGAACGGTACAGTCGGGGGAGCGATCGGATGTAGGAGACCTGCCGGCTTCGTCGGTGGGTTCTTGCGTCGCTGGCACTCGTGCCAGGACCGTGTGTAGTAGTGAACGGTCTTCGGCAGCTTGGGCCAGTAATACCTTTCACGAAATCTGGCCAGCGTACGGCTGTAACCAAGGTGTCCGGATGTCGGGTCGTCGTAGCAGGCTTGGAAGATCTCCGCTCTAAGGTCGGTAGGGATTACCAGCAGCCATGGTGTGCTGTTGTCTCCGAAGTTCTCCTTATAAAGTACACCTTGTCGGAGGACGAAAGTCGGCAGGGTTCTTAAGAAGACACGGAGACAATACCCCCTCGTCCTTAGAGGTGCTCGATTAACGCGCGCAACTCAGGATCCTCTCTTTGACGTCGTGCCATGTCGTCGGTGTTCACTGCACCTAGGAAGCAGTCGTCGTCATCGTCGTTGCTGCTGCCAGAAGGCGCTTCGACGGGGGCTCTGGACAGGCAGTCGGCGTCGCTGTGCTTCCGGCCTGACTTATAGACCACAGTCATGTTGAACTCTTGTAGTCGTAGACTCCATCGTGCGAGACGTCCTGATGGGTCCTTGAGGTTCGCTAGCCAGCAGAGCGAGTGGTGGTCCGTGACTACACGGAACGGGCTCCCGTACAAATACGGACGAAACTTCGTTATTGCCCAGACGACCGCAAAGCATTCTTTCTCAGTCGTGGAGTAATTTTTCTCCGCCTTGGACAGTCTCCGACTTGCGTAGGCGATAACTCGCTCGGTGCCTTCTTGCACTTGAACCAGTACCGCGCCGAGTCCAGCGTTACTTGCGTCCGTGTGAATTTCGGTTTCCGCATCTTGATCGAAATGTCCTAGAACAGGAGGAGTCTGCAGTCGTCGCTTCAGCTCGTCGAATGCCTGCTGCTGCTCCTCGGCCCATTCGAACTTCTCGGCGTCCTTTGTGAGGTTTGTGAGCGGTGCGGAAATCTTTGCGAAATTCCGGATGAAGCGCCGATAGTAGGCACATGGTCCAAGAAACCTTCACACGGCCTTCTTGTCTGTCGGTGCTGGAAATGCTGCGACGGCGCGAGTCTTCTCTGGGTCGGGGCGAACGCCTTCGTTACTAACCACATGACCTAGGAACTTCAGTTCGTCATAGGCGAACCGACACTTTGACGGCTTCAGGGTGAGTCCGGCGGTACGTATGGCTTGGAGAACTGCTCGGAGTCGTCGCAAGTGCTCGTCGAAGTCGCTGGAAAACACTACGACGTCATCGAGGTAGACGAGACAGCTCTGCCACTTTAGTCCTGCCAGTACAGTGTCCATGACACGCTGGAAAGTTGCTGGAGCCGTGCACAGCCGGAAGGGCATCACCTTGAACTCGTACAGCCCATCTGGCGTGACGAAAGCTGTCTTCTCTCGGTCCCGTTCGTCGACTTCGATCTGCCAGTAGCCCCTCTTCAGGTCTATGGATGAAAAGTATCGGGAGTGACGCAGCCGGTCTAGCGTGTCGTCGATGCGGGGGAGTGGATAGACGTTTTTCTTCGTCACTGCGTTCAGCTGCCGGTAGTCCACGCAGAACCTAAGCGTTCCGTCCTTCTTCTTAACCAGTACAACTGGAGAGGCCCACGGACTGCTTGAAGGTTGGATTATATCGTCGTTCGGCATCTCTTGTAATTGCTCCTGGATCACCTCCCTTTCTTTAACGGAGACTCTGTACGGCGATCGATGCACAGGGCGCGCGTCGTCCTCGGTAACGATGCGGTGTTTCGCAAAGGCGGTTTGGCGCACCCTCGACGACGTCGCGAAGCAGTCACTGTATTCGGCAAGGAGGTCACTTAGCTGCCGTCGTTTCGGGCTCGGAAGCTTGGGGTCAATGTCGAGCTGCGCTGGCGACGGACTGTCCTGCTGAGGTGGCGAGGTTTCGTCAGTAATCGGGGCGATTTCGGCGGCGTTTCGAAGTTCCTCGACGTGGCCCACGGCTGCACCTTTCGTGAGGTGTTGCGTTTCATTTCGGAAGTTCGTCACGAGGACCACAGTCCGCCCATCCTGAAGTTCAGCTACTCCTCTTGCGACGCCTATTCCTCTTCCCAGGAGCAATTGAAGGTTGCCTCCTGTTTTGGTCACCACCCGTGACAATATTCAAACTAAGGGTCCTACATTTGTTCTTCGAGCTGGTGCCTACGGTAGAATTTCGCCCCTCATCACGCGCAAAGCTCTCGTGGTGCACTTAGCTTCACCTGTGAGCCTGAAACCCTTCTCGATTTTAATTCTTTTGGTTGTTTTTTGCTTTGGTATTTCTCGTGCGTCTTTCTCGTCGTTGTACTAACACCATGGCCGATGCCTCAATTTGTGAAGCCTGCTCCAACCCCGTGCTAAAAGACGGCAGATGCATGAAATGCGCTGATTGTTCTTGGCAATGTCATCTTGGAAAGAAGTGTTCACGGATAGCTGATGGCACATTTAAGAGTATGTGCGCCGCCAAACTCGAGAAATGGCAATGCTTTGTGTGCCGTGAAGGAGCCGGGAAGCATAATTGAATATCAGACCCCCGATCGTCTCTAGCCGAGCCCTCCGCGTTCTTGGCACAGCTATTAGTGGTGAATGAGAAACTCGATCGTATCCTTTCCCAGAAAGACACCGTCGATAATCTTCAAGATATACACCTCAAAGTTGACTCTCTGTTTTCTATGAAGCTCACTGTGGACACGATGCGCGTTATCTTGACCAAGACCCCAGAGTCCTTGACTTTTGTTTTTGTCACAATATGATTCGCTTATTAACTCGGTGAAACAGCAAGAGAAAGAGGTCAAGGAAGTAGAAACAAATTCATGGCATGAAGTTTTCTGCCCGCGAGAATCTCGAAGGGATCATCACCGACTTAGCAGGGCAAGTGAACATCGAGGGTTTACAGGAAGACTCTTGTTCAAGATGCACACCGCCTACCTGCAAGGCCTGATTCCATTCCCCCCATAGTGGTTCGCGTTTCGTCCTTTCATCGGAAAGAACGTCGCATGATGTTTCGCTCCTGCTTCAGTTCTTTACAACGTGAAGATTCTCAGCCCAGGATTTACTTCAACGACAATCTCACGAACGCCAACAAACGACTGCCCAGACAGACAAGAACAAGAGGAAGAGAAAAAGGGTACAAATTTGTATGGGCTCTCCAATGTCAGTTTTTTGCAAAGCAAACCGGAAATTCTCCTGTGCTTCGCATCACCAACGCAGCTGCTTTGGAGCACGTTGTGTAGACTTCGATGCTCACCTCTTCTCGATTTATTAAGACTTACTCACAAAGCTTCCAACCTACATTAGGAACTTCATTTACATTATTTCATGTTAACGTAAGAAGCCTCCATAAATACTGGGATGAAATTAGATTAGTCATAAACTCCGTGCTCCCGATAGCCGATGCATTTGTTCTTACTGAATTTAATATTCTGAGCCATGTATAAGCTTTTCTAATTACCCGAATTCAGAAGCTGCTTCCGTACCCGCAACAACAAGCGTGTTGGCGGCATCGCAGTTTTTCTCAAAAACTCATGGTTATATTCTGAAATAACAGTTTCGTTCGTTACTTGTGAATCAGTCGGACTGCATATCTTAACCTCCATGTATAACCTCTACTTACTAGTTTTCAATAGACCACCCTCCGAAAGTGTTGCCAATTTTCTCACCGAGTTACTAAACTGTCTACAAATTTTGCCGGTAAATGCGACCTTTTGCTTGACAGGAGACATTAATATTGACCTCATAAAACCCTCGAAGTCACTCGTCTGCGTATACCTTACCATATAATCGGGCTACGGTGCGAGCCCACCATTTACGAGCCAGCCAGAGAGGAATTTCTTAGCGGCAAACTTTTTAGCTCGTCCATCGACCACATCAACTTGAGAGCGCCTCGACAACACAATCAGCAATTATAACTGAAGCGTTATCGGACCCCTAATTTGTGGCGTGCCATGTACAATTCCCTGGCAAGGCTTCTATTAATTCGAGAACTGACATACGTCGAGTCGAAATGATTGACCACAATACCTTCGACGGCTGTATATTTAATTAGGACTAGGGTGCTTTTCAAGCCCTTGTTAGCCCAACTGAAATCTAGAAATCCTTTGTTGATATCGTTACTCAGTTTTCGGAGGCCTCGAAAAGGTTATCTACTTAAAAAAGAAAAAGACAAACAAATTCACGATGGTTGAAAAATTATATTTTATCTGCCATCATAATTAATTAGATAGCTTGGAGACGTTGCCATCGCTCTACGCGGAACCGAAGCCTATACACTGAATTTAGGTTTATCCGCAAAAGAATCAATGCACTTATTCGTTCCGCTAAAGAAAAATATTTTCAAAAACAATTTTCAGACCATCGAAAAAACTCAGCCAAAACTTGGCCACTGCTAAATGAAGTGCGAGGTATCTCACCGCATGTGCGCGTCAGACTTTTGGATGATGCTTTTGGACCTCATTTACTTGTGAATGCCGATATTTTTAACAATTTTTTCGCATCCATTTTAGGGATAGTCGGACAGAACAGTAGTTTTTGTTCTCTTCCTTACTCCAATTCTGCTTCTGCTTTTCTTCCTCAGATGATTGGAGTTGATTTAGAATCTATAATACTAAGCCTCAAACCTAACAAGTCTCCGGGAATTGATGGAATACGACTAAGTGGCATTAGAAGAAATTTATGTTATCTTCAAATCACACTTATTCTCTTAAATTTTTTCAATACAATTCTTGAATCCGCTGTCATACCCAATGAGTTAAAAATCGCCGTTGTCAAACCCCTGTACAAAGGAGGGCACAAAAATATGGTCAAGAACTATCGCTCAATACCTATTTTGCCATGCCTTGTCAAGATACTAAAGAAATTTATATATAATGCAATGTCTTCATTCTTTGAAAAACTCGAGCTTACGTCTCCAAATCAATGCGGTTATATTGCTGGCTGAGGCACGCAGCCACTTCTCGAATCACTATCTGACGAGCTAATTTCAACTTCGAACATTACTTGTTCACTTGTGCCTGCTTTTTAGGCGCTTCTATGCCTTTTGATACAATTAACAATCTCATTTTTCAGCACAAGCTTTCAGCTTTGGGTTTTCAGGGCCCTTTCTTATGGCTACTAAAAAATTTTTACATGAGAGTTCACAACCGGTGGCTTAAAATGGTCAATATAGTACCAGCCTCCAATTAAAAACAGGCGTTGCACAAAGCTCCACACTTTCGCCACTATCATCCAACAACTCTGTTAATGATATGGCTAGTGCAAATACCAAATGTATGATATACCAATACGCTGATGAGACCCTTATATTCACTCGTCATCTTTCGTACCCAGGAGCAATGGAGATGCTTCAACATTTTTTAAATGAGCTCATGGACTGGTTTAATCAAAATCTGATTGCTCTAAATGTTTCTAAGACAGAGTTCGAATGCTTCCACAATCCTTCGAAAGCTGTTTCGATAAGTCTTCCACTTTTTTTCACGGACATCAAATTGTTTCCCGTGCCATTGTGATACAGTTACATATTGTGACACAGTAAAATATCTTGGCGTTCTCTTTGACTTTGATCTATCATGGAATTCGCATCTCACTCAAATCTATGCTAAACTAAGGAGTGTCTCCTGTTTGCTTTATAACATCAAAACATTCATGCCCCTCCGCGTGCGCAAACGCATAACTTATTTATTAGCCTACACCCATTTGAGCTATTGCGTAACTGTATTTGGTCAATGCACGATACTATGGTACAAAAAAGTGAACGGTATTTTAAAATGAATCTTGAGAAACGTGTGCTGTGGCATGAGTTTTTCTAATTGAGATTTATTTCAAACTTTATCAGCGCCAAGCTTTCGATCTTTTTTCCTAGAGAAAGTAGTGCTCTATTTCAACTGGAAAGACGACGTTAAATCTACTCACCCCGTCACGCGGCAATTGCGGAAAGTCCCACTCTACGTCATTTCAACATGTTATACGCGGTATGAAAAAACATGCCTTAATTTTATGTCCCACACATTTTCAATGAGTTACCACCAAGTCTCTCGAACCTTACTTAAAAACAAAAAAAACAAGAATACTTAAGAGTGCACTACGTAATATATTTATCAACAAAGAAACTCTGTGATCATTAAGTATATTGGTTCATGACCTTTTATTGCTTCGCGCAGAAACTTTCTTCTTGTCTACCAATTATTGTTCCCATTGATCTGTATGTGAGTGGCACACTCTGTCGTCTTGTTATAGGAGTAACAAAATTAGCTTTTGGTTAATACACGTTTGTGTTCATTTTCTAATATTGTCTGTTAATCGCCTGAACAAGAACTTGATCCTTTCAAAGTTGACCTTTAATAAAGTGTGACTCTCAACAGGTGCTTTCTTATTGTGTTGTGTTTTGTCTTTTTCTTATTACTTTCTGCAACTTTCCTGTGAACGCTATAACTTTTAGGTTCAGTTTCACAAGCCCTTGTTGGCTTAGAAGAACTCTTCTGCTCTTGTGGGCTAACCCAGTGTATATAAAATTCTTCTTCTTCTTCTTCTTCTTCTTATTATTATTATTGATATGGTCTTTTCTATCAGGGAAATTCAGAATCACTTAAAATTTGTACTATTTTTATTTTAATATGTAATTTAAAAACCGGTCAAATTGACTCCTGAAATGAAATAAAGTATGTTTATAGTACAGATATCATTTGCAAGAAAGTAATAAATAAAATATAATAGGAGCGATTTTCAAATTTATTATCTTCTACAGTAATCAGTTGAATAGTGTAGCTATAATATTTACATGTCCTAACATCACTAATAAAAGATATCGCCATTACGTTTCACGCTTGTGTGAACGACTTTCACACAGCTACGTACTTGTCTAGAAATAAAGTTTCGCGGCAAATTTATTGTCCTCAAAATGTATAAAATGTATGATAATGATTACATCTTTTTGAATGGATTGTGATAGCTCTGGCATAAGTATTTCACGAAACAATAGTTCAACATTTCATGAGAAATATGGTCCACAAATTTACTAGCGGAGTTACTTTTCGAATTAGTCTAAAAGTATTTGTTTTTTTTTTTACGCAAGACACACGTAACCCCCATAATATTATAATTCCGCTTTAGAAGTAATCTTGCTTTCTCCAAATAAAACCTTTATGCAACTGAAGTTGTAAGCGCACCTCAGCATTTTCTCCCTGCATGACAGTCTAAGTGAAGCGAATGGCGTATATATATTGTGTAACCCTTGATGTAATTCGGTTGTCATGATCTGTGCAAAGAAAATTTGCTTACGACCGAATCATCATGACGCATTCTGGGGTTTTATGAATACTAATGTATTTCGAAGGGGCTCAGGTGTACCCTATGAGTGCAAGAGTAATAAAATAAGCCTCCATCAGCTAGGAAGTAGTCTTAGCTAGGCACCGGTTCTATCAGAAACCAAAAACGTATTTTCCAAAGGGATTAGATATATGCAACGTTATGACATAATTCATCATCTCATTTTCCAGCCCCTTAGATCATTGAAGAATAATAACCAAGTAGGTGGGAGCACAGTTAGACTTATATACAGTGTCTCGAGGAGCTGCCAGGCGCCTTAAATTGAAGCAAAAAATTGGTTTCTTAACATATCACGCTAAGATTTTGTGCAGCGTTGCCCCCAAATGGTATAAATTTGCAAAGAGCAAACTTATCTGAGGAAAAAGAAAAAAAAAATTAAAAGGCGTAACTCCTATGGAAACGTAGCGAAGCCATCGGTTTTCAAACGATAGGGCGCCCTTTGGCACGGGGGACAAGGAAAGGGCGCAAGCAGTCGCGACGTCAACTGCCGCCATTGGACGAGCATACGGCGCCGAGAGCTGGCTTCAAATAGCAGACGATATCTTGGACTCAAAGCGGCGCGAGCTTTTCAGATATCAGTTGCCAATGCATGATAATTTTTTCCTTACTGATAAAACGCATTGAATGGTCACATAATCAATTAAAAAAATAATTTGTGCGGATTTTGTTGCCTTTTTTTCGGGTTACTTATGTCGTCTGTTTTGCAGTTCTTTGTTGTCACCGCGCCTGTTTTTGGTTCTGCGACTGTCGCGGCCTGCGGAACGCGTGCCGGTTTTGAGTCGAAAAAATCGTCTGCTGTTTGACGCCGACTCTCGGCGCCTTATGCTCGTTCGTTGGGGGAGAGCGCCTTTAGAGCGCGCGACACTAGAGCGCCGACGTTATAGCGCGCGACACGAGGGCGCTGCGACAATAGTGCGCTTGACACTAGAGCGCACGACACGAGAGCACACAACCAGTTGAGCGCGCGAGACGAGAGCGCACAACCAGTTGAGCGCGCGACACGAGAGCGCACAACCAGTTGAGCGCGCGACACGAGAGCACACAACCAGTTGAGCGCGCGACACGAGAGCGCACAAACAGTTGAGCGCGCGACACGACAGCGCACAACCAGTTGAGCGCGCGACACGAGAGCGCACAACCAGTTGAGCGCGCGACACGAAAGCGCACAACCAGTTGAGCGCGCGACACGAAAGCGCACAACCAGTTGAGCGCGCGACACGAGAGCGCACAACCAGTTGAGCGCGCGACACGAGAGTACACAACCAGTTGAGCGCGCGACACGAGAGCGCACAACCAGTTGAGCGCGCGACACGAGAGCGCACAACCAGTTGCGCGCGCGACACGAAAGCGCACAACCAGTTGAGCGCGCGACACGAGAGCGCACCACCAGTTGAGCGCGCGACACGAGAGCGCACAACCAGTTGAGCGCGCCACACGAGAGCGCACAACCAATTCAGCGCGCGACCCGAGAGCGCTGTTCGAGGCGGGGTTTGAGCCGCACGTCCGGAGGCTTCCTGTCTCGTGAAGACGTCCAATCCCCGACGTGAAGAACCCAGGGGTTCAGTGGAGGCGGGAGACTTGGTAACGTAACGAACGGTTTAATTACATGGCAGCGATTCATTCGTCAAATCCGAGAGAACGGAGCAGCCTCGCGCTCCGCCTTATATAAGGTCCGTTTCTCCCTCACTCCCCGCCAGGGCAGCCAGTGCGATGCAGCAACCCGCCGTCAAGTGCGATGCAGAAAAGTCCGCCGCCCAGTGCGACGTAGCCAAAGTTCTCCGCAGCTAGGTCATGCCTCTCTCCCTTTCCCGAGCGCACCAACCACCACGCACACACACACGTCCCGCTAACGTCACGGAAGCGTTGAGACTTGTTGCCGCAGGCCCCGTCACGCAGGCGACGGTCCCGGACTCGCCAGGACTCGTTTCACGCAGGCCCCGACAAGCGGGCGACGGTCCCGGACTCGTCTTGACTCGTTTCCGCAGCCTTGAAACGCGGAAGAAGGTCGCCGAAGGTTCCATTCTTAACAGCCCCTCCGGGGCCAGGGAAACCTCGAATGGCCGGTGGTACTATCGCTGGCCTGAAGAGGTGGGCTTGGAGTAGGCCTTGAGAAGACGCTGCAAGCACTAAGCAAACTCCCAAACCTCTCACAACGGAGGCATCAGCGGAAACGTCCCCCACAACACCACGCCACACCGCAGTCAAACGCTCGGAATCCGCCAGAGACCCGCCAGACTGGATTACGGATTACCAAAATTTGCCAAAACAATGCAATTTAAAACCTTAGGACAATTTCGGGTATCGAGACCCGCTGTCGCCAAAGCAAAACTCCTTTTTCCAAAGAGGTCACTATGAACAAAATACAAAAGACAAAATTTCGCAATTTGTGAGGTCATTTTGGGGTTTTAACGAAGTGCTCCCACTTTGATCCTCATTCCCGTGGATGACGAAAATCTCTGAGATCATCCCTACTGTTTTTGGTGATATCAGAAAAATCTGCTCAACCCATCGGCATCGCCGTTAAATTTGCCTTTCCTGTTTCTTACGCTGAAGTGGGTCCATATCACAAGAGCGAATGACATTTTAGCGAACGACGACATTTGAGCGAATGGTCGTTTTAGCGAATAACGGGGGCGCGCGTTAACCCATCCGTCGCGCTGCGCTTTACGCCGCTTCGCGGCGACAGTCTGCGGCAACTCATTACAAGAATATGAACTCACTTGGCCCACCCGAAAACGCCGCTTCGCGGCGTCGGACTATTCGCTAAAGTGTCGTTCGATGAAACGTGGGCGTTCGCTAAAACGTCATTCGATCAAGTGAGTGCCTCCCCGCTGAAGTCATAGTGATCGATTTTCACGTGATTTCGAGACGTGAAAATGCGGTCCTTATAGCGCCGATAAAACAATCCGCCTTTTTCATGCCCCGTCACATTGGTCCTAGCAATCTCCTGAGCTGTACCGCGATACCCTGACACACTAGGGTCGCTCTTCTGCTCGACTGTCAAAGACACTCTGTCTACTCGTAACAGAGGACCAAAGTTACGTGACGCCGAAGCTACGAGAGATCCTTTAATGACCCCGTCTTCCTCCGCCTTTTTCGCCGGCGCGTTGGGACGGCGTACGCTTTCTAGTGCTACGAGGTCGGGCTGTTCTACAACCCGCACACCCTCATTCCGTTTCTCTGCCTCCAACTCTGGGAGTGCTTGCTCCCCGTTAGCTGCTTCTGGCTCTGGCTTACTGGTCAACAAAGGGGCCAGCTGACGCGATTCGGACCTCGTCAACGCCTGAACCAGTCCTTCTCCCTTTTGCGCAGCAAGAAATCTGACCGGTTAGAGAACAAATAGGGATACTCCGACGGGACTGTTTGCGAGACAGCCGCCTCTGTCACTAGCTCTACGAACGGGCCAGTTATCTTTACTCTCGCCATAGGCAGACAGACATTGTGCTTCTCGAGCAGCTGCTTGATCCAAACTACCTTTCCAGTAAAGTCGGATGTCGTTACATACGACGGATGAACAACGTCCATCGTCGCTGCACTGTCACGAAGCACCCTGCACGGCTTTCCGTTTACCTGGAGCTCGTGAAGATATGGACGAAGAAGCTTCAGGTCCTTGTCACTACCGCTCGCGTACGAGAACACAACCCGCAGTTTGTTACACCAGGCCGCTGTGTTTCCCGGCTCCTGACAGTTGTAGCACAGGAACGGCTTCCTTGCCTCGAACTGCCCTTTTTTGCTTTTCCGTGCCTCGTCTCCGTTCGAGGGATCTCCGCTCGAGGGATCTCCGCTCATTTCTGTGACCTTTTGTCCTGTTTCTGGCTTCTCGGGCCTTTTTTCTCGCGACCCGTTTCCCTGTTGGAAGGGCTTACGCTGATCGCTCCGGCCGGGTTCGCTTTCCTCTCCGCTCAGCTTTCTACGCGTTGCGTACTCTTCGGCTAGCTCAGCGGCCCTTTCGACAGAGTCGACCCCCACCCTATCCTGTACCCAGAACTTGACTGACTGCGGAATGCTCCGAAAGAACTGTTCGTGGCACACACACTCGACTACCTTGTCTCGGCGTTCGTACACTTCCTCGCTCTTCAACCATTCTATCAAGTTGGTTTTAAGTCCGTACGCGAATGCCAAGTAGCCCTCGCTGCTCTTTTTGGATGCGTTTCTAAACCTTTGACGGAACGCCTCGGCAGAAAGGCGATACCGCTTCAAAAGGCTCGACTTCACCTTGTCGTAGTCGTCCGCGTCTCTAGTACTAAGGCGCGCGACAACCTCTGCAGCCTCACAGGGCAACAAAGTCGAAAGCCGTTGCGGCCACGTTTCTGGGGCGAAGCTCAACTTCTCACATGTCCTCTCAAAGTTAACTAAGAATAGGCCCACGTCTTCCCCGACTTTAAACGGCTGCAGGAGCTTCTTCATTTGATACGACTCGGCCTCACTTGCTCGTACCGGAGCCCCAACTCTACTGTTCTGCGAATTTAATCGCTGTTGTTCAATTTCGAGCTCTAGCCTTTTTAGCGCTCGTTCCTCTGCCGCTGCAGCCTGCGCTCGTTCCTCTCTCGCTGCAGCCTGCTCGGGTCCATATCACAAGAACGAATGACATTTTAGCGAACGGCGACATTTGAGCGAATGGTCGTTTTAGCGAATAACGGGGGCGCGCGTTAGCCCATCCGTCGCGCTGCGCTTTACGGCTCTTCGCGGCGACAGTCTGCGGCAACTCATTACAAAAATATGAACTCACTTGGCCCACCCGAAAACGCCGCTTCGCGGCGTCCGACTCTTCGCTAAAGTGTCATTCGATGAAACGTGGGCGTTCGCTAAAACGTCATTCGATCAAGTGTGTGCCTCCCAGCCTGCTCCTGTTCTCGTTCCTCTCTCGCCGCAGCTTCACTTTTAGCGTTCTGAAGTAATTCCCACGCAGTTTTAGTTTCCTCTGCTTCCGCGCTCTCTGAAATTGCTTTACTGATCTCAGATTTCTTCATCTTTTGCTCCACCTCCACACCCAATTCTTCACATAAACAGAGTAAATCTGTTCTCAGTAAGCTCATTAGATCCATGATCGCTGCTCTTTAGCTTTGGCTTTGCTGTAAAACTTATCGCTAGGTTGTACAGAAACCTAGCGCACGAGTCAAAACTAAGGATTCCCAGCAGTTCAAAATTAATTACCCATAATCTGAAGCCTGGCGAATCTCAAAGCAAAGTCCAAACTCTCACCCACAGATGTAGCACGATGTCGCATGGTCTTATCCCAACCGCTGCCAACCAGTTGTTCAAGGCGGGGTTTGAGCCGCACGTCCGGAGGGTTCCTGTCTCGTGACGACGTCCAATCACCGAATTGAAGAACCCAGGGGTTCAGTGGAGGTGGGAGACTTGGTAACGTAACGAACGGTTTAATTACATGGTAGCGATACAGTCGTCAAATCCGAGAGAACAACGAAGCAGCCTCACGCTCCGCCTTATATAGGGTCCGTTTCTCCCTCACTCCCCGCCAGGGCAGCCAGTGCGATGCAGCAACCCGCCTTCAAGTGCGATGCAGCAAAGTCCGCCGCCCAGAGGTCCATATCACATGAGCGAATGACATTTTAGCGAACAGCGACATTTGAGCGAATGGACGTTTTAGCGAATAACCGGGGCGCGCGTTAACCCATCCGCCGCGCTGCGCTTTACGCTGCTTCGCGGCGACAGTCTGCGGCGGCTCATTACAAAAATGTGAACCCATTTGGCCCACCCGAAAACGCCGCTTCGAGGCGTCCGACTATTCGCTAAAGTGTCATTCGGTGAAACGTGGGCGTTCGCTAAAACGTCATTCGATCAAGAGAGTGCCTCCCGCCGCAGCGAATGACATTTTAGCGAACGGCGACATTTGAGCGAATGGTCGTTTTAGCGAATAACGGGGGCGCGCGTTAACCCATCCGTCGCGCTGCGCTTTACGCCGCTTTGCGGCGACAGTCTACGGCAACTCATTACAAAACTATGAACTCACTTGGCCCACCCGAAAACGCCGCTTCGCGGCGTCCGACTATTCGCTAAAGTGTCGTTCGATGAAACGTGGGCGTTCGCTAAAACGTCATTCGATCAAGTGAGTGCCTCCCAGTTGAGCGCGCGACACGAAAGCGCACGACCAATTGAGCGCGCGACACGAGAGCGCACGACCAGTTGAGCGCGCTACACGAGAGCGCACAACCAGTGAGCGCGCGACACGAGAGCGCACAACCAGTGAGCGCGCGACACGAAAGCGCACGACGAGTTGAGCGCGCGACACGAGAGCGCACAACCAGTTGAGCGCACGACACGAGAGCGCACAACCAGTGAGCGCGCGACACGAAAGCGCACGACCAGTTGAGCGCGCGACACGAGAGCGCACGACCAGTTGAGAGCGCGACACGAGAGCTCACATCCAGTTGAGCGCGCGACACGAGAGCGAATGTGTGATGTACCCGCGGCTCCTCAGGCAGAACAAAATTGTGCGGCTCATCGGATTGAAGCATTGGTGGTTTTTGATTGATTGAATATGCCTTTAATAAAAAATAAAAAAAAAAAAAAAATAAAACGTGTACGACTTTTTCTAATCAATTGTTTAGTGACACCAGAGAGAAAAGTAGGCCGGGGATTGGGCTGCGGCATATGGGTCCCGGGAAAGTTTGCAGTTGAGTGGAGCAGCGAGTCTTCACAGTGCTGCAGTGCGCCTCTCGGATATACTCTAAATAGTTTACTCATTACTATATTTGGTCTATTCTTGACAGGCATTTGGGCTCCGATCTATACGATGGCTATTTAGACGTCCCTCGCATACATTTAAATGGTATTCTGACGTCCATGTCCGGAACTGAGAAAGCTCACCGCTAAAAAAGTATCAGTAAAAAAACTCATCGAAGGATACTCAGCGGTATTTTATCGGATGAAGATCTTTCCAGTCTTTTGACGGATACATGAAAACCTCCCCTGCAAATCTGTGATATACAAAATGAAAAAAAAAAAAAAAAACGAATGAAGCTAGGTCAGCTGCAATGTTTTTAGTTTGTGTTTTTTTTTCGCGAAAAGGCACGCTACAGATTTTTTTTTTTTTCTCAGTTTTTTGGGACATTTCTCGTTTTTTCACACGCAAAAGTTCCGTCGACTCATTTCGCAATGTCATTTCTAAATTCCGCGGCCATAAATCGCGGCCAATTTTACAAGAAACACGCAATGCCCGAACAAGTAGTCGGTCCGGTCGTGCCACTCGCGCTGAACTGGTTCTGCGCTTTTGTGACGGGTGCTTTAATAGGGAGTTTTCGTAGACCGCGCTGCCCCTTCCGCTAAGCGTTCCGCAACGAAGAAGTTGCTACTGCGCCTGCGCGCCGATAGCCTTGACTGTGGAGTTCCCGCTATCGTAGCGGGTTGCGGAGGGCCTTGCGGGACGGCAAAAACGATCTACGAAAACTCCCTATTGACACGCGAATGTCGCTGCGCTTTCGAGTCGCGCGCGCTAACGTCGCTGCGCTCTAGTGTTGTACAGCCGTTCGTTGGGGGCAGTTGGCGTCGCGACCGCTTGCGCCGTCTCTTGTCTCCCGTGCTAAACTGCGCCTTATTGTTTGAAGACCGATGGCTTCGCTGCATTTCCATAGGAGTTAAGATTTTTTTTTTTTTTTTACTTTTTCTTTAGGTAAGTTCGGCATTTGCAGATTTTAACAAACAAAGTGCACCACCTGTGGACAACGTTGCACAAAATCGTAGCGCGTTAGGTTAAGAAATTCATTTTTTCGGTCTATTTAAAGAGGCTGTCCACTATTTGAGAAACCCCTTACATTTTGGAAAACACGCGACACCATCCCTCCGCTCCGATAGGAGACGACGGAGGCTACGGAGGTAACCGAGGCGAATGGCTGAGGGTAGGCGAGCAATTCCCCTGTACTCATTATCATCGTAACAGATGTTTCCCGCTCACGCAAGACCCCTTGAGGTTGTTGGCAAATTGTCTATTGAAGTATGTGCTCGCTATATGTACGGAAATACGGACATAAGATATAGGTGCTTCTTTTTTGTTTACAGTACCACTTGTAAGAATTAACTTTGGTAGCACTCAAGCGGCTAACTCGGTACAAGCATTGCGATCCTAGAGAGTTACCTTGGGCCTAATACAGTATTGCTTCAATGTATTAATTAGTGGAAAGAGCAGGTTTCATTGGCTGCTCAATGGCATTTCTCTAGCTCGCCACATGATAGCTTGGGTACTAGAGTTGGGCCAAAGATGCCACTTATTTTAATACATGGCATATTCTGCTCAACTCTAGCACCTCAGCGATCGTGTAAAGAACCAGCGTCGAAGCCAAAATCAGGCACTTGTTTGACGACTTAGGCCCAAAGTTGCCAGATGAAAACCGAAGAAGCAGAAGTGAGGTATAACTCTGACCCCAGTTAGCCGATTGCCAAAAACGCCAGACGACAGTCAAACATACCAACAGCCAGTCTTGTACACGTTACTAAAAAAAAGTAATCGATTACAATTATTATTACTCTTGGGTAAAAAGTATTCGATTAGATTACTTGATTACTGGACGGCAAAAGTAATTAGACATGACTTAAAGAAGTAATCGTTACTTTTCCGATTACTTTATTGTGTGAAGACACATCTTCAGCCCTCGTAACAATGAGCTACTTCCAACCTATATTTCACATTTGCATAAGTATTGAAGAAGAGAAACTGGCTCCCTCTCGCGGTCGTTGCACATTCACAATACAGACACAAGCATAAAATTCGTTTGGGGACGTTTAATGATTTGGGTGTTCGCCATTTTCGGGGGGGGGGGGGGGGGGGTAAGCAGAGGGAGTTCTAGATCTTGTTAAGCTTGAGCAAGGGTTGTCGCTCAAAGTTTGCGTCGCTCATTTTATTATTCACATGTGGATGAGCTCGCATGTTATACAAAAGAGCAGCAGCTCCAGGATTTAAAACGGATCATGTGTAGTATCCATAAGCGGAAGAGATCGCCCCGACCACTTCTCAACTCGAAACATTGCTTGTCACAAAGACCACGTAGGGGAAATGGGAAAATATTTCAACTGCCTTTGTTATATTTTGCATCCGCTTTAGGCATTCTTTGGTCCTGGTTCTCCTACGGGCTGCGAGTAGGTACCCTAAGCAGGATTTTTTAATTTTTTATTTCTGTGTGTGTGTGCGTGAGGGGGCTAGTTTGAACGAAGGACTCACAAAGCTACTTTCTGCTTCCTCATAGCGTGCCTTCATGTGCGCACATGAAGGCTCCCTACCTCCTCAAACTTCGCCCTGAATAGCCTTTGTCACGCTGCTGTGGCTTCCCTTGGGCTTCCCACTCCCAGTACCAGATCAAAAAAAAAAAAAAAAACGAACATTCCACAGAACTGTGCATAGAAAGAGATTGACCTTGTTTTCTACAGCTCCGCAAAAATCTTTCTTTGTTCCGTTCGAAAAAAAAAAGCTAATTTTACTTTTGTCATTTCATAAAAAAAGGCGTGTGCCGGGGGGGGGGGGGGGGGGGCGCCCGTGAACAAATTGTAACGGTTACAAGTAATTTTATTACTTCAAAAAGTAATCAGATTACTCTTCTGATTACTGCCTAATAAAAGTAATCAAATGATTACAAAATTACTTCAAAAAGTAATCGATTACAAGTAATTTGATTACTTGTAATGCGTACGGTACAAGTCTGCCAACAGCGAAGCCCAAATTCGGCACTTGTTTTTTTTATGCAGAGAAACGCGAAACTTACCAAATACTGGACTGCCTGACTGAGGTGAAAGAAGACTACGAAACTTTTACTTTAACTAGTGGCGTTCGGCTTTTCTCCATCGTGTATCGTCCCCCGTCGGCCAAAGTCAAAGCGTATTTATCCTTTTTAGATAGTTTTGAATTTGCATCAACAAATAATTCTTCTGTTGTTCACGTTGGCGACTTTAATATTAATATAATGGAACCTTTGCAAACTGGGACCTAATTTAGCAATGTTCTGAGCTCTTTCGGAAACGCGAATGTGATTTTTTCACCTACTGGAACTCTTTTTGAAAGTGAAGGCGTACTGGATCTCTTCGTTACAAATATGGGCCAAATATTTACTGCAGCTGGTACGATCAGTTGTAGCATCAGCGAACATATTCCTTTTTTCCTCGCCTTTTGTTGCTGTGATTTGAAGTCCAGGGCGAAATCAAACGTTTTTTTCTTTCCAACCATTAACAGAACACGGTTTACTGCATCTTAGAAACAAAATATGTGCACTCGACTTGACGACTTTGACATTACAATCCAACGTTAATGATGCCTACGATACATTTTATGACTCGTTCAAGAAGTGCTATGAGGAATGTTTTTCGTGTGAAGTAATATCTCGCTCGAGGAAATCAGGAAAACCTTGGATTACACTTGGTCACATCAAAATAATTAAAAAACAAAGAATATTGTTCAAAAAGTTTATTTCCTCGAGACACCCAGACATTTTAGCATCCTTCAAAAAATATCGAAATATATTAAACTCTATACTAAAAGAAGCAAAAGCACACTATCAGTCAAACCTCTTCAGATATAAATTAAAAATTTCTCCTGCTGTGATATGGAAATCTATAAATGAGGTTCTCCAGCGTGGCCCACGTAAAGATGAAATAGGGGAGCTACTGATCAATGACCAAATGCTATTCGGTGTCCCACTGGCAGAATTCCTACGTTGTAAATCTTGTTTCAAGCACATATAATGAAGATGCTGCTAAATATATCACACAGAGCCCAAGCTCGTCCCTTTTCTCAATCCAACAAATGAATTTGAGGTCTGAAAAATATTCATCCAACTCAAAAATAGTAACAGTCGTGACATTAGCGATTTTCGAATGAAACTAGTCAAGCTTGTCATTGACATAATTGCATCGTACGTAGCACATATATTTAACCTCAGCTTGGATTGCGATGAGCTCCCCGCAAATATGAAACTTCCCAAAGTTACTGTGACTCAAAAAGGAGGTGATGTGAACATAACGACCAACTAAATACCAATATCCATCAAGCCAATTTATTTCTAGGGGACTAGAAACGCTTGTCAAAACTCGCGTAGAAAGTTTTCTTTATCGAAATGAAATAATAACTGACGCCCAGTTTGGTTTTAGAAAGGAAAGGTCGACAGAGTCAACGCTCTTACTCCGGAAAGAAGTAGTTCTAAATAACATTCAAAACAAGCTTTTAACACTAGGCTTTTTTTATTGGTTTTGGTAGGGCATTTGACTGCCTCAATCATCAAATACTCCTTGATAAATTAAAGTGCTATGGAATACGTGGTCCAGGACTCTCACTCTTGGATTCCTATCTCTCCAATCGCCAGCAGTGTGTCAGCATCGACGGCGATCTTCTTCTATCGAAGCCGTAACCTGCGGCTGCCTCAGAGTAGCATACTGGGCCCTCTGCTCTTTAACATTTTTTTTTTTATAAATGACGTGGTAAGTTTTAGTACTCTTGCGCAGTTTATGATATATGCCGTCGACACCAGCCTTTTTTGCGTCGGGCGTAGACGCAGAAGGCTTGATTATTAAGGGGAACGATATTCTCGCGCACTTTGGCGGATGACCTGATGTAAATTGCCCTAAAATTAATGTAAACAAAACCAAGGCACTCGTATTTCGGTCATTGAATACGCACGTCTCCTTCACTAAATTCCTTACCTTAAGTGGTACAGTAATCTCTATAGTTAAGCAACAAAAAAACGCTTGGCGTAATTTTCTCTGAGCATCTATCGCAGGATCGCCATATTGATAATTTGGTCAGCAGGTTGTGCAGAGTCATTTGCGTTATTACAAGATGCCGCTCAATATTGCCTGTTAAGACTAAACTCATGATTTATCATGACCTTTTCCGGCCTCATAAAAATTATTGTCACCTCGTGTGGGGCACAACAACAACTTTGAATTTCAACAAAATACTGTTACTTCAAAAAGGATACTACTCGTCATCGCGGATGTACACTACCTATATCACACTAAACCTCTGTTCGAAAAATTCAAGATCTTTGCCATTGCAAATATGTACGTATATCGTCTTTTGTATGCTTTCCTTTTCGGAACAAATGAATTCATTAAATTCTTGGGGGCACCTCGGACTTGAATAAAAATGAAATCTCAATCAGTATGCGCTGCTCTGAGATATAGTATGTTCCTCATTTCCGCACGAATCATGCTTTACAATTCCTTCGCCATATGTTACGTTCTTTACTCAACAGGCACGATCTAGAAAACATAGATATATACTCTCTGACTAGAGCTGAATTGTATCAGTGTTTTATCTAACGCGGATGTCCCTGTGTGACTTTTTTATTTTTCTCGATTTTACTTAATATGCTAGCTGCCGAACGTTCCTGCACTCTCACTTTTTTACTGTGTTTAATGTTACTTAAGTACATGCCTAGTTAACAAGAGAAACCCTTTATGCTGTAAAACGAGTCTTTTCAATGTATAACACTTTTCAGCCAGATTGCTATCTTTGTTTTGCTTTAAGGCCTCAGACCCCTCAAGTTACCATATGGTAGCTTTTCGTCTGGAAGCCCGCCAGAGTAAATTTCCGAAAATAAAGATTTCATTTCAAATTAGGGCCAAGATACCAATTCTATGGTCAATGGTAACCAGATGCGGCTCTACCTTGCCTTCTTCATGTTTTACAAAGCTCTAAATTCCCAGAAAAAAAGCTTTTTGCTCAAAAGGCTGTGCTACCTGAAATGTTTTACTGCTTAAAAAAAAGCTACTAGTAATACCCCATTATTTTGCAAATATAAATTATGTTTTCAGTTGGACACCAAGGGGAAGCATCGTCGTAGACACCCATTTCCTTATTAACTGAAACAAATTATTGGTCTTTTTTTAATTACTTCATTTATAATAGATATGTCGTTATATAGGAAATTTCAAAGCGGCCGTAATGCTGGGTTGTCCCGTTCTATAAAATTGTCGTAACAATCACCGACTTGTTTTAAATGTTATATTTGTAGGAATTCGTTTTACAGACTTCATTTGCTTACGATACAACTCACTTAAACTATGCAAATTATTGGAAGCACAATCAATGAGTTTACTTGAGGAAAATAACTTAGCGTAAAAAGATGTTTTGTTTAGGTAATTTAACTTTTAACGAGTTGGGTCTAACGTCCATTCACGCGGAAATGAAAGAGCGCCACTTTGAAATAAAACTTTGAGAATCACACTCATCACCCATTCTTGTCTCCTTTAATTCGTCGTATGTGCCTAATGATCTTTTCCGCTTCGTCTTCTAGAATATAAAATAAATGATAACGCACTTTAAAGGAACAACATGAAAAGATATGAAAAAAAAAACATTGCTTCGTTTTTTTTTTGCGTGGGGGGGTCAAAGAATGAATGGCGCCGTGTGAATTCCATATCAATACTCTTTATCTTTGCTGCTATTCATCCGACTACTGCTCACTGTTAAACATTTTCTTGAAATGTATTAATTTCCTTCTGTAATTATGAGGGTAGTTAAAATAACTGGCTTGACGTCTGCAGCTCCAAAATAACACCCACTCGTAGACATTTCGAATCCTTTTTTTCGCCATCTACGCGTTTACGCAATTGGCTATGTAGCCTTGATCACTCCCTCAACGCAGGTGACACATTCCTGACATGGCAATCGCGAATGCATGACCATTGCGCATTTATAAAAGTTCTTATAATATTTGCCTCGAAGCGAATGTCGTAGCTGGTCACGTTGGGAATTACAGGGCTGTGAGGGAACCAGAACAAATGAAAAGATGCCCTGTTCGTCCATCAAAATTTTCTTCGCCTTTCCTTCCTGTCTGCCATTTCTAAATGGCGGTAAACGCTTTGTACTGTCTCATGCAACCAAAGTGCCTTTGCCCAAACCCTGCCGCTGCCAACATATCAACTATGATTTTGTGACTACTTCTTTTACACCTGACTTCAAGAAACATCAGAGTCTGTGGTTTATAATCATATATTACCAGGGCTAGTTATCGGGCAGCTCAAGCTACGAGCAAGCTAGCTTGAAGTCTAGCTCGCACGCAGCTTCCATTAAACACGTCTAATATTTACCTCTAATGTCAAGCTTACCCGAACTGACCATACGCAGGAGGAGTCCTGAGACAAATCCGCACTTGAAGATCGGAAGCATAGTGTTGAAAAGGCTCCCGACTAGATCTGCTTTCTATGCTCACATTTCCTTAACCTTATATAATACATGAGCAACACCTTTATGAACAGACGGTGCTGACGTTCATTTCTGCAAAAGAATAACTGACATTTTTGCGTTGATGAAATTCTTCAATTGCTCCTAAAGTTATGACGTCAAAAGAAACGAATTGGAATGGATTGTTTTCGACACCATATGTGCCAAACTGATGATGTGTCTGAACTGTTGAGTAATTACACTTTTTAAAGTACATTTATGTCTTCCTACCAACATGTGCAACGTTTTTTGTTTTTTTTTTAGAAAAGACAAGAAATGACTCTTTTTGTTGCTAACTTCTAGCCGTAATAGTATATTAGTAGCTCGATAGGAAATCTGGCAACACTCTGCCCGGGACCGCACATGTAAAACAGGGTGATTCCACGTCAGCTCATGCAATGATGGTCCGGGTCATAATTTAGATATTTTTGTTAAAACTATATATGAAAGCCATGTTCTTGGGAGGAACATTCAGCTAGATATGAACGCCGTAACATTTTTTTTTTTGCTGAGATATAAAATAGAGAAGCTTGAGGCGTGGAAATTGAGAAGATTTCACAATGCTACTTTGCACAGTCGTCATTTCCTTATCGAACCTTTCACGGTACCATAACTTTTTTAATAGGTGTTACAAAGGTTATACAACACATACATAAAAAAATTAAAAATATCCATAAAATATTTCAATGCAAACAAATATATCAAACATGGCACAAAAACGCGTTTTAGAGACATATTCACAATTTTTTTTGCAAATAAACCATCTTTCATAACACTTCACAAAACATATCAAAATGCGCTTATTTAAATGTTATTTACGAATATATAAAGATAATATGCCCACCCTTAAACGTATTTTTGTTATCAACGCGGAAATTCGGCTGATTTCTCAAAATGTGGCAAGATTGGGCGTCGATATTAAAAAAACTCCATCTTTTATTTTCTTTAAACTTCCCTTGGCACTTTGCAGTCACTTGAACTAACCTGTGATGGCAAACGATTGAGTAACATATGACCTCCAAGCGGGAAAAGCTACGACAAACCTTCACTCGGAGCGAGCCGACGTCTTCGTCACAGCGGCTTTGCCACACAGCACCAAACGTTTGGGCGTTAGTTATGGCATGTATTTTATATTATTAAAATTCTTTTTTTATACGCGGTGAGTATTAGTGACGTGAAAAGGAACTTTGATCTGGAATACCACTAATTAGCTTACAATTCACAGGAATAAAACGGCCCCACTCTGCAAATTCGCTACCTATGCATCACACATAAGCTTAAAACTCTCAGTTGCGCGAATGGCCATGTATATATCTGGCCTCTCGGCATATGATGACTTTCACAGATGAGTTTCCTGGATTCCTTTGACAGGTTCCCCTTTTTCCGGCTTCGCGTCCCTGAACTTCTCCCGGAAGCCCTCGTCTGTCAGGCGGAACCTCTGAAGGAGCGCCTTTTTAACTTTGTCGTAGTCAGCCCCGAGTCTTCCGGGATCAGTCGCGAAAACACCCCGAGCGCCTCTCCGGTGAGGCAGACGCTAAGTACGGTGGCCCACTGCTCCCGTGGCCATCGCTGTCCCGTGGCCAGCCTCTCAAATCTCAGAAGGTACGCGTCCAAATCGTCCCTGTCCTCGTTGAATGCTGGCAACCAGCGCTGGGGGCTCTTTCCCAGAGTTTGCCCGGCCCCTTCGGTTCCTCCACCTGGTGCTGGCGGAGGCGTCGCCGCGTTCTGGGCTTCTCGTAGTTTGATCTGGGCCTCTTCGAGTTTTACTCTCAGTTAAAGCAATCGAAACTCCGCATCTTCTCGGGCTCGAGCCTCTTCCTTGGCTGAATTTCTTTCTTCAGCCCTTACTTCTCTCTCTAGGGCCTTTTCTCTTTCGCCCCTCGCCCGCTCGGAGTCTACCCATTCCTTGAGGGCTGGACCTTCGAGCCCGAGCTGCTTTTCGTACGAAATATGGTCGCCTACCTCCATGTTTAGGTCGGACCGTACAATCCGTTACACGACGCGGCTCCCTTCAACAACCCAAAAATCACTATCCGTTCTAAGGAAGCTGCCTCTATGCTCGGCTCTCTCTCTCGTCATGGAAGCCTCTCCACCGTGGTCAGCAAGTCCTGTCGCGGACTCCAATTTATGTCACAGGAAGGCGGTAGGCCTCCCGAGTGACGGTGTGAAAGAAGGGGACCGCTGACCGAGCGATAGGGCCACGCTCTGGTGGAGAGTCTTACCAATGAAGAGAGACGGAGGCGTGTGTGGGATATATAAATGACGTTTAATTTGACAGGGGTTTAGTAGTTAATTAGGTGCTATATAATATGCAAAAATCACGTAGACATCAAACGGCAGATAGCACAGGTACACACAGTATAACGGTTTACAATTTCATGCTCGGGGTTGCCTGGACAGTACTAGAAAAATACTAAGTTTAAGAGAGTCCTAATGGTAAACTAAAATAGAAGAATAGGTGAGTGCAAAGAAAAAGTCTCATCTGGCGTAGAGATCCTGGCGTCTCCCTGCGCGGTCCGTCTGAGGTGGAGAAATTCCGGCGGGTGGCTTGGCACACCGTGGGCGCGGTTCACTGGCCCCGCACGCCCACTTTTGCGGTCGCACACTCACTGGAAGCTTCGTCCGGTGCCTGGCGTGGGGCCGTCGACAGGTTCTCGCCGCATCCCTCGACGTCGCGATGCGACTGTCCGCCTTAGAATTCTCTCTCGCACTCTCAGTCCTCGCGACCCCGCGGTTCCCGCACTCTTTTTGTTCCCACGGTAGGTTGTTGCCCCCTCGGTCTGACCCCTGACCCTAAAGCAGGGTTCTTCTAAACACTAAGACCCGCCAGGCAATTCGAGCGTGGACGAAAAACACATTCAAACAACGAGCCTCTAGCTTGCCTCGTAAATCTGGGGCTGCAGAGACCTGTGTACCCCCCAAAGCCACTCTAGGTTGTGTATACCAAGAAACACCGAACATGCGGTCGCTTCAACGAAGCGCTCCCTGTGTAGCCTGACACGCGCCTGGCCGCGAGCTCATCCGCCGAAGGTGGTCGTTTACTTCCCTGGCCATTATTCTTCCGCAGACGTCAGCACGACCCCCGTCGGGTAACCTCGCCCTCTGGGAAGTATTTGACAACCATGTTTCTTGACAGCCAGACTATCGGCACCTGCCGCGCAGTGTCTCGGATGGTTCTCCCTTCATCAAGCACATAATACAACAAAACCAAGTAAGTAAATAATTAATCTACAAGTATCCGTGTTCATTTTCAGCGGTGCGTTGAAACCCGGGCGTCGAACCGGTTATTATTTCGATTCGGTTCAGGCTCAATAGCTTTTTTTATATGTTCTTTCGGTTCGGTTCCGCTTTAGTCATAATTGCGAAATATCGGTTCGCTTTCTGGTTTAACCACCAACAGACCGGTTTGAAACGGTTAATAACTCTATACTGGACCATGTCTGCCCTCGAATTTCCTGCGGTTCTTGTTGAGAATTCGGTATCTGCAGTAGACGGGCGCAAAAATGAAGCTTAATCTTTTCATCACACCAAAATAACTTCACTGAATGAGAAAGACACATATAACTGTTTTGTCAATACGTGTTAACCACGCTGGGTCACCAGGCATACTACGAATACCATCATTGCGCGTGCCAATGCTGGTCACTTTTTTTTACTAGAGTGTAAAATAGATTATTCTTTTTAACGTCAATGTCTTGGTAACATGTTACAGATTATTTAGTTATAAAAAGGGTGTGTGTGGAATAAAACTTGAGCTTCAGTAAAATGCGAAATAACGCAAGACACGCTATATTGACATAAGAAATGCCTCTTGGATTTTTTGGATCTGCTTATGACGACAGTGAAGACGCACGCTATATCCTAATCTTAGTAGCTAAACCAACAACTTTCAGCAATATTTCTGCAAAATAAAGAAGAAACTTTGTAGCTCCCGGCCGCTAAGCATATCGTAAAAAAGAAAGAGCACGAAGACGAGGACAAAATGAAAGGTAACTGACAGGACACATCGCTGACAGGACAGAGGGCTAAAAGCAAAGTGAGTTGAAGTTGGTGTCGTCTGCTTTAGAAGTGTGACAGAATTCTAGTCGTCAGGAGTCGCACTGTGGGGGAGAGGGGGGGGGGGGGTGCTACGGCCAGGCTTCGTCCAGGGCGCTTGATATGTAGGGCTGGCCCTGAACATATCTGTGCACAGCTCACATCTAAGATGACAGCACATCATATACTCGGGTGATAGCAAAACCCATTGCTTCAGGAGCCTTCACAGATCTGAAACAGCAAGATAAGAGAGGCTGTGAATATCCGTGACGCTCGGCGCAAAAGCTGTGATGTGAAACTCCAGGCTTGGTTTTGAATATTTAAGGATTTTCTACTTATAAAAAGCAACTTTCACGCGCTATTATTCATTAGCAATGGAACTAGAAAAGTTACACATGTTTCTTTCGAAAATAAAGTTTTTATATCGACGGAGATGCGAACTAACATAGCAACTTCATGCTATGCGTAGTGCAAGTTCGTCTGCTCCTTTGCAGGGGTTCTGGTGACGTCAGAACGGCGAGCTTCGATTAGCTCTGATTGAAGAAGAGCGGGTAAAACTCTAAGCAAGCTGCCTTGAGATCCACCCACTGTCCTTCTATCATAGCCAATCAGAGCTCGGCGTTCTGACGTCACCACAACTCATGTAAACACCGCAGACGAACTTGAGTTTCTCCTTTCATAACTCGTCGTTTGTCCGAAGCCTACGCGCTCAGTCATCGGAGAGAGCCCGCAAGGTGGCGACACCAAAGCTTCTAAGCGTCATCACTTTTTTTTTCACAGGAAGCACTGCCTTAGGAGTAAACGGGGGTGCATCAGTTATTATGAAAAATGGCGGCAAGTATGAGAAATCGTAAGTGGCTTTAGAGTTGACAATGCATCAATACAAAGTTAATACCATTAAATATGGGAATGTACGTTGAAGTCGGGATTGTGTTTTCCTCGATAGTACGAGGAAAAAGTGCTTTAAGTAAAGTACTTTTTCTGTACTACAAGTAAAGCACAAGTGTTCTAAACCTCCTTGAAATCGAAAATTGTACTTCGAAACACTGGCAGGATCTTATAAGCTGTGTTCATTTAGAAAGGGAGAGACCTTCGGTCCTGGAAACTGGGGAGCAAAGTTGTTCCCACGTCTGCATTTCATTATGCTGGCCCTGAACGAACGAGCTCAAGAAAGCTTAACGAGGCCGCTAGGCATATTGTCGGTCCCTCCCCCGATTACACCGAACATACTTGGCATAGTTTTAGGGCAGAAAAAATACATCGGGGCTATTCATGTGCCTCTAAGCAGTTATCGCAAGGAAAGCCTCCTTCGCATCCACCCGGCGAAGCCACTACTTTCTGGATAAAAGAAGAAGCAAAAAAAAAAACTTCTGAAGACATTTAACCACTCCCCATGAGTTGTGAGTGCTTAAACATGAACGTCGTTCTTCCGCTCCCTTAGCCTGTCCGCGTCGTACTGGCGTGGACGGCCAGGAAACGTTGCTGACGTCACCCGTTGCCCACTCCCGGGGAAGTAATAACACACACAAGCCGGCAATGGCGATGACGTTTAGCTCAATGTTGGCTCCGCCCACGCCGTAGCCTTGACTGCGCTTCTGGTTGCGTCTCAATTCGCCCGCTCGAGTCAGCTGATATCGGAAACTTGGAGAGCTGCAAAGTTTGCCGAACATTTCAAGAAACATTTAGACAGAACTGCGTCGTAATACTTGACCCGTGGTCTTCCTAGGTGACACTAATGACGACTCAATTTTTTTTTTTCGAAAACAATAATGAAGCGGTGTTTACCTTTGATGTGTCAACTACTGCAGAAATCTATAATACTATTGCGACGTTTTTTAAGAATACAAAAAGTTATTGTAGCATCCTCTAATCCAAGTTTTTTACTCAGTTACTTCAACAATATATATGAATAAGACACTGGAAGGTAAGGAAGGTCATTTCTCTGCCAAAAGGCGATGATAAACATAATCCTACAAATGTTCGCCCTATCTCCTTAACTGGCATTCCGTGCAAAAACATTGAGGATGTAATTTATTCCAATCTCATCACATTTTTTTATTCAAACTCTCTTTTGACCTCTGCACACAACGGTTTTCCTAAATTGTATTCACGTAAAACCCAACTTCTGATTTTCAGTCATGACCTTCGTGTCACTCTGTACCGGGGTTCAAGGACTGACTACATATTTCTTGATTTCTTCAAAACTTTCCACAGTTTTCCTCACGTGCTTCGTCTTTATAGACTTCGTAACCTAAGCATAGATTTTAATGTACTCGCTTCGATAGGATGGTTTTTAACGAACCGCACCTAATTTGTCCAAAGTAACGGAACGAGTTCATCACCCTCGCACGTTGGCATTGGTGTCAAACAAGGTTTCATACTCGGTGCATTCTTATTTTTTTATATTAACAACATTCCTGAGTGTCTCAGATCTCTTTGGTATGCCTGTATGCTGGCGATTGTGTTATTTCCAAAACTACTCATATCGATTCTCATATCTGATTCTTGCAAACTGATAAAATAATATATTTCACTCATTGGTTTACATGTTTGCTCATGTAACATAACATTTCCAAATGCAGAGTATTAGAGTGTCCAATAAAATAACCCCTGTCCTTTCTACTAGATCAATAATTCAATTCTGCTTCCTGTTAGCTCCTGTGAGGGATGGGCGAAATACATGCAAATATGTATCAAAATACAAATACAAAATACTTCGTCAAAAATGTATTTAATTACAAATATAATTACATTTCCAAAAAAGCATTTAAGTACAAGATACAAATACAACCAAATGTATTTGGTCTCCTCCAAAGACTTTCCAAATACATTCCTCAAAATTTGCGTCAGCGACTTCAGGGCACCTGCAACAGGTTTCTGGGTATCTCATTTTAATTTTGCATCGCACACTCGGGAGCTAGTGTGTGAGACTCTAGTAACGTAATAGAAATATAATCACAAAACAAAAATGTAATCAGCTTGGATGTAATAGGTGAAAAAAGTACAGAGCTTCAAGCAGCTTTCTTTGTCGATTACATTTTGGTATAGACCAACAAACAACTGAGACGACCAAGACGCGCAGCACTAGCTAGAGAATTTTTTATTGTAGCAACTCGCACCAGTTACGACAATCTGGACGACCCGCGCATTTAGAATATTCCAGGCAAAGATATTGATGGAAATCAGGCTGGAAAGCATCACAAGTTGTCACAGGCAATTATTTTGCCAGTCTGCCTGTGAACGTCAATTTCGTCACTATTCTTGCCCTGGACTAGCACCGTAATCACAGAGCCACTAAACACTTGTGCTTGAATGAGAGACACTGCATTCGGTGCAGAATGTAGTTTACTTCCTGGGTAGCTGAACTCGTCGAGCACTACTTTGTGTCTGAAAGTTGCGGAACGCGCTAATTGGACTCTCGCGACGCTGACGTGAAGCCACGGTGTACGTCAAGCTGAGCGAGGTGTCAATCATCCAAGCTTTCTCGGTGCTCAAATTCCAGCGAAAATGTAAAACACAAAGTCGTAGCGAGCTCCATCGAAGCGCGTGCGAGCAATACCGTGGTGCCAGCCGATTGAACGGCTGCACTGATGACGTCTCGCTCGGGTGTCCCTACATCCCTACGCCGCGTTAAACGAGTTTCACATGCAGCGATTTTGGTCCTAAAGCGGCGCGATTTCTGCCGTCGCGGCGCTCGTGCCGCTCAACCGCTGGTGCTAGCCAGAGCGTCGCGACGGCAGAAATCGCGCCGCTCTAGGGCCAAAACCGTTGCATGTGAAACACGCTTTAGAGTCAATGATGCGTATTTTGTACCTAGGCGGCCGCTAAATACTCTGAACTTTCTCGTCGCAAGATCGTCGTTTGTGGAAGTTATTGGTGACGACTAAGTGACATTTCACAACTTTGGGAAGGAGTTATTTGAGGCTAAAATCTTCGCTTCGGAATCCAGGCGAAGATTGAACTTTGTGATGTTGTGGAGCCGTGAGCGGTGTACGCGGCTGGCTTTATAGAGCTCATCTTCCGCCACTGTCAACAACGCCACCGGGGTCACCCACAGGCGGTTTGTGTAGAGACGTCGGTAATGTCTGAGAGATGAGGAAAAACGGTGGATAACAAAAAAAAAAGCCGAAGAAAGGGAAATAAAAAAAATTAAAGACGTTTACAAATCTTTGTAATGCGAAATTAGAGCTCAACTCTTGAGGAGGAATAAGGGAGGGTACGGAGAGGTGGGTATGCCCCTCCTCCTCCCCTCTTTCTCTCCTCTTCTCCTCCTCCCATTCAGTTTCTCCGCTAAATTTAGCAAGGAAAAGGACATCACATGATAATCTAGCGGAAAAATGAATTGGCGTTCAAGTCACGTATCTAGGAATTGAATTGGTGTTGAGGTCATGTGACGTCGATTTCGCGCTAAATTTAGCGGGCCGCTTACGCCGACGGCGACGCCCACGCCGTGAAACCCGGAAACGGGCGCCGAAGAGCTGCATTCTAAAGAAAGAATTAAGGTACGACCAACACACACACACACACACACACACACACACACACACACACACACACACACACACACACACACACACACACACACACACACACACAAACACACACACACACAAACACACACACACACACACGCACACGCACACACACGCACACACACGCTCGCACACGCACACACACGCACACACACGCGCACACACGCACACACAGGCGCACACACACACACACACACACACACACACACAAATAGGAGTCTCAAGAAGGGCCGTAGAAAATGTTCGGGAGAGAGAGAGAGAGGAGGTGATGGTGGTGGAGAAGGGGGATATTCCGTTCTCCTAATATTTTATCATAACTCTCTGAAATGCTGTGGTAGTTCGGGGCTGGAGTAATACCCCTCACCCCCCCACCCTCCACCCTTATGCTCCTTGCCCCCTCTTTCGACGGAACTGGGGGAGGGGGGGCTAAATCCCCCCCCCCTCCCCATCCTCCTGTTTCGACGACCCTGCTTAGAGGTGTTCCAATGAGCAATGACGAGGAACAGCACAGCCTGCAATTTTCGAAATAACGGTTCAAGAGATTCTGGAATTAAACGGCTCGCGTTCCATGAACTCAAGAGTGGCCATGACCGACTTTCAAGCGAAAGACTCGTGCCAGGGCACGTATATAGTGTGCGGGCGCGTTCAGCGACGTCATTTTATAGTTGATACCTTTGACGATGAAGTCATGATTATCAGTGTTGAACGACAAATTCGATGGTGCGTGTTCAAATCGACGATGTCAAGTTTAGTGTCCTTGCGTTCTTGAAGCATCACTGCCAATATTGACAACCTGACATTACTTTGATTTCCTTATTTCCGTTGATGAACATACTTAATCCCAAACCGGCTGATCTTCGAATGTTTACAATAAAATGATTTTATCCCACCGATGAAGGGACAACTGCCCGGAGGCGAAACTCTCCCGAAAGTGGAGAACGACAGTCGGCTGGTGTTGACCTAGCCACGTCGGGCTACACTTTGGCCAGATGCGAAAGGCCGAGATAAATCAAAAGAACGGCAGGGACGCTTTTTAGTAAATTCTGGTTTATTGGCGGAAATAAGAACGATACCAGACTATCATCTTCGACGGTGTTAGTTTTAAAATGCAATTCCCAAGCATCCATCGTGCTTTTAAAGATCATCAAACATGACGGTCGCAGCTGATAATCTTTGTTGTGACGTCACACGTATGAGCCACGGTCGTCTCCGCGCGCTCTCTAATGCTGCTCTGGTTCGGCGGCTAGGGAGGAGTAGGGATGTTTCGTCCCCTCAACGAAAAACGTCACGAAGACGGACGGATCTGCGGGTTTGTGAGAAAAGAAAACTTCGCAGCAATCTTTCGGCTCCTCCCCCCACTATGTCATAACACAAAGAATATTTTTGTTGACGAGTTTAGCGACCCTGCTCTGGACAGTGACAATAAATTTAAAGCATGTACTTTCGCCCACAAAATTGTATTTAATTACAATTGTATTTGAAATACCCAAGTTTTAGTATATAAATACACACGTCAAATATATTACCCAATTTGCAATTAAATACAGATGCCAAATACAGGAAGTATTTTAAATACGTATTTTAAATACTTGTATTTGAAATACTGCCCATCTCTGGCTCCTGTAAATATCTTGGTGTTCATCTAGCCGATAACCTCTCCTAGAATATCCATGTCAATTATAACACTAAAAGGGCTAATCAATTACTAGTCTTCCATGAAAGAAGCCGTTTCGCTAACTTGTTTCCCTCTAAAGCTTCTTTTATACAGAACTTGAGTTTGTTCTAAACTGGAATACGCAGTCTCTCTCTGGGACCCCGGTATCACCCTTGCAACTTCAGTTGAGACCATTCAGGATCGTCCCGCTCGTTTCATTATTTCAAACCATCATCGCACTGCCAGCGCAACCTCTATGAAATCATCTTTGTTCTCACCTAACTTCTCTTTTCGTAAAAGATTATCTCGAGTATATTTTTTTCCACAAGATTTATTGCTGCAATCCCACACCTCGCGAAACATTGCTTATAGAACTTCCACATCATCAATAACATATGACCAGTTAAATAGTTAAATATAGACATCTCCCATTGTAAAACCGTCTCATTTGCTTTAACTTTTTTCCCTCAAACCTTAATAGATTGGAATCGCCTTCCGGCGCCCATAGTTTCAATAACTGATGCTGCTGATTTAAAAATTGCAATTACTACTTTTTTGTTCCCTAGCCATTGTCCCTATCTTTCGGTTGTTCGTTAATGCATCAGCATATTTTTTTGTGTTAAACTCACTCATCTCTATAATGCATTCGGGCACTGAGGAAGAAATAAATGAAAATAAATTAAATGAAAGGCTTACGTAACTTTACGGATAACGGCCACTCTGAATTTTGTCTTACTTTATTCTTTCTCAATATCCTGTGTATTTGCCACTGTAATGGGGCGGAAGTGACCAGTTAAACGGCTTTATGCTTTTATTCCCGGTCTTGTCTTCATAAATTTAGGAGAAATAAGAAGTCGTTGTGTTGTCTCATGGCAACGACGGAGAGAACAGATGAACTGCACGTTTTACTAGCAGCAGTGCGGGCAACTGCAGCAGTCCAAACAGCGGGACTCACATGGAAGACGCGACGATATTCCGCAGCTGTTTCGCGTTATAGAAAAGTATAGAGTCTGCTTCAGAAAGGGAGAGGAATACCATGCAACGTATGATATTTATTTTCACAAAGGTAATTTTAATACGTTCTTGGGAGAGGAAACGAGGAAACCTTCCACAAGATTAGACGTCGCCTACGCGCCGCCGGAGATACTCGTACAAACCTAGGACTGCCACGGCACGGCCCACTCTCATTTCTGTACAAGAAGAGTTACGCCTGTCGGGTGCTGTTTATAATAGGGAGCAACACTTACGAACAAAATGCGCAGGGGGAGAAGTTCTTGCCGCCGTTCCCCTTGACCACGGGTTTAACACATGCACACTACACTCTAAAAAAACGAATACAAATATAGCCACGCGGGTTTTCATCCCTTCATCCGACGCTCACCCAAGTGGACAGATGAAGCGAGGAACGAAACGCCTTTCTCGTTCTTCTGGTAAACGGGACGATAGTTCCGTGCTCCCGCTAAATCTTCTCTGGGTTTTGTTTGTCGGGAAGGTCGCACGGGTTGTTTAGTAAAGGGCGTTTGGCTGATTCAGCGTCAGCGGTAGCAAAGGCCGCCTTAAATCCAGTCTTCCAATCCAAACATGCAAAGAACCTTGGTTGCATTAACGTTTTTAGCTCAAATATTGTCAAACGAACAAACAAGGCCGTTAGAAACAGCGAAGTTTTGGAATGTGGCAGTAGTGCTACCTGCAATGGGTAAGATGGCCGTCTTATCTGGCTCATTGCAAGCCTATCTGGCTCATTGCAAGCCATGGCACGGTAACACGAGAATATCACGAAGCGTGAAAGAGGGTTAAATAACTCGCTACCTAATGGCAGGGTTGAGTAGAATACTTGCAAGTAGAAGGCTATCTGTAACTGGACCGCCCAATTCAGAGCGCCAGGAAAGTAATTTTGTTTACTCGCGTGCACATACCTGCACATACATCGCGCGTACCGCGCCGCACGAGAGCGTCAGTTGAACATCTAATACAAGCAGCAGATACACATGAACATAATGCACAAACGTCAACATTAACAACCGCTATCCCAATTACTAATTCCGAAACCTGCGCTCCCGCCTTTTATACTCCTCGTTTTGAACGTGCGGATTTCATCGGTGATCACATAAGGAGTAAAAAATATTTTGCACTATGTTGATTTTTTTCTTGTGATGTCACTCCATAGGGGGCATTTGAAACGGCACGAGGGATGAATCTCTTGGTAAAAGTAAACGTTCACGTCATCATTATTTGCAACACCCGGTGTAATTTCAGTCTCAGCTGAGGTTCCTGGCCGCCATGTGATTGCTTTCTCGCAAACCACGTTGTAAAATGCCGGAAGAGACCAGTTTTTTCTTTTTTTTTATTGAGTATGCGTATTTTGTTTTTTACGATGTTCGTGTGCGGACGCAGTGGTTCTTCAATTAACCTCTGGAGGGCATCATCCACACTGGCGATTGAACCGTATTCGCGGAACGGTTGCAAACGAAGTTGCGTAAAACGTCTGTGCAGTTTCAGTCGCCCTTGATGATGAAAGAGGGCGTATACGCTTTGCGGGTGCAATTCAGACGCTAGTCTGAATGCAGCATGAAGGGCGTAATTTTTCAGCTGGAAGCATTGCTGCACTTTGCGCCCGATCTTGTGTTTGATCAGCTATGCAATGGCGTGTTCGACACCAAACTCATATGTCACAAATCTACTGTCCACTAAAATCTATCCGGCTCTAACCCAAAGCAAATTTACTAAGAAATACATCTATTTTTCTGCTTGATTTTGTTTAATTAAAATCTACCAAACTATAAATATTTGTATTTTTCGTCACAGTTGAAGCCTGTTCAGCCATTCCCCTAGAGCACAATTGCACTCGTGGAGGGACACAGCAGACAGCAGTTACTTTTGTCCGTACGATTGGAGATACGGCACAGACCAATTACAGCATCACTATCGCATATGAATGGATTACAGCGTAATCGCTCAAGCGGTCTTCTTAATCTCTTTAATGTAAAACTTTATGCCAACCTGCGATGGTGTACGTCGCCGTAAATTGCTGTCACACTACTGGTACGAGAAGCCTATGACATCGGCTACGATTCTATCTTCTTTAGTAACGCACGAAACTGCAGTGGCAAAGTTGGTGACATTCGGAAATTCAGAACCGCGGCAGTCGCCGCTTGGCACTTGGTTACAGCAATCAGCACAGAACGTAGCACTCGTTCTGTTCTAATTCAGACGGCTGAAAATCCTGCCTGTATTGGAGTCAAATTTACCGTAACATCGCTGCCGTTGCAAAGTCGTTGCGGAGGTTGCGGGGCTGCGTTGAGCTTACGAGTAGTGCGAGTTACGAAAACGGCCATCATACCGATTGTAGGTAGCACTACTGGCATACTCCAAAACTTCGCTGTTTGTAATTGCCTTGTTTGCTCGTTTGATAATATTTGAGCTAAAAACGTGAATGCAACCAAGCTGCTTTGCATGTTGGGATAGGAACACACAATTTCAGGCGGCCTTTGCTGCCGCTGACGCTGAATCGGCCAAACGCCCTTTACTAAACAACGCGTTCGATCTTCCCGACAAACAAAACCCAGAGAAGATTTAGCGGGAGGACGGAACTTTCGTCCCGTTTACCAGAAGAAGGAGAAAGGCGTTTCGTTCCTCGCTTCTTCTGTGCACTTGGGTGAGCGTCGGATGAAGGGATGAAAACGCACGTGGCTGCATTTCTATTCGTTCCTTTTCTAGAGTGTAGTGTGCTTTTGTTAAACCCGTGGTCAAGGGGAACGGCGGCAAGAACTTCTCCCCCTGAGCATCTTGTTCGTAAGTGTGGCTCCCTATTATAAACAGCACCCGACAGGCGTAACTCTTCTTGTACAGAAATGAGAGTAGGCCGTGCAGTGGCAGTTCTAGATTTCTACTGGTGTCTCCGGCGGCGCGTAAGCGACGTCTAATCTAGTGGAAGGTTTCCTCGTTTCCTTTCCCAACAACGTATTGAAAATTACCTTTGTGAAAATAAATATCATACGTTGCATGGTATACCTCTCCCTCTCTGAAGCACACTCTATACTTTTTTTATTGCGCGAAAGAGCTGCGGAATATCGTCGCGCCTTCTATGTGAGTCATGCTGTTGGACTGCTGCAGTTCCCCGCACAGCTGCTAGTAAAACGTGCGGTTCATCTGTTGTCTCTGTCGTTGCCATGAAACAACACAATGACTTCTTATTTCTCCTAAATTTATGAAAACAACGCCGGCAATAAAAGCATGATGCCGCTTAACTGGTCAATTCCGCCCCATTAAAGAGGCAAATACAGAGGATATTGAGAAAGAATAAAGTAAGACAAAATTCAGAGTGGCAAAGTTACGTAAACATTTCATTTAATTTATTTTCATTTATTTTTTCCTCGGCGCCCGATTGCATTACAGAGATCCGTGAATTTAACAAAAAAAAATATGTTGATAGATCAACAAACAATTGGGAAAGATAGGGACAATGGCTAAGGAACAAAAAAGTAGTAATTGCAATTTTAAAATCAGCAGCATCAGTTATTGAAACTACCGGCGCGGGAAGGCGATTTCTAACTATTAAGGTTTGAGGGAAAAAGTTAAATCAAATGAGGACGTGTTACAATGGGAGATGTCTATATTTAACTATTTAACTGGTGGTATGCTCTCGATGATGTGGATGATGGTTCTATAAGCAATGTTTCGCGAAGTGTGGGATTAGAGCAATAAATCTTGTGAAAAAGATATACTCGAGATACTCTTTGACGAAAAGAGAAGTTAGGTGAGGACAAAAATGATTTCATAGAGGTTGCGCTGGCTGTGCGATGATGGTTTGAAATACTGAAACGAGCGGGACGATCCTGAATGGTCACAACTGGAGTTCCAAGTGTTATACCAGGGTCTCAGATAGAGACTGCGTATTCCAGTTTAGAACAAACTAAAGTTGTGTATAACAGAAGCTTTAGAGGAAAACGAATTAGCGAAAGGGCGTCTTTTACGGTAGACTAGTAATTCATTAGCACTTTTCAAGAGATAATTGACATGGGTACTCTACGAGAGGTTATCGGCTAGATGAACACCAAGATATTTATAGGAGCTTACAGAAAGCAGAATTGAATTATTGATCAAGTAGAAAGGACAGGAGTTATTTTAAAGGACACTCTCATAGGCCTGCATTTAGAAATGTTAAGTTACATGAGCAAACATGGAAAGCAATGACTGAAATATATTAATATCAATTTGAAGGACGGAGACGTCAGAACCGTTAGGAGTATTTTTGGAAATAACGCAATCGCCAGCATACATGCATATCAAAGAGGAGACACTCAGGAATGTCATTAATATAAAAAAATAACGGTGCGCCGAGTACGGAACCTTGTTTTAGACCAATGCTGAAATGCGAGGGTGATGAACTCGTTCCGTTACTTTGGACAAATTAGGTGCGGTTCGTTAAAAACCATCCTCTCGAAGCGAGTACATTAAAATCTATGTTTAGGTTACGAAGCTTATAAAGACGAAGCACGTGAGGAACCTTGTGGAACGTTTTAAAAAAATCTAGAAATATGTAGTCAGCGCTGGAACACCGGTACAGAGTGGCACGATGGTCATGACTGAAAATCAGAAGTTGGGTTTTACCTGAATAAAATTTAGGAAAATCGTGCTGTGCAGAGTTAAAAAGAGAGTTTGAATCCAAAAAAAGGTAATAAGATTGGAATAAATTACATCCTTTTTTTTTGCGCGCGGAATGCCAGTTAAGGAGATAGGGAGAACATTTGCAGGATTATGTTTATCATCGCCTTTTGGCAGAGGAATGACCTTCCCTACCTTCCAGTTTCTTATTAGTGTATATTGTTGAAGTGACTGAGTAAGTTGCTTGGATTAGATGATGCTAGAATTAATTTTAGTATTCTTCAAAAACTTCGCAATTGTATGATCGATTTCTTCGGTAGTTGATATATCAAAGGTAAACTCCGCTTCATTTTTGTTTTCGAAAAAAAAAATGCAGCTCTTTTTAGTGTTACATAGAAAGACCACACGTCAATTATTACGACGCAGTCCTGTCTAAACGTTTCTTAAAAGGTTCGGCAAACTTTGCAGCTCTCCAAATTCTCGAAATCGGCTGACTCGAGCGAACGAATGGAGGCGCAACCAACAGCGCAGTCGAGGCTATGGCGTAGGCGTAGTTACCAATAAGCTAAACGCCATCGCCATTGCCTCCTTTTGTGTGTTATTACTTCCCCGGGAGAGGGCAACGGGTGACGTCAGCAACGTTTCCTGGCCGGCACTCAGCGTTTGTTCCCGTGATTGGCGTAAGGCGCCTGCACTGTGCGCTTCTTTGGAGCCGTCGCTGTCTCACCGTTTGTGATTATTGTCTCTCCGAGTTTCGTTCACACTACGGACACTACCTGCGCAGACTTATGCCGCAGTTGTGCAGACGTCGTCGAATGTCGTAGACACCAAAACGCGGTGAAGAGTGCGGTGCTGAGTGCAGACGACACATGAGCCTGGCACACGCCCACCCCAATCCCGTCCGTCGCTGCATAGAGGATCATGTGACATCTAGCCATGTTCTTGGCCTCCCGAGGCGAATGTTGCCGGACGGAGCCAAAGTTTTGTTTTCGATTTCTGCTCGTGTTTAACATTATATATTTTACAATATATATCGCATTTTGCGCGAAGCAAATGACGTAGTGTTTTTTACTAGTTTCAATGTGAAATTACTCATTATCCCATAATTTGCGGAATCGAGAGCAGTTCTCCTTTGAGGTTTTCAATATTGTTCCCAAAACCTTCGCAGTGCGAATAATTGGAAACATTTGCAAAAAATCACGAACTTGAAGAACTGGATAGCTCGAGCTAAGGGGTATTGGAAAATACCTATCAAACACATCATTCAATATTTGTGGGCACACGTGATCTGGTACATCTTTTCCGTCATTATTCCTGAGCATCGGCACTGGTAGTCATAGTAATAACTTTGCAAAATTGACGGGGATTTTTTGTTAGCACGAATGGTAATATACCACTGAAAACAGTAGCTTTCGCCTCTTTGACTGCTTTTTTATACAAGTGGACAGCAAGATCATAAATATGCTGCCCAGCGTTGACCATCGTCCGACCGCTTAGCAGGACGAAACATTAGGTTTATTTTTATTTCATATCATTTTCAAAGCAATGCCATGCCAAGGCAATTAAGGTGAGGATAATATTGTATGAAGGGCCAAATGAGCATGACGCAACCCTTTTTATTTTTCTAAACAGGCACCAGTCAGTTTCAACTAAGCGCTCATCAAAGCCATGTATGTAATGAAATAAGGGCGGGGCCGAGTACAGAACCCTGTGGGACACCGGAGCTAACGTGCGAGGGTGATGAACTTGTTTCGACCGGTGAACAAATTGGGCGCGGTTTGTCAGAAACGATTCTATCGAAAAAGTATACAGGCGAAATCGTTTTAATTTCTTCCCGCGAGAATAAACAGTCAATTCTGGTATGAACAACTGTGTTCAATATTTTCCCCGTTACAATATGGCATATTGGGCGGGTTGTTTCATTTTCATTCGTATGAAAGTGCCCCAGAAAAAAAGGCGAACAGGAAGACAACAGAGCAGATAGCGCCCTGTACTCTCTTCTCCTTATGGTATCCGTTTTTCTGAGGTGGTTTTCCCGCTAACTTTAGTGCGGAAATCGACATGACGTGACATGACGTCACCTGATATTTTCCCGCCAAATTTACTGGATAAGTAACCTCGTCTGACGTAACGCCACGCCACCTGGTAACGTGACCTGACATTCCGGTGTATAGGCGTGGTGTAACGGGATACCCTGACCTCACGGGACACCGGACTACGTGGCGTACATTTTTTCCGCTAAATTAAGCGGAGGTCACGTGAGGGAGATTTTCCCGTTCAATTTCACACACAAAAAAGAATTAACGTCAACTAAAAATTTTTTGTCACCTAACATGACGTCAGGTGACTTGACGTATTATGACGTCCGGCCTCTAGCGCCAGATGATTAGCTTCCATAACACTTCCACGTCTGGTGAGCTTCTAGCCAGCACGCGCAGCTAATGCACGCAGAAAGCCAAAGAGTGTGCACCGCAAACTGCGCATCAAAAAAAAAAATACTTCCTTATATTTTTCATTTACTAGAGTTTTCCACATACTCAATACGCTGATGAAGAACCAAGTCGGCCCCAACTTTCGCCACCGAATCATAAAAGCGCGTATTGAGCCAACAGCAATATTCATCTAAACAACGATGACAGCTTACGTAATGAGCAAATTATATGGAGTGCAATACATCGTTATTTTATTCCCTAAGCTCGCAGAGTCATGCTTTTGTCTGCACAAAGGGTTCGAGGAAAGAACAGTAATATTGTCATTTCGTCGGACTTTTAAATTCATCAAAAAAGTAGGCGAAAAATTAGGCGCATTCCTGGCGACTTTAACGGCCGAACTGAGTTACTCATTTTTAAATACGCTATAGTTTTAGGAGCGACTCTTCTGCCGAATGCAACCTTTTCGGTGTAGAACCAAAGCTGAACGTAAAAGCAAAACGCTTTTTTTTCTCGTTAAGGTCCTTTTTTTTTAAGACCACTGACAGCTTAAAGGGGCGATGCAACGATTGTTCACTTTGCGCAAATACCGCTTAGAAAGGATCCCTGACGTTAGTGACCTGTGAAACGATCATTCGTTTTTCACCAGACGCAAGCGAAAATGCAGAAAAAAATTAAAAAAAAAAAACGAGCTGCGTTAACACACTCATCTCGCAGATAGAACAAGCGGCCAAGTGATCTGGAGCCGATTAAATATGCCGCTGCCAATATTGACCATAGCCACGCCCTGGGATTTGCAAGTGCGCAGGAGAGGCGCTGAGTTGCAGATATTGTTATGGTTCGGCTATTGTCGTCATTGCAGCGATTGGACAAGGGCCACTACCCGAATGCTTCTCGAGCTATCGATTGTCACGAGTCCAAATGTTGTGCCCACGCAATGCTCGGGTTAAATTTATGAGCCGAATTCAAATATCGTCACCGGGCAATACTGCGACCGCCCAGTGCGTCATGTAGTTTTGCGAATTAGAGATTGCATGAAAATACTCGCTCGTGTCCTTGAAAGCACACCACAACAAAGGCGTTTCTTGGCAGGTGGCGTTGCGTGCGAGTATCTTTGAGTCCCACTAATACCAATAAGCTCGTGAAAATTAAAAAAAACAAAAAAACATTCAAATGGGCTATCGTGGCAACGCTCCTTTAAGTAAGCGCAGGGCGTGGTTTATCACGTTCATGCTCCTTGGAGCGTAAATGGTCCTTCGGCGCTCCTATCGACTAATGCTGCAATCCCATTGGCTGAGGAGAGATAATACCACTCTAGGCACCACACCATACGTTTTCTTGCGCTGGGAAAGACAATGGTAGATTCGACAGTAAGCCGCTGACACTACAAAATCGGCGAGTCTTTTTAGGGCTTGGACTCGCAAAACCGCCATAATGCCGTCGTGATATCATGTACCAATGTGTGTGTTTTTATGTACAATAATCTCATAACCCTTTTATGATGTATAACGAATTCCAATGTGCCTCAGTAACTCGGACAAACCTGAACAGCAGCTGTTCGTGGACGATCCGAGGCAAATGTTGTAAACGTTTTATGCATATCTGTGTAGAGTACTGTAGTATATACTCCGTTCCCCATCAAGCTCCGCCGAAGCGAACGCTATCGATCCAATGCAAGAAATCAAGCAGCGGAAAAAGCGTATCGTCACATAGCGTGTGTCATCCTTGTGCGCTTGTTATCTAAACCGATCACGCACCGTGAAGGAGGCGTATAGTCCCGCGCATTTCTTGTGTCATCGGTTGGCTCCGGGGACAGCAAATGTAGGAAGACGACGAGCGCGGTGACGATGCCAATTTGACGCTGCTTCATTGGCTATATCGAATTCGGACGTATACGTGCCGCCTTCGGTAATTCTACGAGTGTTCATGTCCCGTTTGTTTTTCACCGGTTGGTTGAGGCATTGATAGCTCCACAACACCCGGAGAGCTTAAGAAGCGCGCATGACGTCAAAAAACGCTTCAGTATATTCCCCTCCCCAAGCGACGAGCATTTCATAGTACATGCGGACGTTTTTCTTTTTATTTTTTTGATAATTATTTTCGAATATATTTTAAGATTTTAAGATGTTTTATGTGGCCCTTCCGGGTGGTTGCCATTCCTCCCTTTGAAAGCTGACATGCGTTGCGAGTTAGTAATGAGTTCCGTCTCACAATGCTTAATGTTCTTTTGATCTTTTAGGCATCGCTAACCCCTCATTGTTTTGGTTGATCTTTATAAGCAAGCATGTGGGGTGTTTGTTCATAATGTTGAGCTTGAAAAGCTGACAGTCGTGGCGAAAGGGCGTCCTTCAGGAAAATATCAGTGTTGCCGCTAGGTTGCACGGGTTTGCTGCAGTTCCGTGTGCCATACCAATTTATATCGTTCCCTTATTCCATGTTTGGAAGTGCAGTGTCGATGAAAATTACTGATATAAACAAAATAAAACAAAAACGAAAAAAAAATGTTTATCAAGTAATAATAGACGAATTTCGCGTTTTTTCTCCTGACATTAAGTTGCGCCCCAAAAGAGCTAGCGAGCACGTTCGCGGCCGAGTAGTTCCCGCGCTGGGTACGGAAGCCCAGGGTTCAATTCCTGGGAGTTCGAAGTATTTCCTTTTTCTGTTTTCGGTTTAATGTTCCGGTATATTCGAGAACCCTGTTGCTTGTTCGAGGTCCGAATGTCCTACGCCCGAACGTTTTACGCCGATTGTTCTAGAAGCCAACCCGTGTACAGACTGGGCTCCGCGTGGCGAGCCGGAGTCAGTCTCGCCCCAGCGTTCGATCCTGCTGTTACGCCGACTTTGACGCCAGCGACGCTTTGTTATCTTCTTTTTTCTTTTTTTTTATTTTGGGCACAAGTTCGTTATATTAAACGTCTAGTTTGCTTCTGTATTCATTGCCTCGTCAATTGTCATTCGTGAAAATATCAAGCCCTGTCCACAATGAAGCTCGTAAGAGCTGAGGGACGGCGAGGAAAAATTACCTTACTTTTACGTCCTTGGACCGGTGCTTAAAGGGGAATCCGATGCCCGTCCCACCGCGCGGCAGACGGCTACCAGCGAGGGCGGTTGCTGCGCAGGGTTCGTCAACGCCATGGCAACAACGATGATCACGGCATCCAACAGCATTTATATAGAACCAGCGGTCCCCAACAAGACACTGCGGTCAAGCGAGCTATGAACACGCAGTGCCCGCAGCGCCCCCCGACGTGAGGACCAAAGGGGTAATTGCGAGCGGAGTCATCGCCGGTGGGCTGAGCTCACGCCGCTACCCGTCGTCGCAGGAGTCCGGGGCGAGGTCTCTCGGCAGATGCACTTCCACTAGGAGTTGGGGACGCCGACCGTCAGAACCAAGAAAAACGCTAGGGTTGATTCACTGCCGGTCCGACGAGCTCACGCCGCGACTCGACCCGTCGCCCGGAGTTGAATCCAAGACTCCTCTACCAGAGGTCGACCACTCGGCGGAGGGCAGGCCCCACTACCACGCGCGATCGCGCTAGTCCAACACCTCCTAGACTATTTCAAGGCCCCCGCAACGTTCCCTTTCCATAACACGACGTCATCACTGTGAGATCAACTGATCTCAATGACAATTGCTCGATCGCGCTTCCCGCTCCCGCTAGTGAAGCCACCGGAAGGAACCTGGCTGGGATACGTTTTGCACTATTTCAAGCGTTTTGCTGCGGTTTTCCAGCGTGCTGTAAACGCGTTTTCTACTTGTTCGTCATCGTTCGCCGAAGAAGTTTTTTAAGACTCTGTGTACCGTTGAGACTTGCCGCTGTGAACACGTGGAAAAGTTTACGAAAGCGCAGTGTTGGAGGAAAAAGGCTTAACTCGTCAAAACCAAGTTTCGCCGGTCTGGTGGCATGTTCAAAGCTTTCTTGGCACGCCAGAGTGCCGTGTCTCTGTGCCTTTGCATGCTTGGATACCGACCAAGAATCGACGCCGTGTGGATGTGTTTTGCGATTCCAATGTGTGTGAAGCCGAACGTATCTAGAGGTACAGCTCGTACAGCAACGATGGAGTATGCATTTATAATTTGGTACCGGCATCAAAAGTATTTAAATGACAGGCTAGAATCTCTTCAAAACAGGGCAAATCGATGCATACTCAAAGAATACACACCTGTAAGAGTCACACAACGTAAAGCCTCAATTGGCTTACAAACACTTCAGCAGAGAGGATATCTTGCTATCCTATCGTATTTCCATTTTTCCTCCTCATGATCACGCCAAAATAGTTCATATTTCCTTCGAAAAAACTAACTTGTAAAAACGTTCTCCGTTTCTGCAGGCCATTGTCGACTAGAATCAGTTGGCAAGCGAAATCGCACGGAAAACTAACCATAACACGTTTGTTTCATTGTTAGGTGGCTCTTTATCATGAGACTTATTTTGTTTTGCTTTTCGAAGTAGCACGTGTACGCTTGTTGCCTTTATATTTCCACTTGTTAATTTCAAAATCGATGAATAAGTATTTTTATAAGGTTTTTCTATATACCCTCTTTTTGAGAAGCACTTGTACATTTCTTCTGCATAACGTTTTAATCACTTAGACCTTATTAAATGCCGGCCTGCGTGATCCTGCACCATATTACGCTTTATTGAGCTATGCTAGCGTGATTTTGCTTCCTTTGATATTTTCATGCACTGAGAACATTGTATGACTATGATGACATTCTATGTACCACCTCTAAGTAATGCCGCCTTAGGGCCTTTAGAAAAAATTATATTAACCCTGCACAGGGATGGGCAAAATACATGCAAATATGTATTAAAACACAAATACAAAATACTTCGTCAAAAATGTATTTAATTACAACTCTAATTACATTTCCAAAAAAGCATTTAAGTACAAGACACAAATACAACCAAATGTATTTGGTCTCCTCCAAATACTTTTCCAAATACATTCCTCAGAATTTGTGTCAGCGACTTCAGGGCACCTGCAACGGGTTTCTGGGTATCTCATTTTAATTTTGCATCGCACAGTCGGGAGTTAGTGTGCGAGGCTCTAGTAACGTAATAGAAATACAATCACAAAAAAATGTAATCAGCTTGGACGTAATAGGTGAAAAAAAGTGCAGAGCTTCAAGCAGCTTTTTTTGTTGATTACATTTTGGTATAGACCAACAAAGAACCGAAACGACCAATACGTGCAGCACTATAGTAAGTTACAGGTCAAGAAGATAGCGGCGGCAAATGCCCCTCAAAGGGATGCATATATCACTCCGCCACCTCCACATCCAATAGCGTCCCATCGTTTGCGTGACGTCGTGGCCAATGCGGGAGAGGGTTTGACCTTCCTGTGATTATTTGCTATACCTTTCGACCGTGTTGTGAAAGCCACGAGAGGCAGATTAGAATTCCCCTCCAATGGAAACAAATACGACATACGACATTAAGGGGTTAGGTTCCCCCTCCGATGGATACAAAGGCCACTTTCAGGGGCTCGGTTTTCTCTCCGATGAATACAAAGGTCGCTTTCTTAAAAAGTTGGGGTCAGAGACAAGTTGGCATCACTCGGAAGCCATTATCTAATCAGTGAAGCGGAACAAGGGGCGTTTCCAGGGAACTATTCTTTCGACTGCGGATGGATTTGAAACGGGCGCATCACGCTTATGGGGGGAGCTTCTCCTATCTACTTGACTTGTAACCGACTATAGCCAGAGAATTTTTTATTGTTGCAACTCGCACCAGTTACGAAAATCTGGACGACCCGATCATTTAGAATGTACCAGGCAAAAATACGGATGAAAATCAGGCTGGAAAGCATCACAAGTTGTCACAGGCACTTATTTAGCCAGTCTGCTTGTGAACATCGATTTCGTCACTATTCTTGCCTTGGACTAGCACCGTAATCACAAAGTCACTAAACGCTTGTGCTTGATCGAGAGACACTGCATTCGGTGCAGAACGCAGTTTTCTTCCTGCTTTGAACACGTCTGGGATGAGCAAAATGAGTCGTGACAATAAATTTGAGAATGTATTTTTGCCCACAAAATTGTATTTAATTACAATTGTATTTGAAATACCCACGTTTTAATATTTAAATCCACACGTCAAATACATTACCCAATTTGTAATTAAATACAAATGCAAAATACACAAAGTATTTGAAATACGTATTTTAAATACTTGTATTTGAAATACTGCCCATCCCTGACCCTGCACGCGCTCGCCTTATCTGTATAAAGTATTCTAAGTAAATAACCAAAATAAAGAACTGATTATCGTGCATGCCCATCGCGATTTGTTTTGGGTTTTCGCTTTCGAAAAGCACGCGCGGCGCGTCGAACTACACTCGCGTAAGCGCAGCTTAGTAATTAAATAATTTAGCCACAAGTCTACTGTGCATTTGAAAGAAAATGTAGGCAATATGAAACAATAGGGACATGTCTTGTATGTTCTTGTTTTTCATTGTTTTGCATACAGGGTGTTAAAAATTAGGTATTACTATTAGAAAAAAGAACCACGAGAGTGAAGCCAGTTCAGCGAACCCTATTTCTGTACCTATAGGTTACGCCCCCATGCAGAATAGTCGTAGCCACCAATTTACGAATTGACTTCAATTCAATATTAGACTTTTAGAGCGGAGCTCTTATGTGCCGGTTTTCGGATGCAGCGGCGTCGCCGTCGCGTTGGCGTCGGCGTCGCTGTCGGCGTAACCGCACGTTGCACTATGCTACGTTTCCCCGCTAAACGTAGCTGGGAAATTTTTTCGCTACATTTAGCGGGGAAATGATTCCGCTTTATCTAGCGGGGAATTTGTTCACAAAATTTAGCGAAGAAATTTTCCGGTTGGCAGAAACATTCCCCCGCTAAATCTAGCCGATTTTCGTTTTCCGTTTAGATTAGCGGATTGAGGAGGAAGGGAGGGTACTGAGGGGCATACCCTCCGCTCCGTACCCTCCCCTACTCCTCCTCCTCAAGAGCTACGCTCCATTTTTTTTTTTTACAGAGACTTGTAGACGTTTTTGATTTTTGTTACTTTTATTACGATGCGCGTTAATAAACCAAACATCATGGCTTCCGCACTGCAAGACTTTCATATTGTAGAATTCTCGTAAATATAAGTTGTTTAGAGATATCCGTCTGAGGTTTGGTGGAACAGTTGCTGCGCACTAGAAGGGATCGTAAGTTGGGCTATCGAGGGTAAGTTAGGGGGGTGCCTTAGAAATAACTTTGGAGCCCACGAGGTGGGAAGTGGCGTCCATGATTAATTCGCTGAGCCTATGTATGGAGCGCTGGAACGTAAAGATCAGGGGGTTGCACGGGGGTTTAGATCTTGATTGGGGAAATAGGGCCTCCTGCCGAAAATGTTAGAAACGCGACTGCTGGCATTGCACATAAGGCCGAGTGGGAAACCACGTTCAATAAAGAAGGTGGTAATCGTCTTACGCTGATGACGGAAATGAATGTCGTCGCTGAAAATCTTAAAGAGCCGGAGAAATTGTGGAAAGGGAATAGAGTTGAGTTGGGATCTAGGATTGCACACTCTGTCTAACCTTAACAAACCGCCGACTCCACGAACGCTTCAGAGAACACTGCAGACATGTCACACTAGAAAGAGCGTGCCAACTCAAACATGACCTATCCACAACTGCATGAAAGTATCTGTCAAACCGGTTATCCGGTTAAACCGGTGGGGAGCGAATCCGGTTTCGAAAGCCGGTTATCCTGTTAACCGGATTTTCGAATACGAATATCTGATTTGGCAGAGCGTTTGTTTTGTTAATCGGTTATTCGGTTTTATTTTATGTATCCTGAGGATCAGTACGTGAAACAGCATTTCGCGCCTTATATTTTTGGCAAAAAATAACTAAGCAGATCCATTTTTTTTTTCAATGCGATTGCATTGAAAACACACGACGAAGGACAGAGAAGAGAAAACAGATCATGTGACCCTTTTCTTTCCTTTGTTATTACCTAGATTTGTTTTCGTGACGCTGAATGGCAGCGTCCCTTTGATAAAAACAAAACGTATTTGGCGTCCTTTCTCTCATAAAAGCGGCTGTAAGTCGCCTGCATATTTATAGCTAGACTGAATGAGTATTGAGCTCTGCCGATTTGTCGTAAACAAAAGTTTACAACGCCATCTGTATCCTACCCGTTTAACAAAATATTTCGCTCGTGAAATATTTCGCGCAGTTTACGGAATTATGGAAAATGACGGAACTGTACTTGGGTGAATAAAGCAACAAAAGAAAATAATGTTAAAAAGACAAAGGTGTTCAAACTTTCTTAGCAATTCTTCATCAAAGTTGCAGATTTTTGAGGAGCCATCCGACATTTTAACTGTGAAAGTGCGACCTATTTTTTACTCAGAAACACCAGCGAAGTGACGTTTTCGGCCATAAGGCAGGTTCTCTTAGCCGTAACTGTATTTCCGGCTGTAGAAAATACGCGCTCGGAGCTCGCGGACGAGGCTAGGATGCACATGTACTTCATCGCAAGTTGCGCGACTGCTAGTTACCTGGACTTGTGGTCTCTCTACCATTTGAAAGTGTACCACTTGTGCCGCAGCTGTGGCTCAACAGGTTCGCTTCGAACTGCGCGGACAGGTCGGTGGAGGACGGCTGGGTGTTAAACAGTCTGTCGATTGCTTTTGCTTGCGGTTGACTTGTGCTCGCCCCCTCTTCACCGACCGAAGTTGTCGTGTCTTTCAACATGTTTCAAATGTCAGTACTGATTTCTTGCCTAGCACTGAGGTCCTCACATTGCAGGTTTTTGTAGCTGGGATCTGAAAACGAAGCCCCCTGACGCGCGCACACCGCGATCTCCCGTGGGTCCCACTCTATAGAGTAACGGCGAATGATCTCCACCCGAACAACTACCTTAAAGGCGGGCACTCAAAATTTTCTTCAGCGTGGCAGAAGATTCCCCCTTTTTTCTTTTTTTCCTCCTCCCCTTTCCTCCTCCATTTTCCTCCTCGCTTTTTTCGGCCTTCTCGCACGAGTGCTAATGGGCTTACCGGCCCCCCGACAAAATCTCCGTAGCCCTTCAAGGTTCTCTGCTTCAATCCCAAACACCAGGGATTAGTTTGGCAGGCTGGATATGAGCTCGGAAGGGTTCGCGCTGGCTCGCTTTTCTTCTTTTTCTTGTTTTTGTTTTGTTTTGCTCTTTTTCTGCAGTTCTAAAAAACACCTAGATAGTCAACACCAACTTGCCCAACAACAAGTTCTTTTACATTCAGATACTTCCGCATGCGGCCACACACGCTACAACACCGCATATTTATTTCGAGTGAACGGAACTTGAACATCACAGCAGAAGGAAAAAAGATGGGTATTTTTATCCGAACTATGAGCTCTACCCAGAGAATTGAAAATTTGTCGTTCTAACAACGGCCCACTGAAGAGTAATTGTATCATTAGTGTGTTTTCTTGTTTTTTGTACAAACTAATAATCATGAGTAATTACAAGTCAAAGATATTGCAGTCAGAGGGACACAGTCTGACCATTTCTGGGGCATAATATATAGGTTCGTACTACAGGTGTTTTCTAGAGTGACGGCCGCCTCGTTGAAGCTACTAAGAAGAGTAAAAACAAACTTCCATAAAAACTGAAACAATTTATTGTATATTTCGTCTATCTTTAGCCTTTGAAAAAAATTTCTTCGTGGCCAAACGTGCATTTACTTTCTGTCAACAAATGTAACTGAAAACTTGACATCCGACAAATATTTTGCGTATCAGCAAAGAGAACGGGAAACACGGAGATTGAACCGCAAAATCACAATTTTCTTCGCGTAAAATAGTGCAACTAGCAATAGTAGCATATTATGCCATTTATTAAAAGACAGCAGGTATTACGAAGTTTTCATTCTCTTCTGTTCGCATTTGTTCGCTGATGAAGAAATGGAATGCCCAGATAGCCTCCGCAGCTTTTACATAATTGTTTGGGGCTTTGTCAGGGTGGGCGAAGGCCATCTCCAAAAAAAACCCAGGAGTTCGAAAGGTGTGCTACCGCAAGTTTTGTGGCTGCTTGGCAAATTTAGGCGTCTGGCGTTCCCCGCCTACTTAGAAAAGAAGCGGAACAACGGTCAGCTCAACGTCGTCACCAAGCGGGAAATCATGCCGAATTGTGTCCTTGAACACGTGTGAGATCTTTGCCCGAACCCAGCCGGGATTCGCCACAATTCATTTACGAAAAAAACTATAAAAAGAGGTAGGCTTAAACGATTTGGCAGTTTTTGAATATAGTCATGCGGACTAACTGTCCACAAGTACGGAAAAAAATGCAGTAGAAATGCAGAGCTCTATTGTGTTCTTTATGTCCATACTTGTCTTTCGCGCTGTACGCCAATTAAAATGAATTCTGAAATATCTGTAGATTATGCCTGGTTATGTTGTCTTTAAAAGAAAAGTAATCAAGCAAGTTCGGTATCGTGCCACAATTTGTGCATATACAATTTTATGTGGAATTCAAAGTCAAAACAGTACTTCCGCGGGAAATAGTGCATCTGTCGTTCTTCGTCTTCCTGAAGCTATGAACTACCGATCTCGGCTACAGGACTTTTGGTACACAAATTATCACGCTCAGTAGAAAATTCGCCTTTTCTACCAAAAGTACTGGAAATTATTTATTTTTCAAACAGGTCGGGTGGTGATGCGTGTTTGAGTGCAGGACCGTTGACTGGGCACTGGTTTGCGCCAAGAGTGCAGTGCTTCCCTTCATGCTGCCCGCGACGAGTGTTGAAAATTGAATATAGTAGAAATAAAATCAACTGACACCCTTAGAATTATTTTAAACTTGCGCTTTCTTCAGGCATTAAGATTTTGATCGTACTTTTTATTCATTGTCGTCTTCGATGAGGGAACAACTTGCTGAGGAGGCCGCGCTGTCCGCGTACGCGGCTTGACAGATAAGGTCGCGAATGCTTTTCACGAATCTTTAAAGACCAACCATAAAAATGAAAGACGCAGCCACTTTACGCCAATGAAACCAACTTTATGTTTTGGGCAGACGTCTTGCGAGAGTTGCAGTATTTTAATTATGCCTAATAAATTAAATGTTAATGACTAAGTACCAAACTTTTTTAGATGTATTAAGAACCAAAATGTCAATTGGAAACTTCTAGAGCTGCTTGAGAAACACCCGATTAGCTGTTTGCAACGTGATGCGGCTCGCGTGGCTTCCTTCTGACTAGTAATAGAGCTTATGAAACATATCAAAATACCCCGTGATAAAGCGCCCGCCCCATCATAGACTCAATTTCGAATGTCACGGGATTTGTTTTCATAGGCTGGAAAAAAAAAAAGAAATGCATGCAAGACGCGTGCCCCACGCTTTATTTATATCAGAAAAGAACTGCCCTCTTTCTTATATACAACGTTTATTGTTTTTTTTTGTTTTTTTCACCTACTAGATATTAGAAAAAAATGTCGAAATTAACGTTTTGTGGATGTAAGCTATACGGCCAGGCGAAGATTGGGTTCAAGAAAGAACGCAACAAAAACCGATTAATTACCTAAAATTCGCAAATTAACCTTTTAATTAGAGAAGAAAACGGCATCTTGTATTTAGAAAGTTGTTGGCCATAATTGCAAGCCACCAAACCGTCCATTCTTAAAAAGATGTAACGCGCGTACACTATTTATTATACGGCGTCATCCTAATTTGGGCGCGAAAATATAGTTCTGATTTTACGTGGGCTCCATCTCCGCGTGGCACAGCCTAACGCCATGAAGCCAAAGCGACAAATCATGCGCATCGCTGTGACAACGCCACTGTAGAAGGGGCGAAGAGTGCGCTTGCCGAAAAGATTGCGGTTACACGATTCGCGTCCAAATTAGGCTTTTTAGGACGCCGTGAGCCACTTCACGTCCACTACATCTCTTTAAAAATGAATGATTTGGTGTTTTTGATGACTACAGATAAGGCACAAACCGAATTTGCGTAACTCTGACGTCTTTTTTAGAAAAATGTCTAGTCGTTAAAAAAATATTGCCCTGTATAAGCACGATTGTAAGGCAGTTCTTTACGTCCGGCAACATCATTACGGCATGGAAGGAGACGTTGACCACAGATCATACTCTGTGTATGATCTGTGGTCACTGTTGTTTTTTTTTGTACGAGAATGAGCAAACATTTGATACCAAATAAAATTGATTTAGCATTCACCAAATTCGGCTTCTTTACTTGATTCAAATCGATATTTGATTTGATTACACTTATTTTGTACCCGCACACGCCTACTTTATTCCCTAATGAGTTACAAGTGATAATTACATTGTTTTTTTTTGTCATGTGTGATCTCATCACAATTTATTATTAACAATCGGAGCTATGCGGTTACGCAAAGGAGGCGCATTTGAAGATATTCAAAATTGTTCTGAATACACAAACAACTTCAAACGTCTTGCTGTTTCGGTCGTTTCCTACACGCAGGACAATAATAAAGCCAAAACCTTATAGAGGAGACTATCTCTATAAACTTAACGTACGAACACGATGTGAAGCGTGTCTGCGTACGTTGGAAAAAAGATACCGGCGAGCAAACCATAGCGTCGAATCTCCATGTATCAAAATGTCCGTGCACCAAAATATCCGCGCACCGAAAAGTCCCACACCGAAAAGTCTTTGCAGCAAAAAGTCCGTACACTGAAAGGTCTGTGCACCAAAAAGTCCGCACCGAAATGCCCTACAGCAAAACGTTCTTCACCGAAAAGTACTAGACCCACTACGGATGGGATCCTCCGTCACCTCTGCCGGTTTACGAACCATGATGATTCAGAACCACTGGTCTATGGAGCGCCATCCCTGATATACAGAAAACGCCGCTCGTACTTCCCGTTGTCGCCATGAATCCGCCTAAACAACGAAAGATGCCAAATCAGATATTTATATTAAAATTGATACTTCAATGACTACTTCTTTTAGCAGAACAAGGTATTTGTGCTCTCACAACAGCAAAGAATCGTCTTCCAAACCAGTGCTAAAAAAGAGCCAATGCAACTCGTTGGGAAGAGCAAGTGCCAAGCTCGCTCAAAACAGCTACTCGGTCAGCTCCTTGTCGCAGGTGTGCCGGCTGGCTTCTGGATAATCTTTTCAAATCCCCGAAGCTTTCATTTCCTCCACCCCAAACTTGTAAAAAAAAAAAATCGGAAAATGGCGAGGAGGAAACGAGAGGCGATTTTTTCCTTTCACAGTGGCGAGAAGGAAAGTGAGGGTCGGGTTCCTTCTCTCTGCTTGCGGGCCGGCCTTTAAACGTTCCTAGAAGGGGGTCATCTGTAAATTGTGGTTCGAGGGTCACCACGAGTGCCTTCATCACAGGACGAACCATGGACACAGGAGGTGCAGTGTCGCTGCACAATGCTGTAGTGGCTATGTACAGTGTCTTGAGAACATCATACAGTTCTCGGATGGCGTTCCATTCCTGCTCACATATTTCAAGCTTCTGCGCTACTTTCGCTGTTACACGACCGCACGATCAGCAAGAACACTTTGAATCGCTGTTCGATTTTTGATGAGTTTCGTGAGCATTTGGTAGGTCGAGTTCCACCTTGTAGGGCAGCTTTGTGTTAGGCGCTCTGGGGGTAATCCAAGCTGCTCCTGTTTCCTACGAAGCCCGTCACTGGCATCTGTCAAGTGCTTGAAGTGACCCACCAATTTCACACCCTTTCTGCCGCGGAATTCAATTTCTCGGTCATATGCCCTTGTTTACGCTTTGATGAATACTGTGTGCTGAACTATTCAGATCCTTCTACTCTAAAAGGCCTGGAAGGCCTTGTACCGCGTTCGTGCCATTGACTGCATTATCTGTAACTAGCTGTAACAATGCAGTCGAGGTTCCAATGCGAGATTACTTGTTGCACGCGCATCATATGGTTTTCTGCCGTGTGTCGCTAATCCATCCCCTCCGTCACCAATGCGAAGGATTGCTCCAGCCATTGTTCAAGGTATGCGTAGTCATTGTAATATAGGAGTTCTCCGCCCTAGACGTCCAACAGCCAGAGGTGAGTGCTAAGTCTGATGCCGAATTAACTTCAAACGCCTTCTCTCTTCTAGTTGTGCATGCAGCAGCCTCATGCTGCTTTTTAACGTAGTTATCGAAGGTGCTTTATAACTTCGCTCGACCACTTCCATGAAGTTCCTCCACCCCAAAATTGTTGTGAGCGTCGACGGCAACAGGTTGATAGCTATCATTTTTGCTATCGCCTGGTCGATCTTCTCCGGCCTCTCTTTGCATCTTGCTCGTTTTCTTCTTGGGTTACGCATAATTGACGACTCAGGCGTTGCAAGTCTGGTATCCTCGGTGCTGCCAAGAGGGTCATCAGTAGTAGACTCGTTGGTTTCTCTCTCATCCAGGATAGGCTGGCTATAAGAAACAAGGTTTGAATGTCATGTCGTGAAGGTGCACACAGTTTTGCAAGATCTTTATTTACACAATAAATTTGTAAACTTAATAGAGACAGGTGCCATTTTAAGCACATTCACTCCAACTTCTATAAGGGATTGACAATTAGCATCGTCATGAGCATTACGACGTGAGATCACATGACTACACTCATGTACAGCTCTTTTCGAGCAGCTATTTTTGTTTTAATGCTTAATAAACAAAAATTACTTCGCCCATGTTAAAAATTTAAACAAAATAAGAACAAAAATAATGTTCAAACCAAAAGTGTAGTACTCGTATCAACACTTCACGTCAATTTTCTTTTCTTTTAATTGTCACCAAGTTGATTTGGAGTGAAGCAAGCGCCGATAGAACCACAGAACACAGCGCCTGTAATTTATGAAACCTAAAAAGTCAAGGTTCGAGATGCTCATAGCTGTCATAAACGCCTCACCGAGAAGTCCTTTTGTTTTATGTACATCTCGTTTTAGGACTATGTTGTTTGAATGTTTGTCTTATTTTATAAACTACAAAGAAAAACTACAAAGGGTGGCGCAGAACTATTTATAGTAAAATAATGCTATCGAAAGCAAGGCCGAGATTTAACTACCGATGACGAGCCAAATATAGCCAATCAAGAGCGTACTTCAGAGATAAATCAGCTTGGGGATAAAAAAGTTAGTCGTGCCACGAAAGTAAAGCAGAGTAGTAAAGAAGCAGAGATAACGTGCGCGACGAAGCTCTGGTCTACCAGCTGCTTTCCCGTCCTCAGAACACATGTACTAAGGGTAGGTTCTGCGTTGTACAACACGTCTGACCGTCAATTGTTAGCCAACGCAAACACCGTACTCTCCACGGCATTTCTTCTTTTCTTTCTCGAAGACTAGGACCTCGTTCATGAAGCCCCGGTGATTTCGGAAAGCCAGAAACAAGTAAAGCACGAGAAGCGGACGATACTAGATATAAAACCCTCCATCCTTCGTGTCCACACTCATTACTTTTAATCCGAGCTCAGCTCTCTCACGTTGCGGCACCCTGCGTTCAAGAAGTAGACATATTTGCTCCCCTCCTCTTTTTACTAGCGCGCCTTGTAGTTTCTTTTTTAAAGTATTGCAGCTACTGCGTCTGGTGTAGAAATTGATACCTTGTTTTTTAACCCGCAATAATAAGCTGTGCCTCTCATAAAGATCGAACTTGCTCCCAATGTGATTCCTGAGCAGGTTAAAGATATTGAAATTTTGAGGTTATGGCGTTGTCAGAATCATAAGTTATATCAAACATTTCTCTATGGGCAATCGTCCACCTATCTAATATTCTTCAAATAAATAAGTGACATCATGGTCTTCACTAACACTTCCTAAAAAAAATCATGTTAGCAAGAAAGTAAATACTGTTTTCTTTCTTTCTCAGACTTTCTTTCACTGAAATAAATGCTGCAAGCGCCAAGAATGCCATTTTACGGTTTAAGCAATACTGGACTTAGCTGTACTCGGCCATACATAAAATTCGATGATCATTTTCATCTTTTTATCTAGGTAATGTGATGATCTAAAAGTTTAAAACGTTCGAATTTAATAACCACCAGTAGCGTCACTCTTGCGGAGGCTTTATGCGATACGTATACGGTAATACTGCGCGCCCGAAACCGGTTGGTCATTTATTGAGAGTTTTATTTCTAACGCTACTAATTCGACGTTTTGCATTTCATTCGAACTTAAACGGTGCAACTCGAAACACTATGCAGCTGTGTTTACAAGTAGTGTTTTCTTACTTACCATTGACCCTTTGTTGTTGTTTTTGAGTTCCATCTCCTTCGACAGGTGCGCTGCGACAGAGGACGTTGCCATGTTAGTTTGAAAAACCTCGTCGCAAATTTCGCACTGCGCCGTGGTGCCGTCTAAAGATCTTGGCGCGTATGGCCATATCCAGCTTCGCAGTTTGTCCATCACTACCAAGGATCCAGATTGGTTTTTGGTCAGAGAGCAGTTCAAACTCCATTTCTCGAAACCAATGGCAGGTGATGTCTGTCTGACAACACGACCGAAGAACCGGCATTCGTCTGCTGACAGGTGTGAAAAGCGGGGGTTCGTCTTGTAGCGGGAGCGAAAAACTTAAGTTTGGTCTGCTAAAGCGAGCAAGAAATTGGGGGTTTGTCTGATAACGCAGACAAAAAAAAAACGGGAGTTCGTCTGCTAACCGATATCGAATAACCTGCCTTCGTCTGCTCAAGCGAAAAGCAATACTTCGTCTGGTGGCGCGAAAAAGAAATGGATTCTTTTTTTTTGTTAAAGCGAGAAAAGAACATCAAAAAGCTATAACCGGAGTTCGTCGGTTACCGCGAACAAAAAAAAAAATGGGGGTTTGTCTACGAACGTGAGCAAAGTAACGGGAGTTCGTTTGCTAACGCGGCAGACCGGACGCTCGTCAACTTACGCTGCGAAGAAAGGGCCGGGGTTTGTCTGCATCAAAGCATAATTCGCAAACGAAAACCAATAACAATTAGTGAGAAGATCTTAGACGTCACCCGCTAAATGAATTGGAGAAAACTAGTCGTTTATAAATTTAATTTTGCAGACAATCCGATCGAACACAAGCACGACTTGTGAACATAGGCGATTTTTCTGGAAACCGGTCGTCAATCGATGCTCCCCTTTGAGTGTGTTTTGTCGTATTGCGGCCCTATATAATCTAGTTGCTACTGTAGGAAAAAAAATTTCAAACAAGCATGTCTGCTGCCATGTCACATGTACACGACGCGACAGTGTTAGCGGAACAAACAATCGCCGGATCTTTTCTTTTTTTTAAGCTATTATTAAAGTCGCTTGTGTGGTGAAATGTGCTGACTTTGCGGTGTCATGCAAAATCGCTTTTAAGGATACACAAAATACCGATGTCGTGTTTGTACAAACAGTGTCGCGCATTGTACCACAAACCAAGTGTAGGTGAGTATTCCAGAGGGAACTTCTTCACAAAACATTCTTAAACCTAAACTTAAACTTAAAATAAAAAAGGTACATATGTTAACGATTTTGTTCTTAGCCCGAGACTGAGGCAGGAAAAGAGGAAAGTTTCGAAGTAGAAAAAAAATGAAAAAACAACGTTGCCGATTCGGAAATAGCGAAACATATTCAAGAATGTAATAATTGTATACCCCACTGGTCTGAAACAGAGATAATACACAGGGAGTTAAACGACATCAAAAGGGTTGTAAAAGAAACAATAAAAATGAAATCAATGGGCAACTGCATTAGTCAGGTGTCGTTACAGCTTAGCAGCAGCACAGAATCATTCTTGCGGATTTGAAAGTTTTGTAAAGTGCTTGTTGGATGTGAAGGTGTAAGTGGTTTCTTCCTTTCTGTATCACGTGGATTGATATCTTCTGTTACCGGGATGCTTTGTGATTGTGGGTCGGAGGGTAGAGGAAGAGAGTGTACTGTGTACGCGAAGGATTCAGTCAAGTGTCTTCCGGATGAGGGGAGCTATTGTTCATTGCTTTGTGGAAAAGGTCAAGGTCGTTTGACAATTGTGGTGGAAAGATGTGAGACCTTTGTTATCTTTTGGCTTTCGAGATCGGGAAGGTTCTGTGGTGAAGTTTGTGGAGTGTATATAAGAAGGTGACCAAATAAACTTGTCATTAGCTGTGTTAGAGACGTGTCTTCGACTGTTCATTTTTCTTCTACTTCGAAACTTTCCTCTTTTCCTGCCTCAGTCTCGGGCTAAGAACAAAATGGTTAACATCCACCAGCTCGCCTGCGCAATCACTACATTATCATCGTATATATGTTGTTAATTTTTGTTCATCTCATCGCTGTCATGTTGCGTCTAATGGCCAAGCGAATAAGCAGCACGCCAGCTGTGCCGCTTATGCGACGATATGGCGATGATGATCGATTGACATCGCGCCGTTCGTGCCTCATACGGTAATCTGATATTCAAATGACGTTTCCTTGATTTGCCGTCCATACGTCGTTGATGAATAAATGATTTTAATGTGATGTGTTTTCCCGCCAAATTTAGCGGGAAACTGAATCACGTGACATCAATTTTTCCTCTGAATTTAGCAGGGAACCGGAATTTGTCTTTACGTCCCGTGACTTCAGGTCACGTGACATTAATTTTCCCACCAAATTTAGCGGAGAACCTGAATTGGTGCAAAGGTCACGGAATGTAAAAGTTTCCGGCAAGTTTAGCTGGGTACCTGAATATTCTGTAGTTCCCTGACATGAGGTTACGTTACATCGAATTTCCCGCTAAATTGAGCGGGGATTCGAATTGTTGGATAGGTCATGGGACGTCAATTTTTTCTCTAAGTTTAGCAGGGAACTTTAATTTGTGTTAAGGCCCGTTCACACTCTTGAGACCGAGAGAGACCAGATCGGATTTTAAGCCTCTTGCGATCTCTTAGGGCCAGTTCCGCTGTAGCGCATCCGGTCCTAAGAAGTCACAAGAGGATTAAAAACCGGTCTTGTCTCTGTCGGTCGTACTCGGTTGCAAAAGTGTGAACGGGCATTTAAGTCCCGCGGCGTCAGGTCACGTGAGAACAATTTTTCCGTTAAATTTAGTGGAGAAACTGAATTGATGCATTGGTCAACATGCGAAAATGCGTCGTCGAATCCGTCTTCCATACACCCACAACAAGAAAAAAAGAAGAAAACAGATTAATTCTTTAACCTAAAGACGGGATTTCCTTCCGGTAAAAACAATTTTTTTCTTTCGGCTGTTAGACATTCCCCTTTCACCTGTTCCTCTCTCTCTCTCGCTCTCTCTTTTTTTTTTTTTCTCGATAGTTCGGTTGGTCACGCGGGGGCTATAAGCCCCCCCCCCCCCCCTCCCCGCGTTCATGAACTTGTTGACTTCAGGCCTCTTGAACCTTACTTGACGACTTTTCCACCTCCCTATCTGACTCCACGACGTCACATCTGTCGCGTGTTACCTCTGAGTTTTATATATACGTTATATATATACTCTGATCTGTCATATCCCCTTTTAATGAACCCAAAAGAAAACCGTTTGGTCGAAACGACGTTTCCCTCCTTTCCTTTGGCACTTCTCTTTCCCTTCATATCACTATACTAACACACTAACAGTGTCCGGTAGAATCCCACACCTTAAGATAGCCTAATCAATATCCGACTGATATCGCTTACATCATGCTGTCTGTAATATCATGGAAAGGATGATTCTGAATAGAATCTCTTGGTCACTGGAGGGGCAAAATGCGTTTCATCCTGTCCAGACCGGCTTCAGGCCCGGACTAGGGACACAACAGAGCGTTTTCCTCAAGGCCACTGACATCACTAACAGACCAGAACCAAGAGGCAACAATATCCGCACGGTCGTCGCTATCGACGTCAAGAAAGCGATCGATTCCGTGCCGCACTGGGCGATCATCCAGGAAGCCACGGGCCTCGGCGTCCAAAGCAGAGCACTCAACTTTATTGGGTCCTCCTTTCAAGGAAGGACTCTCTCAGTGAAGATTAGGGAACACACGAGTAGACCTAAGCTTAACGAAGTCAGGGTACCTCTAGGGTTGGTCCTCTCGCCCCTCCTCTTCAACCTGACAATGTCCGACCTGGTACACAACCTGCAAAATGTCCCACACCTCAAGTTCGTCACCATCTGGACGACGAAAGGCGACTTTAAAATGCAACAGACAATCCTTCAACTTGGCCCCTACATCATTCGCTACTTTCACGACCTCTAGGGGGCACACTGGTGCCTATAAAAATGGCTGTTATCTGGATGATCGTCGTTGAACAGCGGCACGAGGCTGGGTCTGCGATGCGAAAGCAATTCTAGCTTTGCTATATACGAGATGTATTATAGCTTTACGTTATTTTTTTACCCCAGGAAGGTGTAGGCAAGCCCATTTATTATGAAAACAATCATCCAGGAGCTAGGGAACCCGAATCTCACACCGCGGTGCCGCCATCGCCCAAAAGTTGCGATAACCCCAAGCAGCACACTTGCTTGGGCTAGCTGGGGCCAGGATGGGGCCTTGGCCGTAGTAGACTGGACCGGGACCGCCCAGGGAATTCGGTGAACTGCCAGCCTGGCGTCTCACCGTATTTCCCGGGCACCGGTGTGTCACGGAACTGCCAGGGAAGGGATTTCCTTGGCGTTCCTCGTCTTTTCTTGGTCCGAGCAGACCAGTGTAGACAGGCGGCCGCCAACATTGGCGCTTCAGTGTGTTCATTGACCCCAGGATTTTACGGAACTGCCAGGGAAGTGATTCCCTTGGCGTTCCTTGTATTTTGTTGGTCCGAGCCGACCGGGGTAGACAGGCGGCCACCAACATTGAAGTCTTAGTGGCGCTTCAGCGTGGTCATTGGCCCCGGGATTCTACGTAACTGCCAGGGAAGTGATTTTCTCGGCGTTCCTTGTATTGTCCTGGTCCGAGCCGACCAGGTTAGACAGGCGGCTGCCAAGATTTAAGGATTTCGTGGCGATTCATTGTATTCACTGGCTCCAGGATTCCACGGAACTGCCGGGGAGTGGTTTCGGGCAGTGGCGTCACAAGGGGGGGGACCGCGCCCGGGTGCGGCGCTCAGGGGGGTGTCGCGACGGGATGCGGGGGGAGGGGGGGGGGGGGGGTGCGCGGCGGGCCACGCGAGAGCGGAGGGGGGGGGGGGGGGAGCGGGGGAAGTTCGCGGCGGGCCACGCGAGAGCGGAGGGGGGGAGGGGGGGGAGCGGCGGGTCACGCGGCCACGCACGAGCGGAGCGGGGGGGAGGGGGGGGGGGGGAGGTGGGGGGGTGTCGCGCCGCGAGTGCCGCTGACCCTCGTGACGCCACTGGTTTCGGGTGTCGTTTATTTTTGCAAGATCAGCGCGCGAAGGAACGACGGGCAATTACCGTCGTTCATTATTTTTTGTCTGGAACTTGCTTGACATCGGACCCTGAAGTACTCGATACGGCCACTTTTACTTACATCAACTTAAAATCCGTTCTTACGTTGCGCTTAAATTTGACTCTCACGCTATTATCACAAAGCCAGTGACATACAGCTTCGTACACGAGAATCTGCGCTTAGACCTTTGGCCAGGAACCGTTTCCTCCTTTTCAAGAATATTGCGCTTGCCGGCGTGACGCGATCGTCGGGCTTTATTGACACACCCGTGCCGACAGTACATCGCAACCGCAAGCACCCCCCATGTCTGATTTCACAAAAACGCCAAAAACAAACTGTTGCACTGGATATGTAAATTAGAAAAAAACAATAGAACACATTTCATCAAATTCCAGAGGCCGGTGTTTATTCCAGAACAAATTAACTAATCGCAAATCAGTCGGCGCTTCAAGAAAAAATATGTGAAAAACATGCTGCTCAACTAAATCTGCGTACATTGCAGCGGCGTTGAGCGCGCGTGTTCAATTTTCCGTTTGCTAAGACCCCGAGTTCTTTCCAGACTGAAAAGAATGACCGGGTGCTTCAGTCAAATTGATCGTCCCACCTTTAAATAAACAACAAATATCAGTTTCACATGCTACGTAGTTGCATCCTGGTGGTGCGTTTTCTTCGCGAAAGCGAACTTGCCCCAGAAGCTTCAAGCAAGAACTGCTTTCTAAAACCGACATGTGCTAAGCCTTTAGTTTTTCAAATGAAACGCGACACGCAAAACTTCCGACACGAGAAAGGCTTAGATGTTGGCTGGTATTTCTAAGTTCAAGAAGAGGCAAGACTGCTCTCGCTGCACCAACGTCAACGCTTAGTGCCGCAGTGTGAGAAACTGATTTTTAGTATTTATTTAAAGCGGGAACGACCCATCTGACTCACCTTGCACCGCCAACACACGTGGAATGCGGTCCACACGGACCGCACCACAAGTTACAAAAGCCTTGGCCACGCGTGGTGTAAAGCAAAAGCGTTGTATGTGCAAGTGGCGCTAGTGATCAAGTACATAAAAAAGAAGTTTATTTCGCGGAAAATCGCATTCACTGATGTAAGGAATCGAAACAAAGTAAGGGGTACCGCGAATGTAAATACTTATTTACATTTTTATTTTCATCTCCAAATTAAGCAAGCCGGATTTTAATCCGCGTTTGGATAGGTTCCACGTGGACTCATGCTTATCAGAATTTGTAAATACGAAATAGGCTTAGCGTAGGCAGTCAAAACATAGATGACATAGATCTACCCTGCCATCTATTACGCTATCTACATACAAAACATAGATTATATCTATGTTTTGTATCATTTCTTTGTTCTATGACTCTTCATTCTCTCTTTCACCATAAATACGAGCGAAGGTGAGCTCGTGACGTGTCAACATCGACCTCACATTGCTTTCGCTCGCACTGAGCGTGAAACGAAGTGTAGGACATGTGGGGCACGTTTCGGCGGTGCACGCGTCGACGTGTTCAGAACTAATTTGTTCTACGTCATCGAGGTTAGCGTAACTTCTGCAGGGCAAAAATTGCAAATTGGGTTATGGGGATATTTTTACAGCGTGTAGTTGGTCAGCCATTTAAAGTTGCGACGAGTCAGTCGCGGTAGATGAGCAATTTAGCCGGTGCAGTACAACCACTAGCCTGGGGTCTTTAACGTGCACCACGCAGTAGTGATACCCGACCGCACGCCGGTACGACGCTCATCCAGATCGAAACGGGCAGGGGTGGGCAGGGCTGATCGAAACATCCAGATCGAAACGGGCAGGGCTGCAGAACCCAGGATCCCTGGGTTCTGCAGCGCGAGCTTTCGCTCCACGCGCGTCGAGCTGGGTGTGCGCTTTAGCCCACTTCTGCAGGGCTCCAATTTCGTCAAAGCTGGGGTGAGCACGTGCAAATTAGAGGCAACGCAAAGCCTCGTGGGCGTGCTCTTGTAGTTAGTTTTCTGAATGCGCTGATCACGTGCGCTGAACCTGTAGCTATGGCTCCAGAGAAAAATTGGGGAGTGTGTATGTTTATACAGCCTAGAATTTGGTCTGCCTCAACGGCCGACGAGTCTCCCAGCTGTAGATGAAAAATTTAGCCAATGCTGTACAACTGATAGCGCAGGGTCTTTAACGCGCATCACGCAGTAATTATACACGAAAGCGCGCCGGTAGGATGTTCATCCAGATCGAAACGGGCAGGGGTGCGGATTGAACCCAGGATCCCTGGGTTCTGTTGCGGGAGCTTTCGCTCCGCGTGCTCCGAGCTGGTGTGCTCTAGCCCACTCGGCCGCCGATCCCGCTCCGGAGGGAAACATGTCTTCTGTTTAGACACGCACAGCAAGTTAGCGAGAGGATTACACCGCTGTATGCACTGAAGCTGTAGCAATCTAGAAGGTCCACGAAAAAAAAAAAAAAAAAATACAGCCATACTCGTTGGCAGGTGAAAGTAAACGCTGGGGAGGGGGTCGGCTCCTCCCGAGCGTTCGCTCTGCAAAAGTGGAAAGAGATGGGAGGAGCTGCTTCATCTCAAAACTGAAAGTTTTCAGATGCAGCAGCTTCTCCCTCCTTCAATTTGTGTGTATGTTGATAAGGCAAAAAACGCAGTGCCTCTTATGCTCATTTAGCGACGCAGCCAGGAATATTTTCTAAGGTGTAGGGGGAGGGGGTGGCTCCCGCCTCCCCTGTATTTACATCACTGGTGTATTGTCGGCTGTACATGATCTTGAATTTCTCAAATCAACCTGTTTTACTGAGCCACAAAACACGGCCTGTAATTCAAACCAAACCAAAAAAAAAAAAAATAAGAAATACGTACATTTTCTTAGCAAAAAATAAAAACTTAAAACAGATATCCAGTGAATGATTAAGCAATTACATGTATTCACAAATAAGAAATCAAGTCGAATTAAGATATTGAACACCGTTTGTTTGAAGGACCAGATGGACATGAGTTGATGCAGACTCCAATCAGCAAACAAAGGTTATCAAGCAACGTATAACAGGAGAAGAAGCTGTGAAATTATGTCTGCTCGCATTCGATTGACTTCAAAGTTCGTATAGAGTACGATAACTGCAGTAATGTCAACCGTAGTGACACCGGCCCCAGAAATATGGACTGAGATAGAGTGGGGTCGAAACCGAAACTATTAAGTCGTATTTCAATCCTTGACTGCCTTGGCTGGCTTGGCTTCGTGCCAATTCAAAGCCGCAAGCAACTTCTGGATCCTTGTTCGTTCCGGAGAGGACACAAAGGCCTTTCTCGGAGTGCGTCGGTCGATTCGAGTTTAGGTAAGTTTTGCCGATTTCATATTCATAATGCATGCTAGAAGAATATCCAGATATGCTAGATCATCTTCGGAACAACGTAGCTCACGTTGCCACCGTAATTCGGATGATTTTTCACTTTTTTCTACGATTTGAGTCGAAAAAAGTGAAATCGTCTTAGCACTGACCGGCGGCAGCGGCGGCGGCGGCCGCCGCCGCCGCGGTGCCGCCGTGCCGCTATCTTGAGAATCCCGTGAATGCTCTGCGACACCGGAGCACTGCAGAGACGCTGATTAGATTGTTTCTAAAGTACGCGTTGCTATCAGTGAACTGTTCTGTGTTGTTAAACGCTTGATTGCGTGTCGTCTCGTCCTTTTTCATGCTAGCGGCAGCGTTGAGTTGTGCCCAATGTTTTGAAACTCCCGGCCCGCGCGCTCTGGGTTTTCACGCCGCGTCCAGCGGGATGGCGCGGTTCGACTGGCGCTGGCGTTTGGCGTATTGATGGGACACGCTCCTAACTGGGTGTCGTCGTTGTGCTCGTGTACGGCGTGTGCCTCGCGCCGGCGTGCGCCTCGCGCCGGCGTGCGGTGCGTGGCGTTGGGTTTGAGGTGCTCGGGCCTTGAGTTTCTTATACTTGGGACACACGGGCAACTCGAATGCCATTTACAACGAATGACATTTGAGCGGACGGCCAATCGGCGCGCGACACTCCGGGCGTGACGCATTCCACGCGCGACAGATAGCGAGCTGATTCGCCGATCACACAATTGTCATTCGTTGTAAATGGCATTCGAGTTGCCCGTGTCGCACGGGTATTAAAAGTGTTGACCGAGCCCTGTTAATCTCATCGTTCTTGTTGTTTTCTCCCTTGTTGCCTGTTTGTTATTTTGATCATCTTGCTCTGGTTGATTGGCTAGCAGACGATCGTGCGTACGGGCCCCTGCATATATGTCCAGCCTTGCTAGCCACCCAGGGTACTACTGTCGCTAATAATGATTATTATTGCTTGCCTTAGCGACGTTTTAATTTACCCCGGCTACATTCGTGACTTGTAGAACTCGTGGGTGCACAAGTAGTTTACATGGCTGAGGAAAGAGGTTGAATGATTTGATTAAAATGCTCTGATCTGGTATGGAATGTTTAGTGGTACTGGGAAGACACATACAAAGCAAGGAGATCCAGCTTTGAATGTGATGGCTCCCTACTTACTACAACGTTTAAATACCTGAGGCCCTGGTAAAGTTGAAGGGAGTCTCTTAAAACATTTGTGGAAAGACCCAAAGCTGGATACAATTTTAGTCTAATAGCTGGTCCACACTGTTGCAACCGACTAAGACTGACTCCGACAAAACCAGTCTTTAAGCCTCTTGTGACGGCTTATGACCATGCCGTCCAGCAGTAATAATGGCAGTCGTAAGCGGCTTAAAACCCTGTTTTGTTCAACTCTGTCGTAGTCAGTTGCAACAGTGTGAACCAGCTCTAACGCCTCTTAGGCGCATTCGCAAACAGTAGCTTCAGGATGAACTTGCGCATTGCACTGCCCCAAAGGATATCGATCACATCCCCGGTGTTTATTTTTAATCTGTATCCCTGCACTGCAGAACATGTCAAGAGGCTTGTTGATTGCTGTGCATGTGCCTATCAAGCGAGCTGTGCTATTTTTAAGTGGTGTTTAATTTGTTTTTAGCTTCCTGGGATTTCTTAAGGTACCAGTAGGTATCTAAGCTCTACATGCACATTGTTCTTAACAAGCACTTCACCAGAAATTTTTTTTTTTTTTTTTGGGGGGGGGGGGGGGGGGGAGGACCCAGCAAAATGGACGATTTTGGGGGGGGGGGTAGGGTAGGTAATAAAGAAAAGGTGAGGTAGGCTCCTACCCCCCCCCCCCCCCTTCCGGCTGCGTGCCTGGTTCTTAATACAATTACGTCATGAAGAAGCTCATTTCCCTTGTTTGGTTGAGTTTAATGGTGCTGTCATCATGGTCTTTGCACTGTCGACAACAAGAGAAGCGTAATGTTGGCACTTTTTCTTTTGTTGATCTGTGAAGCAAGTTTTGGTTTCTTTTTTTGTTCCAGAATATCAGTCTGATTCTTATTCATGGTATTGCAGGAAGTCTGTATCATCAAGAAAAAACTGCAGGTGGCTGGAAGCTGCCGATCAGCTGCCAGTCTGGATAGTAGCCATCAACTCAGCAAAGGCCTGCAGGCGAATCAGCCCAACCTGTTTCTCTGCTGCCTTTCAAGACAGGATGCTTTGTGAAAAGTGAAACGGGGCCCACGCACCGCTTCCGCAGGACCCTGCTGGTATTTATCTGACCTTTTGTTTTCCTAAACAAATAACACCATTACAAACTGTAATATACCGAGCAATTGCCCACTCTAAATTGGGCATGACCATGGAGAGCTGGGGGATAGGGTAGGTAATAAAGCAAAGGTGTACATGGTCGGGTGATCCCTTGGTCTGACCACGGAATTACAAACAGCTGCCATTTGCAAAGCTGGTTGACTGTGCAAACACGTAAAAACAAACCGTCTGTTTTTGTTTTTTTTTCTTTTTTTTTTATTACAAATTAACATCCTAAAGAATGGTTGCTTAGCATTTGCTTGTTCTTGTTATAAAGCCTTAAATTTATTCTTCCGAGTTCGAACAACAAAGCAACCCATCTTTTTTTGGGCACAACTTTCTTTGGCAATGAAGAGAAAACTAGGGAAGGGGGAGGCAGGCAGTGCCAATGGCTCTGTGTTAGTGCACCAAATAGTTATCGTTTTTTGTTTGTTTTTTTTGTCTCGGTTTCAGTTAGGGTTTTGGCGTGTCAACCACGCAGTTGCTTCAGTGCATGTTTTTGTACGAGGATTGCGGTTGAGGGAGCTGAACCGCGATCGCCGAGCATGCAGGCATATTCAGATCTATTTCTGAAGGCTTCACCCGTTTTTAAGCGTAAGCCAACACTTTGACTGAAGCACTCGGACAGACTTGCAAGGTAGATTTCACCGTGGTCAATCTCCTAGAATTTAATTTGTCTCTCAGCTGACGAAGATAGGCAGTGTCGAATCAGGAAAAGCTGCAAACTTCATGATAGTAGATAAGCGCCGGGAAAATACCTAGACAAAAATTTGACGTGAACACTGGCGTACCGGCAACTAACATTTATTAAAAACAAAATTTCTGATATAGTAAGTGGTAAGGATGCAGATTTGTGGTAATGAACTGTCCTCTCATATTGATATCTTTTCAGATATATCAGTGTTTAGAAGGGAGCTAAATTTTTATCTTTAATTCGTGATTGCATGCTAGTCTGTTCTTTTTTACGAGTGGAAGACATTGTGTTAAGTCATGTACTACCATTTTATATGCCACCACACTATGACCTAGTGGTCGTTCTGGGGCATGATTCAAATAAAACATTATTATTATTATTATTATAGCTGTGAAAAACGTCAGTCATGACTACAACTGGTCAACCCTCTATCAAAAAATTAATTCTTTTGCCGATAAGGTTATGGATGTGTCACTTGTACACCTGGTGCCTTTGGCTTTAATCTTAAACGCCTGGTGCAGCTCTCTAGATTCTTTATCTGGATATCTGGCCAAAAATTTGGTGTCTTTAAACGACTGGGAGCAAAAGCAGCGTCTGCAGTGTGTGGCCAGATGTCGTGATGGAGATCGCTTGTGTGGCCACCTCGCGTTCGCGGGCGCAATCATTAATACATAGGCCTGTCTGACCTGTGTACACAGAGCCATATGACATTGTGATTCCGTACACAACTTTGGTTGTGCATTCTGTGCATTTTTTGCAGTGTTTAGTTTTGCATTTGTCTTTTCCAAGGGCCACTGCTGCAGCGACAACACACATCAGCTGCTGCCCTTGTTTCCCGTCATTTAATGACACCAAATTTTTGGCCAGATACCCAGATAAAATGTCTAGAAAAAGCTACACGAGGTGTTTGAGATTATAGCCGAAGGCACGAGTTGTACAAGTGACACATCCATAACCTTATCAGCAAAAGAATATGAATTTCTTGATAGAGGTCTACATTGGTTGTAATCATGATTGACATTTTTCACAGCAATGTAACAGATTGTTTTTTTTTTCAATAATGTTAGTTGCGAGTGCGCCAGTGGCAACTTCTTGACCCTGTCTATTTTTTTGGCGCTTGTCAATGATCATGAACCACCTGACCCAAATTGCCACATGAACGAATTTCATGAGTGCTGCCGCGTTTTGAGGTCAGTTATCTGTAAACTCTTCTGGTGCTGAAAAACTATTGCGCGGGAGGAATATACAGAAATAGAAGCACGCACACTCCACGACGCGAAGTCGCATTCCATTTTAATCGCATTCAGTTATGGCTGGCCCTAGGGGGTCGCTGGCACACCACAGCTCAGAATATCTGTAGCAAGGATTGCGCTGCAGAACCCAGGGGTCCTGAGCTCCGTCCCCAACCCTGCTCACACACACCAGTGAGCTTGCTAGCCAACCCGCATACGGAAACAACTAGGAGTCCCGGTTCCCACTGTCCCATTTGTCATACACGTTGCACACCACTTGCTTGGTTTGTTTTAAGATTTCTTGGTTGCCAAACTTCATAAAAATCTTACATGTCAAACAAAGGGGCGAACTCACAGAGTGTGCCTGCAATAAACCACACTGATGATGCGCAAAGATGCACATGATAAAGATGCCATCTTAATTTTGCAGGGAGCTAGAAAACCTAGGGTGAATTTAAACCAAGAAAACACAAAATAGCTAAAAAGGAAATGCTCTAGGTTTGGCACATCCTGGCTAATGTTATGCTAACATTCTAAAGTCAAAGCTAAACAGAACAATTTTACATATATCTTAATTGGTTACGTTCCACCCAGCAAATTATTATGGTTGAACTATATTCAGCTATGCAGTGAAATGGTGTCCTTTGGCTCTCTAGCTTTAGCTCCATTGCCACGGAACGTTGTCCCCAAGTATATCACTTTCTAGCTCTTTTCGACTGCTCCCCTCCTATTCCTCTCCTGCTTTGCTGTTCTACTCGTTCTATCCCCATTCTGTCTGCCAGTCGTGGAGATAAACGCCCATGGCGACAGGGTGCCTGATGTCTCTTTCATATATTTTTTTAACTTGCTTAAAATAGAGGAATAGGCATTAATATGTCCTTAGATGAGTTGATATGTTTCAAAAGTAGGGGTTGAGCGCTTACTCTGCCGCGGGTGCATGCCCGGTGTTTTTTGGTAGTTTTATGGTGTTGTGCGTTACTAGAATAAGTTGGGCTTTAGTATAGTTACCGCATATGTGTAGAGTAATTCACGCAGTTGTTAATGGCCGTTAGTACCTAACTCAACCCTGTGCAGGGTGTCTATGAGCTGAAAATTGGTATTGTTGAGAAATTCGGCAATTGGAAAAGTCTCAAGATTTCCAGCCTAATCAGTATCGATCAGGGAATTTCAGCCTTCCTTTCTCTGAATGTAAGCAAAAGACACGTGTGGTGTGGCACATGCACCTTCCTCCTACTCAGCAACTCGGCCGGCCTGCCAACGTAAATCTTTGCTGGAAACTAGAGTCTTGGTAGAATCCAGAGATGCAACTTCATCTCGAAATGTATTTACAAGGCAAACTTCTATACTCTCAACGAACTGCTGCTGCTTATGGCAGATTTGTGGAATGGCTTCATAGTGCGAGAGTTTGTCTCTATAGCTACCCTAGTTGCTCCTGAATAAACTTCTAGGGGATCTTTTCCGGGCTGTGAACATCATGACAGTTGAGGTAGTTTCTGCTGGAAAAGGGAGGGGGGCAGAGAGGGTATCCCTCAGCTTGACAGTCCATAGAAGCTTTGTCAGCCAGGATTTTGAATGTTGCGAGGACAATGACAGCTGTGTTAGCTCATATATTTTTTGCCAGAAGTTGTATGACTAACTGCCAGGATTGCAACATCCAACAGCACGACATGCCAGCTCCTGTGGTGTCATTTAATTTTGTCGCTTAGAGACCACTTTTGGTACATGGGTTATATAGAACACTAAACGAACCAGTTGGAGGCGCATTCCAGGCACCATAACGTAGCCTCTGCTGCTGAGATGTTCTTATTGCAGGTATAATTTCCGATTCTGTTTTTTTTTTGTTTTTCAGTGGGAGCTCATGGAGGTGGCACGGTGCATGGAAGGACAGAGTGGCTGACAGTGAGCTGCCCAAGCAAGCTGCTGGCTCTTGTGACCGTCTCCGAAAGCCTCTGGATGGGCTAAATTACAGACGTGCCTGGACATTTATAAATGGTAAACACAATCTAGACTACCTTTGAATTATGCCTTGGTCTAACGGATGTAGCTTGGATGTCGTGTTTGGCTGCTAGAATGGAACTGGATAGTGTTAAGCGGCACATGTCACCAAGTAAGCACACGCTGGGACGCTTATCCACAAACTCGGCTTTCCAGTCCACGAGCCACCAAAGACCCAGCCAAAGAGGTCCCGAGTCATCCATGATTTCGTGTTTCATACATATATGATGGTTTTACTGCAACAGCTCATACTATTTGGCATTCTAAACTTTCCCATCACTAAGAATACATTTTTGTGGTGCCATCCGTGTTGGTTTTCAAAAGCTCTGATATCTGGGCCTTGTTCTGTTAGTTTCCATGCGAACTGTGAATCGCTTGCCAGGGATGCTTTTGCCACTGCAGGCCAATTTCCTTGGCAAGGCATTTAACTATTTCTGGTTTCATACTTGGCTTCAATTGATTGTTGAGCCATTGACTTTCTCTTTCGACGCTGGCACTGCCACCACAATAGTCCCATCACATACACTGGCACTACTGCTCGTTACAAAAGGTACAGCCGTTTGCATCTATCTATCCATCCCTTAGATGGTCTTTTCTCCTATGCCATGGTGGCCCTTAAGTTAATGTAGCTATCCACTTGCAGATAAGTTCTTCACATCAAGTTAAAAGGAATCTTTCACATTCTTTTAGAAGATTCTTCACTTCAAGAGTAAAAGGAGTTTTTCACATGCCTTTAGAAGATTGGTCCCAATATAGAAATGTTGCTTGCCCCGACATCTCTAAACCACCTCTGTAGTGGTTTCTCGATGTCTTAACATGCCGTGCCTCAGAATGTGTTTTGTCGCGTTTTTATGTCACACCGTTTCTTGAGTAGTTTACAAAGATCTTGTGGGCTCCAGTGACACAAAACTTTTTGTCTCCTTCTCCACATGCCTTATTATTTCAATTTTTGTTGCAAATGTCAACTTTGCCCTCTAGACATTCGCAGTCATAACAGCTCTCACAGAATTCAGTGGTTATTGTACTCTTTTTACTGGTTTCCTTTTTGAGCAAAATGTGCGAGTGCAAAAGCACAAGCTCGGAGGAAGGGATCAAGTAGAAAGAAGGTGGAACCCGCGCACGATGTGGTTGTGGTGGAACGCGAAGCAAGGCATCGGCGCTATGGCCGGTGGAACGGCAAGCAAGGCTTCGTGGGTTTGGGTGGTCAAACCTTGAGCAAGGCTTCGTCAAGACTGTTGGTGGGCCCCGAGCCAGTCTTAGACAATGTGCCTGTGCTTGTGAGTGAGCACTGTGTGGCGCTGTAAGCACCCAAGCCACCACCGACATCTTGGGACCATGATTGGACTCTCCTCCTCCTCCAAATGTATGGCATCTTTGATTTGGCTTCTGTTCCTTTTGTTATGCTTTCAAAGCTTTTGTGTTTTTCCTTCTGCGGTTTTGAAGAGTGGAACGCTTGCAAGATATGTTCTATTCCTTTATTTATTCCTTTTTTTTTACGACTGTGTGTGCGTCCTGTGCACCTTTTCTTTACTTTTGAATTTCTTTACTATTAAATAGTGCTCCGTAACGCCAGGCTCGACTCACTCTCAATTCCTACCGCCTCTCAGGAAGTCCATCGCCTAGGTGTGGCCTTAGCACCTGGACAGCGGTCCAATTCAAATTACAAGTTTGTTTTTATGGGATCTTTTCCAACCGAACCTGTGACTAACTTGTGACAGGTTCAAGTCCTGTAGTGGATGCCAGTTTGTCACAGGTTCGGTTGGAAAAGATGCCATAAACAAACCAACTTGTTATCTGAATTGGACCGCTGTCCAGGTGCTAGGGCCACACCTAGGTGATGGACTTCCTTAGAGGCCGTAGGAATTGAAAGTGACTTGTACCTGGCATTTCGAAACACTATTTATTAGTAATGAAATTGAAAATTAAAGAAAAGGTGCACAGGACGCACAAACGGTCGTAAAAAAATGAAAATAATAAAGGAAAAGAACATATCTTGCAAGCCTTCTGCTCTTCGTAACAGGGGCAAGAAAATCACAAAAGCTTCGAAAGCGTAACAAGGAGGGAACAGAAGCCAAATCAAAGACGCTATACATTTCGTATGAGGAAAGTCGAATCATGGTACCAAGATGTCGGTGGTGGTCCCAGTCCGTTGCGGCACAAGTCGGAGTCGAGAACTTGTGGTGGCTTGGGTGCTTATAGTGCCGAACAGCGCTCGCTCACAAGCACATGCACATCGTCGAAATTTGCTCAGGGCCCACCAACCATCTTGACAAAGCCTTGTTCGGGGTTCGACCTCCCACACCACTGAAGCCTTGCTTGTTGTTCCAACCACTGAAGCCTAGCTCTACGCAGCTTCCGCCTTCCTTCTTTTTTTCTTTTTCTTCTCTTCCGAGCTCGTGTTTTCGGCACTTGTGCATCTTACTCAAAACGGAATCCAACGAAGAAAAAAATCGTTCAATTCTGTGACAGCAACATGTAGGCCTATTTGTTGGTTGATTCTAATGTCAAATATCCATGATTGTCCACATTGGATATCATTTGCCTGCGGTGTGTTCTGCAGCCACAAACATCTGCCATGCCACCGCTACGCATTAGTGTTCAGTGGAGAAACCTGCTACGTGGCTTCAGAGCATGCAGTCATTAAATTCAACACTAGGGAATATGTCAGTGATGTCTCATGCAAATGGACACCTCCGTTCCTACCCAAAAGCGTCCATAATGTGAGCTGTGCATAATAACAGGACAAAATGCAGGTATTTACCCGGTTGGTCCCCGAAAACGGTTTTTATATAGAAGAGTATCCTTATTATTGAGACATGACTGTTTCCCCACCCTGCCCGAGTCCTACTAGAGCGACAAAGAGAATCACCTGACACTGATATGCCTCAAGACTGGATAATACGCCAAAAAACACAGACGAAATGAAGGAAGATCTGGGCAGGACACGTCTTAACTTTTAACTGAATAGTCTACTTTGGTAAAAAAAATATATCTACTGATAGGAAGTAACACATGCTGTGTGAACACTGTAAACCTGATTCGCATGGTGTGATTTTACTTGCGAGTTTGCTGTTGTGACGTCACTCATGCAGCGAAATATAGGTATGGGGGAAGCTGCAGTGCCTGACGTCACAGGTGTAAATTTGCAAGCGAAATTGCGCCATGTGAAGTGGGTTGATGCGTCGTCTGAACGCACTCCCCCAGAAACGAGCGTCATTGGCTCTGCAGACCGTGGAATTCTTCGTCATGTATTAGTAATGAGGGTGGGCTCACATGAGTTGTTATTCTAGGATTTCATCAAGAAGGCATTGTGAATTTTCCTCTTTGCTTTTGTCTTGTAGCAGCCCATGACACTAGTCTTTTTCTAAGTTGGACTTGCACTCACAATGGACACAGTGAATTGCTAGGTGACCTTCTGGATAAAATACCAGGGTAACAACTCTTGTCTGAGGTGCACCCTCAGTGTCATTGTCTGAAAGAATTTCACTCTCTGTGGAACTAGTGGCACTGGTTTCTGAGGAAGTGCATTTTGACCATACAGTGTTCTGCCAGCAGGTGTCAGTTTTTATCTGTATAGATGCTTTTAGGGAGTCAGTTACTCGAGCTGCCACCAGTCGGTGCGCTTAACGGGCTGCCATAGCTGACCTTCATTTTGTCGCCGTTGCTTCGCATTGTGTGCTGCACCGGTCACCACCAGAGCTTTGTTTTCGTGTTCTTTTACGTTCCGCGTTGAAGTCGAGTGTTTTCTTTAGGTCTTTTTGATATTTCAGGCTTTCATTTATTCATTTGATACCTACGTTTCAATATAGATGTATTTTCTTATTTATAGAATGGAATCGGACATTGAATGGATCACGATACAAGATCATGGCCTAGGCTTCAGAGAACATGTAAGTTCATCACATTCTTTTGTTTTTGTCGCTAATAAAGGGCAGTCAACACCGTTGCGACATATGAAAATATCAACTGACGCAGTGAGGCTATCTCCAGATGCCCGTCGTTGGTTTGGCACGCAAAACCCCCAAATTTTTTGGCAGTGAGGCTATCGCAGTCGTGCTTCTCGGTGCATGTGCGCGCTTTTAGACATTGTTTCCGTAGATAAAAGCCGGACCGCATGTAAGCGCTTTAGCAAGCAAGACGAGAGACGACGGCGAGTCAGCAACGAAAGTTTCTCACTGCCACTCGTCGCGGCGCTCGGCTTTTGGATTTCTAGAAAACCGCATGAAAGCGATTTGGGAAGCAACGAGACAAGCGACTCGCTTCGCTTTCGCTCGATCAGTCGCTCGACGAGGTAAACCGCACGCAAGCGACCAAAACGATGAGCGACATTTTCTAGAAATCCAAAAACCGAGCGATGCAACGGGCGACAGCGAGAAATCTTCGTCGCTGACTCTCATTGTTGTCGCCGTTGCTCGTCTCGCCGCTCGCTTGAGCACTTACATGCGGTTCGGCTTTTACTTACAGAAACAATGTCTGAAGTTCGCACATGCAGCAAGAAGCACGACTGCGATAGCCTTACAGCGTCAGTTGAAATTTTTATGTGTCGCAATGGTGTTGACTGCCCTTATTAGCGATAAAAACAAAATGTGATGAACTTAATGGTCTCTGAAGCCTAGGCCATAATCTTGTATCGTCGATCCATTAGCTGTCCGATTCCATTCCATAAATAAGAAAATACAAGAGCGATGTTCAAATGTCGATATCAATTGATTAAATGAAAGCCCGAAATATCGAAAGGGCAAACACACGATTTCAACGCAGAACGTAAAAGAACTCGAGAACAAAGCTCCGGTGGTGGCCGGTGCAGCACACAGCGCGGAGCAACTGCGAGAAACTGAAGGTCGGCTGCGGCGGCAGGGTCACGTGACGTCAAGGTGGCGGCGGCGCACCCATGAAATGTTGCCTGAAAGGGTCTATATGTATTTCTGTTTTTTTATACGAACCATTCAGTTGAAGGTTATGCAGTGTTCTGTCCAGATCTTCCTTTGTTGTGTCTGTGTTTTTTTGGCATATTATTCAGTGATGAATAGCCAACTTGCCATCTTAAGCCCCAAGACCATGCAGCATGCATACCAAGATATCTTTTGGCAGGCTTGCAATAACTTGTGCTTTTTTCATGAGCCTCGAAAAATGGGAAACCTGCCAAAGGTATCTTCGTGTGCATGCTGAATGTATTTAAGTCGTGTCGGGGTCGGTTGTTGTTCCTCTTGGTTGCTTTAGTAGGACTCTCATCCCATTTTACATTGAAAGTTTATAATACAATTTCACAAGAATATTGCTCACATTCATTGTATTTATTGATTCAATATAATCAAGTCAGACTGAATGTTTTTCTGATCTGAATTTCTTTTGTGTCGTTTTAATTACTAGGGAATTTGGTTTTTTGTGGGTTTATAGCTTCAGGGCTGTCAGTGGAAGTTGAGACCACTTTATATTGCAACCTTAGAGGTAGCAAGGTGTAAAGTTGGGCGAGTTGATTGGTGGTCATATTGAATGGGTTAAAACAGCGCAAAAAAGATGGACCAGTAAAAGGAAAGACAGCGCTGTGTTTGTGATTAAACATGAGGAAGATGCATAGAAAGGGGGGACGGAGAACGAAGTTGTCTGTCTGTCCCCCCCTTTCTCTGTGTCTTCCTCATGTTTAGTTACTGTTACCAACATGCTTGTTTTGTACGTAACTGTGTCTGTGTTTCCTTTTACTGGTCCTTCGTCTTTTTAGAGGTAGGTAACATAAATACCAAAAAGTACTTCTATGCATTTAAAGAAAAGCAGATAGAAAACATTGTCTTTACAGTGAAGTTGTACTTATGGCTTGGTTTTACTATCAAGAGAATCAAGAAAAATTCCCTTGCGGCAATTCAAAGTCTGCTTTCAAACGATCTGAGCAACCTTCCACAGTACTGTATGTTATATGTGGTGTTCACATTGAGCTGCTCTAACTGGCTTTTATTTTGCATTTACTGACAGTAGTATTCTACAAATGGAGGGAAATCATGTTTGTCACTGTCAAGTTCTGTAGTTCCTGCGTTATGTATTCTCCTGCAGTATGAAAGACCCAGTGGGAGCGCCTGGCCGAGACAGTGACTGGTGTGCTCTGGGAGATCCCAATCTACCCAAGGGGGAACTCACTTAGTGCTCAGCTAAAGTGCAATGCACACTTATCAGTTTTTGGGTTCACGGTGGAGAGCAGTTCATTCACATTATGTCACAGCCACTAATTCTGAAATGGCTGTCCGAGAGAAACTGGCCCGAGTCAAGGCAATTATTTTCACTTCTAAAGTGCATGGTCCATGCCATCCTTCTGATTAATAAATCCGCTCATCAAGACATTTTATTTTTCAAATATGAGACTCGGGTGCAACATCAATATTTGTGCCTGTTTTCAAATTTTACACCAGAGACAACTGATAACAAAAACTATAATGAGCATGCTTACTTCGAGCCTCCATGATCATATCTGTGGGCGCAATGCCGATAAAGCACGCTCTTAGTCTAAACCTAAACCGTCCGCAAGTTCAGGACCAGTTCAGCCCCGAGTGAGCGTCCTTTCCTCGAGGCAGAACAGAATCTCGTGGAGCGCACATAGCGCCCCCGACCACGGTCATCTCGGCCACGCGCTTTTAGTACGTCTTTTATATTGAAGGAGACTGAAGATACCACCAAGACCTTTTGGGTGGCCTTTCTGCTGTTATAATTTAATTAGGAGCAGGATTTATAGTTCATGTAAAACATATTTACTAAACATGCATCACTGGTTATCTTGTTCCTTCTCCAGGTGCTGCTATCCAGCTCTACGTCACAGCCATGAAGTGGCCATGGGGTGAACTATGTACAACTGCTGTCATTAGTACTCGGATCGGCAGAGCCACCTACTAGCTGTGAAGCCCAGTTGCCAGGCAGCAGATACTCGACCAGCAACCAGCCTTTGTCGCTCTAGTGGGACACGAGAGCGACAAACAGAAACAAACGACAGCTACAAGCCTCCAACCGATTCAGCATGCCCGTGGTGGTACTTTTGGCAGGCGGCGTTTATTCGTTCGGTGCTCGTGAAATAAGCATGAGTGATTCTAAGCCTGCCAAAGATACCCTCGCGTGCATGATGCTTGTGTTTAAGCATAGCCTCCTTTATTCTACAAAGCCTGTCAAATCGGGAAAGACTCAGGTTTGAGACTTGTCGTCATTTGTTTCTGTTTGTCGCTGTGGTGGAACTCGGGCATAAGCTAGCACCATGTACTGAACATGAAATAAAAAACCACTGTATCAAACTTGACTTGATTTTGCAGCTTCATTTGCATGCCAACCGCACAATAAATACAGCAGCTCGCGCATGTTTTCAACTTTCATTTTATTGTTTAAGTATTCTGAGAAAATTACTTTAGCAGCTCCATTAATCGTGGGTCACTAAATCCGGAACAAGGTAGCAACCAGTTTTTTTCTGCACACAGCACCAAAAATTGGAAGTGTTTGACTATATCATATGCCACAAAAAACATCCTTTGAATGACAACATAGACTTCCTTGGGAGAAGTCTGTAAATTCCCCGTATAGCCAAGATTGAATGACCAGAGAACTCCCACCCTGGCCCACACTGCATTTACACTGTTTTGCCAAGCTTGACTGACCACTGAACTGCCAGTGTGGCCCAGGATGCATTTAGACCGTTTTGCCAAGCTTGGTTGACCACTGAACTGCCAGCCTGGCCCAGGCTTGTTTTACACCGTTTAGCCAAGCTTGGCTGTACAAGGAACCCCCACTGAACTGCCGGGCCGGCTAGCCAGGCTGGGGCTAGCTTGCCCCTTGGAGCAAAACGGTGCTTGGGCCAGGGAAACTTTCCCCGGCTGCCCAAGCAGGCTCAAGCTTGAGCCGGTGAATTGTGCTGCTTGGGACACTTCTTCAAGGTAGGCCTAAAAGCCTCACCAGACAAAGTGACCTATGTCGTTATAGCGTGAAGAAAACTAAGAAAGGAAGATAAATCAAAACAAATGACTCTATATTAGGCCGGCATAAGGATCCAACTCTCTCCCTCGATCAGAGTCCTAAGACTATGCATATGTAAAAAAAAAAGAAAATTACGCACTAAGATGGTTTGCAAATATCAGATACTTGACGGATCTGGTAGCAACTTTTCTCGGAAATATTTTTAACTGGTCACAATGTTGTGCAAAATTTTCAAGTCGAAACTCCGAGTACAAAGAAGATAAGAAAATAATACCTGATTTTTTCAAAGGCGGAGCGTCAGCAGTCGGGGAGACACGCAAAGGCGGCCATGTTTCTTTTCCTTACCCAGCGATGGCGCTAAAGATTCACTGGACGCTGAGTGAACGAAAAAGCGCGCTTTCACCCGACTCCTAATGCAGTTCTAGTTACTCTACCCGATGGAGTGAAGGTAACTCTTTTTGATGAGTACGCGTAACTGTCGAATACGGAGTTGAGGCAACACTCTAATAGAGTTGAAGTTACTCTACATGAAGGAGTGAAGGTAACTCTGCCTGGAGAGCATCCCTAACTCGTTAACAAGGCGTTTAGGAAAAACGTTTGATAGAGTTATAGTCACTCTACACAAAGAAGTGAAATTAACTCTCACACTTACACATCAAAAGAGTTGTCCTGACTCTCGCAAAAGTATTGGCATGACTCTTTATAGAAGAGTTAAATGAACACTCGCATGGGAGAGTTAAACTCACACTCGCCGTTGAGGAGTAACCGTTACTCTCGATAGAGAGTGTGGTTTGCGACAACCCGGATACTTTCCAAAAAAAAGCGTCAAGTCGACAGTTGTCGTTTTTTTTTTTTTTAGAGTGTTTGGTTTGGTTTGCTTCCATTGCCTTCCGGGTCACTTGAACAATGACGTCACTGAAGGACGCGGTGAAAAAGATAGTTCGTGGCAACTCTCAACTCTTTCATTGCCTTGCGAATCGCTGGCGCACTGACGTCAATGAAGGACGCGAATACTTCCAGTTGTGGTGGCTTGTAGTACGGTACGGTCAGCATAATGTCCCTTAGCGATATCACTGTCGTCGGAAATTACTGTCCTGAGATGGCAACACAGAGCGGCATGAGATGGGGACACCTTTTTGTGCACCCGATCTAGAGAATAGCAAGAAAACTCGCCACAGCGTATATGGCGGCCTACCGGAATAAACATCCGCTGCAATGCGCACAGCGGACTATCGTAAGCACGAGGACGTCGCCGTCCTAAGAGTGATGGCCGAACTCCCAAAGTTGCTGGTTTGGCTCGACCCGTTTAATGTTTCTGTCACATGCCATGTCTTCGGGAAAGAGACGCACTCTAGTAAAAATATGCATGTACCACGCGATGCAAGGGTCATTCATACTGCGTTATTTTGACGGTGTCAAACTTGTCAAATCGAGTAAGAAAAGCATAACTTCAAAAGACTGCCTCAGTGGCCAAAGCACTACCAACTTGCACACCAAACGCATTTCTTGCAGCACATCAGCCGTCGACCACATATCAAGGCGATAAAAGCGACACCTGTCTTTTCTAATCCTGAAACCTGTGAGGTCCAACTCTCTTCGTCCGACGAAGACGAATAAAGCTTATTGTTTTATGATGACGGCACCTGGGCAGAATGTTCTCATCCTTCAAGTATATCCCCCCTCACATATTTTACTGGGAGGTCGAAGGATGCGAAACCTCCGGTGTCACGCGGTAAACTGTGAGAGTGGAAGTTTGTGATCATCGAAGCAGAGAATGGTTCTGTCGACACCAAGCAAATCGGCTAAACAACGCCCCAAAAAAACCGTACATATAACAATGATACAAGTTTTTTACGAATTTATTCAGGCTAAACCAGTGTTATTTATAAAAGATATGCTTTTATTGAGTAGAGAATTGCATGCTTCGCATCATTAGGCTATGTTCCATATATTACTAATCCGATCCGAGTTGCACAGGCGGGTCAACTCACATGACACACATGTAGCACAACACTGGACGCAGGTAGTTTGGAGTCGGATCGACTAAGCCATCCCCCACTGACGTCACGCTTTAGCTTCCAATAGCCGCCACTCGTAACTTCAGAACGGAAAAAGTACTGCTTTTTGCTTTGTGGTTCTTCAACGGCATCGCAGTATTTCAGGGGAAGTCGATGTTTTTTCGAACCCTTGTGACATGATAGACAACATAAAAATGACAAGATGCAAATCATGTAAATTTTAGTATTGTTGCCCATCCCCTTCAGTTTTCAGATAAATTCAAATTCACCGAAATCTTACCGGTAGGTGTTTTTTTCGGATTTTTGGGTATTTATCCAAACATGTGGAACCATAGCTATGGCATACTGAACGGCTGGCACGTAGCCAGGATTTTGTTTCCGTGCGGGGGGGGGGGGGGGGGGGGGGGGGCGCCCATGACAAAATGTTGCATCAGGGGGAGGGGGAGAGGGGGTCCCAGCAAAATCGAGGATTTTGGGGGGGGGGGGGGGCGGCCCCATGGGCTGCCCCATGGCTACGTGCATGCAGTAGCGTCACTGAATGTTGGTGATGGAAGCGTTGTGTTTTAATTATTGATAGAAAATATGCCAGGCGCTTTGGGAGTATCCCCGGCAAAGGCATCTTTCTACCTGGCTGGGAGGGGATGGGGAGGATAAAAGGGGCAGGAGAGACAATGGACTAAGTTGGTGTGAGGTCAATAAATTCTAGAGTCTACAGTTCAATAAAACAGAGCTGTAATAAGTTCCGTTAATGAAAGAGCCTTCTCCGAGGGAATTTATTAGAGCTCTAAACACAGGCCACACTTTGCTTTGAGGCCCGAAGGAAATATTAGTTCGTTTAGCGTGAATGCCGGAATTCACGCTAAGGATTTCTGAGGTAGAGGGGGGGGGGGCAAGGTCAGGGGAAAGGAGGAGGGAGGGGGGAGGTAAAAGACTGCGGGAAGACAAGAAATAAGTGCTCTGTTTTAATCTCTGCTATTTTCATGCTTTTCAATTTCGTGCGTCGTTCACTGTACCCCAGTGGTGAATAGTGGCACGGGTGTTGATGCTGTTCTCGGTGACTGTAGCATTGCGCTATCCGCGAGCTTCAGTATGAAATGCGGTACTGGTGCAGACGGCTGTTTTATTGCAATGTCGGTGTCTGGTGTCGTAACTGAATGATGTCCCCTTAAAAAAAATACGGTGGTGCTTTTTTGTTGAATGGTTACTGAAATAAGTCAAGAGAGGATATCGCGCCTCAGTGTACCCGGTTTCACTTATTTCCACCAACGTGGAGAGCATGTTTAACGACGTCAACGAGGAAGTCGAAACCGAACGAAGATCCGACGTGTGGTATGGCCCTACCTTCACCGCCTATCCCAAAACTTAAAAAGAGTAGCCGCAAAATGTGAGGTTCCTATCCTTCTCACAGTGCCCAACAGACTTAAACGATTATGTCCGAAAACCAACGAGCAGCAGGATACCCATAATTAATGTAAAATCAACCATGCACGAAAGTTCGTGGAACGTCACAGTGGCATCATATCAGAAATACCGTTGTCATGTGGAAAGGTGTATCTCGGACAATCTGCATGGGAGGTGCATCAATGTAATATTCAGGAAACATACACTTTCCCCTCAGTCACCGCCAGTGGAACATCTTGCTATGTATGTGAGAGAGTGCGGGTGCACACGAGTGTTTTCTGAGACAAACGTTCTTAAATTTTCCAAAGAGATAGAAAATATAATGTATATCATTTTGGCAGAGACGGTGGACATGGGGGTGGCACACTCATAGCCGTATCGCAGAGCATACCTTTATTTTGCGCAGATGTTGCTTCCGATCTAGAAATGGTTCGGGCTTGTATCACTTTAAATAACACAAGAGTTTTACTGGGTGTCTGCTACCGCCCCCCAAACAGCGCAGTGACATTTATTGATAATTTGCATGACGATATAAATTCTATTGTTTGTCAGTATCCTAGTTTTTCTGTTTTTTATTTGAATACTTTAATTTTCCTGATAATATGCGGTCTGATCCACCTTCGTCTCAAACTATTTCAACACCGAGTCAACATTTTTTGGATCTGTGTGCGTGTTTTAATTTGACACAGCTGGTTACGAAACCAACAGGGTATGTCAATGATACAGCAACCACACTTGATTTAATTCTGTCGACGCACCCTGACCTTCCATCTTCCCGTACGTATCTTCCAGGCTTAAGTGATCATTTGTTGTTAAATTTTGATCTCATAGTTGCTCCCCCAATAAATATTAAAAAAGTAAAGCTTATTTCTGACTACAATAAAGCCAATTTTAGTCTTATTAACCAAAAACTGTGCAGCTATCTAATTTGATCACCGAAGCGTGCAGGGAAATTGGAGATGACTTTGTTTAAAAGTGAACGAAATGATTGAAACGCATATACACGTCAGGCGTATTCGATCTGATGCGAAAGCACCTTGGTACACTAACACCCTAAAACGTCTTTCAAATAAAAAACGGCGACTTTTTCGTTTAGTTAAATTACGTAACACAATTGATCGGTGGGAAGTGTACTTTGCGGCTGAGGTCGAATATTCCCAAGCTGTATCTGACATCAAAGAAATTTTTTTAAGAACACTTTTCCGACTCTATTGTTAAATGACCCAAAAAGTTTTGGAAGGCTGTTAATATGAATGACGACGGCTTAATTTCTTTTAGCGATGAGTCTGGGGCGTTAATCCCTCCGGCAGAATATCCATCAGTGTTTAATGTTTTTTCAAATAGTTTTTCTGTTGCTGATGGAAATGTATTTTATGACGTTACACGTTGTGAGTTTAGCCTTATGTTTCCAATTTCCATAGAGCCTACTGGAATTGTAAACTTAATTGATTCTTGGAAAGTATCATCGTCATGTTGAAGTGACAATTAACTCAAAATTCCTAAAACAAACTAAAATGTACTAATCCTTTTTTTTGGCCAAACTTTTTGAGTGGGCGATGCAGCTTCTCAACCATGCGGGAAGTCGTCTAATCCTGTCGTTTTCATACTGCAGATCTTCGCCTCGTTCACGCTGTCAGTGAACTACACCGGCCCGCCTGGATTACAGGGATCAAAGCAACACCAGCAAACGCAGATTGTGTCCGCCAGTGAAGTCGGTGGACATTCCGTGCCTCACCAAGAATTTCTTCTGGTTTCGCCTACGTTTCATCGCGCCAACGGATCGACATCGTCATCATCGGAACCTTCAAAAACCGCCCTCTGCTTGGCGCGGAATTCGTCAGTGGGCGAGGCAGCTTCACAACCATGCGGACGTCGTCTAATCCTGTCGTTTTCATACTGCAGGTGGATAGTCGTCGTTACTATTCGAAAGTAAAAAGCAACTATTGGTGTCTCGTAGTGCTGCCTCGCCCGGAAGCATTGTGTCTTTATGTTTCCGACTGTGTTGATGCATTGTGTTCTTTGATTCTGCTTTTGAGCGCAGATATTGAGTCAAACCCCGGGACCTAAGACTGAGAGCCAAGGCAAGCAGCTTGACGAAATGCTGAAGCTTTTTCATGAAGTGAATGCTCGTACCCTTAAGCTTGAGGAGGGCCAGAATAGTCTTATGGAATCCGTTAACGAGATAAAAAGCAACCAACAATCGATTAAAAGTGACTCGTTGAAGTAAACAATAGACTAACAGTGGTTGAAAACAAGGCTTTAATGTCCGACGAGTGGCGGAATGAACTGCGGTTAGTACAGCTGATCGCCAATGAGAGAAAAAAGAAAATACGCTCCTACGCGCCCGAGTAGATGAAATGTAGGACAGGTCGAGACGGGACAACTTAATTTTCCATGGAATCATTGTCACTCCATCTGAGACATGGGCCCTATCCCAAGAGAAAATACGGGAGGTGCTCCATCGGGAAGCTAACATGCAGATTTGCTGAAGACGGCTCCTTTGCCGCGGGAAAATGTCGCCCAATTGTCGTTAAGATTGCGTCTTACAAGCTTGGAGAAAACGTGCTGGTGGGTCGATCAAAATTAAAGGGCAGCAGTGTGTCTGTCAGCGAGGGCTTTTTGCCAGCTACTCGTCACGCGCGAAAAATTTTGATTGACTTTGCGATGGCTAGAAGCTCGGAGAACTACTTTAGCTTACGATACAATGAACTCCACCCTGATAAAAAGATTTTTATGTACTGCTCAGACAGTGACAGCGTGATTGAAGTTGGTGATCGTGTTGTACTGCGCAGCGCAAATGCTGATGATAGCGCGGCTGCTGAGTCAGTGCCTTCTGCTACCTCCCCGTAGCAACCCATAAATAAGCAGAGTCGGCAAAGGCCTTGTCAGTCATATGCTAATGTTTCAATGTTTTTCGCCAATGTAAGAAGTGTCATGAACAAGAGCGATGAATTGTGCGCGACTATTGACTCTTCTTCTTCTGATATCGTAGTACTAACAGAAACTTGTATTTCGTTTCGAATCCGTTACAGTGAAATATTTCCCTGCAAAAAAAATTTAATATTTATCGACACAACAGGGAGCATAGATCAGGAGGAAGAGGATTGATTGGAATTAACGAGAATATTAAATCATTTTATGTAAATATTGTAACTGAGCTTGAGTTTATCTCCTCAGACCAGAAGGCCTCCGACACACCGATTGAAAGTTTGAGAATAGGTTGAGGTCGTTTCGACCCCAATGCCTCTAATCATTCGCTTTACCAGGTGTGACTGGTCTCGGCAACAAGCGCCAGCTATCCTGAGGGAAACTTCGGAGGGAACCAGCTACTAGTTGGTTCGATTAGTCTTTCGCCCCTACACCTGGGTCGGACGATCGATTTGCACGTCAGAAGCGCTTCGGACCTCCACCAGAGTTTCCTCTGGCCTCATTCTGCCCGGGCATAGGTCCCCATCTTTCCGGTGTCAACGTGTGTGCTCTAGCGCCGCCCCCACGACGTGAGCGTGTGGGGCGGGCCGTTGCTGCTCCCTTCATCGGACCCCTGGGCGGCCCGGGATCGCAACTCGGCACGGCACGAGGCCGCGCCTTCACGTTTCATTGCGCCTCTGGGTTTTGAGGGACCCATTGACTCGCGCACATGTTAGACTCCTTGGTCCGTGTTTCAAGACGGGTCGGGTGGGTTACCGACCTACTCGCCGCCAACCATGACGACCCTCCGCGGAAAGAACCCGCCTCGCCGGTTCCGAGCCCCACACCCAACGTCAGGCACTGGATTCACCCCTTTCCAGCTGGTACATGGTCGGAAGGTAACGACCATGCTGGCCGCAATGCTGCTGCATGAGCCATCTGACAACGAGAGCGACGACGCCCAGGCGGTTGCTCAACGCGCCGAAGAAGTCCGCCAGCTCGCCCGACTCATGATTCAAGACCAGTAACGCGTCGACGCCGGCCGCTACAATCTTCGTCGCAGGGACGTCCACTTCCAGCCCGGAGACAGGGTGTGGGTGTGGACGCCCATCCGTCGCCGAGGCCTCAGTGAGAAACTGCTGAAGTGGTACCTTGGACCATACAAGGTACTTCGTCGCCTCGGCGAGCTGAACTACGAGATGATGCCCGACGGAACACGGACTTCGTCACGCCGCCCTCCACGACCGGAAGTCGTCCACATCGTGTGACTGAAGTCGTACTACGCTCGATAGGACTGTGGACATCATATGTTCCAAATGACTCTTTAGTTTACCGTTCTTTTTATTTGCATTGTTTTGTTTTCGGGTTGCATCGGGACGATGCACCTTTTAAAGGGGGGAGTAATGCCGCGCGCGCAGCTGGCCAAGAAGGCATCGCGCGGTTGGTCTAACGGTGATCGCGCTTGCCTTCCACGCAGAAGGCCAGGGTTCAAATCCTGTCCACGGCTACACATTTTTGTTGACACTGTAACATGATGTTCTGGTAAATTCGAGAACCGTCTTGGGGGGGTGATTTGAGGTTAGAATGTTCGAAGCGCCGAACCTCCTACGCCGAACGATCCAGGAACCCACGAAGTATACAAGGGATTCCGCCACGCGAGCGGAGTCAGTTTCACCATAGAGTAATATAGTAAACGTAAAGAGAGGACACAGGAGCCGATTCGCGGCCCAGATAGTGCGTTTCATACCCTTCGCTACGTGGCGCTTTTCTGCAATTTGGTTAAAATTACTTAAAACTCTTTCTGTGTAAAGTGTTTATTTATTAAATGGCAATGCTTTAAAATATTTAAAGTACTTAAAACGACTAAATAGTTTAAATCAAATTCGTCACAAAAACCACGTGATGAATGGCGCCTGCCATGGCCTGCCTGCCTGCACGCCGTCGCCTCTGCATCATTCTGCATGGCCTCTGCTCGTCCCTGCGTCGTTCGTCTGTGCCGTGCGTGCCGTCCATCTGTGCTTTCTGCTGCATCATGTTCGGTCGACTTTGCATCAATCAAGGTAACGCATGACCGCCCGCGTGCTCGCATGCTCGGCGTGAATTCGTGGAGCCGATCGGTTCGAGCTTCTCGCGCTGTTGTTTCTGCCTGGCTGTCTGGCTGTACTTGAACGTGTGTGCATGTTAATTTTCGATGAAATTGTTTAAAAAAAAAAGAATTTAACTAACGACCCTGCACACGACATTGTCCATGGGTTTACAGATGACGGTGTTGAACGAACCTCTAACATTGCAGATAGAGCCTTGGTTATTATGCTGTCTGAAATTTCCAGGAGGTGCGTTTAGCCCCTTGCATACACTGTTGTGCACACTCCAAAAACGTCTTCTGTTTAACGCAGTCTCCTCATTTCTCTCATTCGGGAGCTTAAGACTGTTGGCTTCACAGTAAAGGCTGTGGTCTGTGGTTAGGGGGCTTGAAACGTAAGCTTGGTGTGTGTGTTGATAAGCCATTTTTTGAGTTTGGCAACGAACACCTTTACTTTGTCTTTGATGTTCCGCACCTTCCCAAAAAAAAAACCAAGAGCAATCTTCAAGCCCACAAACTTTGCATTGGAAATGAGGTCATTGAGTGGTCCTCTATCGTTGAACTTTATTGTTGTATTCATGAGATGAGCTTCCAATTGGCTCCGAAACTTACTGAGAGACACATCTTTTCAAGAACCTTTCTGTAACATGGAAGAAAATTGTGCCCCACAGGTACTGAGTGCCTCACTCTTTCTTGAAATCATATCCCTTTTTTAGGCCAAGGAACTTCCTGAGGCAGCCATGGCTACAGCCTATTTCTGTGATAGGATGTGCATACTTTTTGATTCTCTAAATAGCTAAAAAATTCAAGTAGACAGGGCAGAAGTTGCGTCATGCCACTTTGAAGGGAGAATCTGAAATACTTGATTTTCTCCACCAGTAACTCGGATGGATTTCAGCATGGCAGTCCCAAAGTAGGAGGCAGCCATAAGCCATCATGGGGTGGCAAGTTACTATAAAAAGTGTCCTCGTGCTCTGGGATGAGCTTTCAAGCAGCCATGACTTACACTACTGCTTTTAAGCAGCCATGACTTACTTACACGACGCCAGCAGCAAGACACATTGAGAACGTTTTTGGAGCTATATACGACAAATGCTGGGCTGCAACACAAACCCAAATGTGCATCAGTTCACCTCAGGACTAAAACACCTCTCGATAAAAAAACTGTTCAAACTGTCGGACAATGAAAACGTAGAGGATGACAAGGCTGACCTCCTAAAGGAGTTGCAAATATTTTCGCACCATGAAAGTTTAATTTCAGACATTGTAGTTGTCTTCCAATTGATGACTTCCCACTACTGGAGGATATTTCTGAGCTGGCATCAGACATCAGGTCTAACATAATTGATGACTCGTCCACTTTTTTATTAAGTTTGGGGCTATTTGATCAAGCTTTTGCTTGAACAGACAACTTACAGCTATGGCTGTTCTCAGCTGCTATCGGATGAGTCTAATAACTTGACCAGGCCTCACCAATACTGTCTTGTTCCTAAAGCATACCACGTCCCTGGAAAATTCTTCGGGAACTTAGTAGTACCACCACAGGCTGCCTTTCATTTCATTTAGCAACTGGAAAATCACTTTCTTTCCATAATAGAGAGTGTGGCCCATTTTCGAGGAGCGTGTGCCGCCTTGTATAGCACACTTTGAGGTCTGGGTGGTTTTAGCCTTTGCCCAGAGGAGTACCACAAAAGGTTTTTAAAATTGTTTTGCAGAATACGCTTGTGTTGACATGTTTGATTTCTTAACCGGAATTTGGACAAAGTTCGGTTGCACTCTTCAGTGGCTAGTAAGCAACGAGACAAATTTAACTGTTAATAGTGTATTAACAGAGGCGGTTGCCCAACCAAAAACAAAAAGTGTTTATTAAGTGGGCGGTGCAGCTTGCTCTCCAAACATTTGTTTCCCATTTTTCCAGCGAATGTGTATCACGGCTCCCTAACAAAAATATTTGTCCACTTTCTACAAAATTTCGACAGAAAATTGTGTATAGAGACTAAAAATATTTGAAAGAAAATGTAATCACTTTTGTATCGACTGTCCATAGTTTTTTAGCCGCTTTTTTCTAAAGCCATATTTCTTTTCTGAACAATTTCGGGGAATGTTTAGGGACGTTGAATCTTGTCAGATTTCGAATAGAGTTCTCATTGTTTGTTAATGGCTCGCCCTCAGTGAGTTTGAGGCTATGCGATTTGGTGTTTTTTATATTTGCCGGAAATCGCGGAATTTGTACTATCCGGCGTGTGCTTCGCACTGTTATTATACTTTTATGACTGGTAATGATAGCGATGTCTTATTTAATTTTGCACTTACTTCCCGTACCCGAGTCGGCGTGAAAGTGAATGTATCATACAGCATGTTTTCCGTGGAAAGGGTTTTTAACTTGGTTCCGCTATGAATTTATTACGAAGTGTACGATATGCTGACGTCCTTCGTAGTCATTTATTTTTGCGAGTATCGATCTTTTTCGTATAAAACATACAGAGCTTCTGAAGTAAATCATGTATACATGAATGTGGTCCAATAAAATGTGTTCGAACCACTTACTGTTGTTGACCCCAAAATGCTCCACCAGTCAGGAGTCAATGCGGCGATTGTGTAACTTCAATGCTTTACAATAAAAAAAGAACAAGAAATATATATACTTCTGCTTTGTGAAGTAAGTTGAACTATTTTTTGACACATTTTGCACGGACTCTATCGTAAAAAATAAAGCGAAATTGCGTCAGTATTAAAAAAAAAAAAAAAGCGGCTTCGGGAGTCCCTAGAGCCGAGCGAGGCGGGGAGGAAAGAGAGAGGGGTACCGGAGAACCGGAGCAGAAACGCCCAAACCGAAACCGAAACTAACTTGACCGGAAACGGAATCAGATTAGGCTTAATACCGCCCGCTAGGAGCGCTACCTGTCACTGATCTATCTGGGCCGCTGGGGCCTATGGCAGTGTCCGCTCTTTACCTTGTGTATATTACTCTATGGTTTCACCTCAGCGTCCGATTGTGCTGCTTCGCCGCCTTCGACGCCCGCGACACTCTGTTGTTATCTTTCTTTCTCCTTTTATTTTTGGGCACAAGTTCGCCCCATTTAACGTTCAGTTTACTCAGTCCTTCGCCGCCTCGTCACTTGCCATCCTTGACAGTATATTGCTAACCGCTTTTGCCAAAAGCAGTGTATTTTTAACGTTCAAATTTCTTGCCGAATGTTTTTTTTTTTTGTCAGTTTGTTTGATTTTTGTTTGCTTTGCCCCTCCCCTCTACAATGCTTGGGCGCTTGAGGGTATGTACAGTAAATAAATAAATAAATAAATAAATAAATAAAAAAATAAATAAATAAATACATAAACATTTTAAGGAACACAAAACTAGAGAGGTGTACGAGGTGTGCAAGATCGCGAATGAGGGCCTAGCCTCCATAAGTATGCCTTCGATTGCTCAGACGGCGAAAGAGCTCGAATTTTTGAATTTTTGCTCCGTAATGTGTTGTCTTCTTTCTTCCTCTTCCTTCTTGTAATAGCCAGCACCCTTTGGGTAGCCGCCATCTTCGTCGTTAACATATGAATATTTGTACATAGATATATTCACTTAGGAAATGGTAAGTAATGTATTTTGATCATACATCTATAATGACTCTCAGAGAGGTTAATTTTTTGTAACTCTACTTCCTCTCACTTCCTTACTTTATTAATGTTACCGCACTTGACAATTTTTTTATCTTTTACTACCTCCTCTCTATACCTCAGTTGTGAGTCAGCGCTCTTTCCTTCCTCTTGTCTCTTCCTTCCTTATCTTATTTGTGCTTTTAAAGTTAACAAAAGGATATAAATTTTGAACAGCCTTTCATCTGACTTTTCCTTGCTTTTCTGCTGAATTCTTTTAAATATTGGTCTACTTTTTAATAAAAGAGTCATCTGACTTTCTGCCGCTTTTCAATTGAAAAGGTACAGCTTTTTAATAAAAACTAAAACCGCTTCAAAAGGAAAAAAAGTTAAAGCCGCTTACAACCCCCTGTACTGCCGAATTAGAGCGCAGCTCTTGAGGAGGAGGGAAGGGTACTGAGGGGAAGGTATAACCCTCCTTCCTCCTCACCTCCTCATCCTGTCTGCTACCCCTCCCTCGGAGCGGCGTCGCCGTCGCCTCACGAGGGTCACGTGACCTCACGGGGGTCATGTGACGTCACCGGCATCACGTGGCACTTGTGAGGTCACGAGACAATGACGTCAACAGTGACGTCAGCAGTGACGTCACTGATGAAGTTATCAGTGACGTTATCAGTGACGATGACGGTGCGAATGCCGATGACGTCATCAGTGACATCACTGATGACGTCATCAGTGCCGATGCGGATACCGATGCGGCTATCAGTGACGTCACTGATGACGTCATCAGTGACGATGGCGATGTCGATGCGGATGCCGATTACGTCATCAGTGACGTCACGCGTCCCATAACGAACCGCGCGGTTACGCCGACGGCGACGGCTACGCCGCTCAAGCCGGAAACGCGCGCCTAAGAGCTGCGCTCTAAGTGATTTAGACCTTAGCTATTCATTAAACGAAGTTCTTTTAGCTTACCTCCTGTGGCTTTCCACTCTGCTCCAAATTGGCTTCCGCAAAATAACGTAAAAAATTGCGATTTTCTATTTTGATATGAAATGGTGATTCCTTGGTATTCGAACGCACTAAATACATCCTACAAATACACATTAGAAACAAACACAAAAACAAACCCCATGAAGCACTCAACACCTGAATCACACTCCTATTGACTTCTCCAGAGCCTTATGGGCCTACATTTCAAACATAATCATTTGGTCGGTGACCACCTCCGCACTTATTAAGGTTTCAAGTATCCGATCTCATTCTCGGATGTCTGTCAAAGGTAAAACAGTTTTTCGACCGTTCGTGGACTTCATCTCTTACTAAAAAGCATTGGTTCAACTAATAATAATTTGGCGCCATCGCTAAAACAATATCAAGAATAATTGCTTTGAGAAAAATGCTATATCTCTCCTGCATAGCACCACTCATGATGAAGAGAGTCAAGGCAGTTGCTCCACATTAAAATAGTTATTTTGCTTTCTTTACTGGTTGATGATTCTAGTAGGGTCAATGAGTTGCTATGACCTTTCCAAAGGCAAGCTCAAACGAAGTGATTTACAGCGCGCGTCCCTAGTTTTGAGAGGCTACGTCGCTGTTGCCCAACTGCGCTGGGCTGTGGGCGCCCTATTGAAAAAGGCCAATATAAACTCGGCTTATTGGAAATATTGTATTCCGATGAAGAGGATGGACACCAATAAAAACTTATTGTTATCCGATTAACCCAATACGCACGATGGGAATTCATATCGGAGCACAATATCCCGATATAGTATGCGGTTATTTGTATACAACAGGATATTGGAGCACAATATCCCGATAGAACTTGCGGTTATTGGTATAAAACACGATATCGGAGCACAATACCCCGATATAATACACGGTTATATGAATAGAATACCACATCGCGTGCATATTGGTGACCGACATAGACATACTGTACGGCCACACGATATACAAATATCGGTCGTCGATCATGGGACCAAAAGAGAATACAATATGATATCGCGTGCATATATATATCTTGGTACCAAGTTACCAACATGAATTTCGTTGGCGTATCCACATGGCAATACGCGAGACATATATTGGGTGTGGACACACACATAACATAAACGTTCAGCGTTGCGAACACATTAACGTTGATCGACAGTGCAAGTATGTACAGCTGTTAGTACGGCGCACAGTACACACAGCCTCGCGCGCTTGAAACTAGACAACCACCAAACCATTCAGAATAACTAGCCGGAACACCCGCCGCGACCTACCTTTTAATGAGAAAGCCCAATAACGACGTGCTCATTGGAGTGATCGTTTTCCAACATATGTTTATTGCAGTTTAATGCAACAAAAGTTGATCGCCAAACGATAAACCCAACGTACCGGGGTACAATTCGATGTTGCAACACAACATCGCAATACAACAAGAAACTACTAGTGTTGGGGGGTCCATATTACATGAGCGAATGACGTTTTAGCGAATAGCGACATTTGAGCGAATCAACGTTTTAGCGAATAACGGGGGCGCGCGTTAACCCATCCGGCGCGCTGCGCTTTCGCCGCTTCGCGGCGAGTCTGCGTTGGCTCATTACAAAAATGTGAACCCATTTGGCCCATCCGAAAACGCACCCAACTATTCGCTAAAGTGTCATTCGGTCAAACGTGGGCGTTCGCTAAAACGTCATTCGATCAAGTGAGTGCCTCCCGGTGTTGGGACACAACCACCACATCGAATACGATATCAATACGAAGTTACCGACGGTGAGAAATACAACATCAAACACGATATATTATTTGAAGTTACCTGTGTTGTGTCCGAAATCGAACGCGATACATGACAATGTCGGTTCGCACGATGAAGAAATGAGGGTGAATAGGTTTGACAGGTCACGTGCATGTAGTTGCTTCTTACGCGCACATTTATCGATATTGACCCACCTTTCTGGGTAATCCTACGTGGTACAGAAAATCCACGACGACATGCCAGCACATTTCACCCACCACTTTTCGTCGCCTGTTTCGCGAGATTCACACACTGTACAAAAAACGACGGGAAAAATACGTGCATTTGCGCCATCAAACGATACGTTACAGCCTCGTTTTTCGAGAAGATAGTTTCCATCGCTAATCCGCGCGTGCGCGCGCGCGCGCAAGCTCGCCCTCCGGAAGCAGTTTGAACTTCGAACTTTACGAACTTTGAAGGGAGCGAGCCCGACCCGGCTGGCCCGGCGCGATGCCCGCGAGCGGCCGAGAGAGTCGCCAAGCCGAGCATGCGCAGTGCGCAGCGGGCGGGCCTCGGTTGCGCGACCGGGCGTCCCGGCCAGCGTGGTTGGCGTTCGTTGCACTCTGTGCTCGTGGGCATCGAGCGAAACCTACACACTTTCAATTGCTTCGAAAGGTAAGTACGTATACACGACTCTATTACTTGCAGCATTGAGTGCTTTGGTATACGCGGATCAAAGTAAACACCGAGGGACAGAAAGGAGAAGTGTTTTTAAATCGCGGCCTTTTTGAACGCCTGTGTCCCCTGTTGCAGGCGTCATTCATAGCTGTGCTCTGTTGCAGGCGTCATTTCGACTGCGTGTGCTTCAATGTAACGTCAGTCACTGTTCACACTCGGCTAGCTTTGCCAGTTTGTTATCTCATGTGCGAAATAGACAAAGAAACCAGCGCCGCGTCTCTTTCGGATACTCAGCCTCCAGCACCCTTCCTTCCGGCGTGCTTTCTGCCGCGCCCGTTTGGCGCATTGGATTCGCGGGCTCTTCAGGCTCGTTCGAAGAGGCGTTGCTTGAAGCTGACGAGTCGCCGAAGTGTTACCGGAGCTTCTCTTTACGAAAGTCGCAATCGACGCTCGGCGGCTCGGCTCTGTGCTCGTACTTTTCTCCTCCCGGGTAGACCACAAGTGCCGATGAAAGAATTTGAAAAAGCGCTAGCGAGTGACTTTGTGACGCCTCCCAACTGTCCTATCAACGGCGCAGAGCAAATGATGTACAGAAAAAAAAGACAAAAAAAGAACGCGTTTTTTATAATTCGTTGGCCATGTTTCACCTCAACGGAAAGTGAATCGCGGCTGTACGTCGGTTTACTCATTACTGTGCCTAGATTGTAATGGAACCTTTTTGGTGTGATCTTATTCTGATATCGTTATATCTCGCCTTTTCATCTTGGCTGCACACCTCTAGACGACATTCCACACATTGCAATCCTTGTCGACATGTCGCTGGTGCTTGAGACTAATATGAAGTCACTGTTTGCTCACTTCTTGGTTCACACATTTTATGTTCAACATCAGTTATCTGAAGGAGGCTCCATGAAACCCTGGAATTCGTTTAGAGGTACCTCTACATTCTGTGTTAGAGTGCTGTTTTGTGCGTTGTAGGTTTGTACAAAGCCAAATTGCACCTTGTAATATACCCTATGCCTGTTTACTGCAATTAAAGTTGCAATGAAACATTGGCCACGACAGGTGACTCGGCCAACGTAGCCGACAAATTCCTCGCATAATTTTCTCCATGGGTCATTTTGGATGTTGACAAATTTTCTTGTAAATGATGAGTGTTATGCACATATGTTTCTTCTACTTTTCAGACAAGTACTTCAGTTAGATAAACCCCAGCAAAGGCAGCAAGAGAGTCTCATAGGGTCACACCAAAAATAACGGCATTCCTGCTCGAGTCCCGGGCCTTCTCACCGAACTTCACTGAACATGACGGTACATTCCCTTTCCTTAACTTTGTGGGAGCCAAGGGTGAAAGACGAAGCAGAGGGCACGTGACAGGCAGTTGGCAGAGAAGTCACGAGCTGGCACGAGATATTGCGTGCTGAGCGAGGCTGGAGCTGGGCAGGAACATCGGAGCCGGGCTGCCTGGCCTGGGCCATGCCAAACCCCGGAGCGGTCCACCAGCGAGGTTCGAAGTCCGGACCGGTAGAATCGGCGAGTCCTGGCCATCTAGCCTAGGCCACGACAATCCCCGTGGTGGTTCCGCAGCGAGACTCGGGCAGTGATAGCCCGGGACAGCCAGACTACGCAGCGCTGGCATGGGAAGGACGATCCGCAGGGCTGGACACTGACACCGACTGTGAGCTCTGATCGTCGGGCGACAACAAGGGTCGGCGTGCCTGGACTGCCGGCTCTGAACGACGGGCAACCGTGAGGTAGTCAACTTATTCGCTGTCTTCTCGTTGCTGTATGTCACTCCCTGGGTGACAGGCGGAGCGCATACCAATTGGGCGGTGATTATTAGTAGCTAAGCGAACTGCATAAAGAAACCAACGTTAAAATGGCACATCCAACAAGGGGCTCGTTCGGTATGCCTCTGCTTCTAGTCATCCCCAGGGAGTCTCAAGGATTCGTTGAGCGGGTTGTTCACTAACGCTAACGATGGCCGTTGAGACAAATAAGTTGGAATTTTGGCGACTTGTCTCACGGCAGAGCTCAGAAGGTGTCTTCTCGAATCAAGTACCTAAAGGGCTCGAAGAACGAGGTGGCAGACAAGCTTTCTCGGGTACCCCAGAATAGTGGTTGGCAGGAGACGGGGAGCGCGGTTAAGATGTAAGAAAGTCGTCTTCAGAGGCAGAGGAGAGTCACGGCATGTTCGCTGGAAGGCAGGATAACGAGTGGCAGGAGGGGAAACAGCCAGGACTCATTGCAGATTTAGGATTTAGGCTTGGGGTGATGCGGTAGGCAAGTAAGCGCTTGTCGAGGCCTGGAGTGCAGATGGGTTTTTGTCAATGGGCGTTAGAGAGATTACGGAAATGGCAGTTGACACCGGGAACACTGGCAGATGAGATTGTCAGCGGGTGTCGGGTAAACTGGCGGAAATTGCGGTTGGCACAGGGAACGCTGGCAGGCGAGTTAACGAGCACTATGAGTTGTAACTGCTGGGCCATGACGGCTAGTTGCTTTGCGTGAGTCCAACAATCGACGAAGGGCGGAGGGACGACTCTCCCTTGAGGGGGGTCGTTCCAAGAAAGCTACGAATTGATTTATATGATTCTTTCTCGACTTCACTCTGGCCGGTCGTGGCGGTGACAGCAAGACTTTTAATAAGTTATGTGTCGTCACGACCTGGCCGAGATGCGGCGGTAGACATTTAGGTGGCTTGTAGCTGTCCAGCTTACCTTGAGGTGTGAACGGTTGAAGCGAGCTTGCTCGCTGAGCGTGAACGGTGGAAGCGAGCCTAAGGCCCACTTCAGACGGGGCAATTTCCCCCAGCAACTTAACGTCGCAACACCAGCAACACGGGCCGCCTGCGTTCAGACGCTGCAACCGAATTGCAACGACTTGCCATCATCATCATGAAATTTAATTTTTCTTGCACTATACAGAGGCACAACTATGTGCTAAAAACGTGTTTTTATATCTTTGAGTGGCGTTGAGAATACTCACTCATGTTTCTGAAAACGTTTATTTCCGAAAACGATCCATTTCAAACCAGGACCAAGTCTTCAGCTGACATCCTCACCATCAGAGGGGTGTCACGTGAAAATATTGCGTCCCTGATTGGCTGCTGCCGCTTCAAACTTCTCCAGTTTGTTCGAGTTGCTTGTCTGTTTGAAGCCGGACCTGATATCAGAAATTCGTGCTGATCTGGGAAAACCTAGGGAACAACCCGCCAGCAACCTCAAAATTGCTAGAAAAGTTGCCGCGCCTGGAGCGGGCCTTAGGGAACTGAAATCAAGGACAGTGGAGCTCTGGGTTCAAACCCACTTGGAGACGTTTATTTTCTTTTTGCCTTTTTTTAGTATACAGTATACTAACGCTGTTCTAAAAAACGCTTCACTCGAATTAACGAAAATTATCGTTGGTCACTGCGAAAAATCAGCAGAAACCTTAAAGTCACGCAAAATTCAATTGGAAATTAATTAACCATTAACTTTTCATGAAAAGCAGCAGTTAGAGTCATTTGGAGCTAAAAAACGTAACGAATTAGAGAGAGTATAACTAAGGAAACGAGCAAGAAATAATGTGCCTCTCCCTCCTCCGACATCGTTTGAACGGGGCATGGTACTCGGGCCGAACAACTCGACAGAAGATCCCACAGACGCTCTAGAGGGCTGCGAGAGCGATGAGCAAGGGGGGGGGGGGGGGATGGTGGGACTCCAGGGGACCACACGTTGAAGAATGTAGTAAATTTATCCGATATCGCTCTTACATCAGACGAGCAGATGCTACTTTCGAGGGGGCTACAATTCTGCCCCACAACCAGCCAGTTTAGCGAGTTCTCTCTCCTACAAGACCTGGACAACTTTGCACGCAACCTTCGGTTGCGAGAATATTTTCACGGCAGACCTGAAAATGTCCCTAATCCTTTATTAATGAACCCAGACAAAAGCTGGACTCTCAGCGCCAATCACGATAAACATTTGGATCTATACATTAAAGCAGTCCAAAAAGACGTAGTGGCAAAATACAGAGAACGCAAACCGCAGAACTACAACTTAAGCTCTTCCGAGCGGGAATTTCTTAAATCCCTGAGCAGTAGACGTGACATAATTATTAAGCCAGCCGACAAGGGAGGGAGTATTGTAATAATGAACACCGATGATTACATGGATGAAGGCCGTCGCCAATTGCGAAACACGTCATTTTATCAGGCACTTGAACATGATCCAAATGTTCGAGTGCCTGATTCCGCCATTGTTCTGCACGCACTCGCGGACCTGAAAGCCGGGCAAAATATCGACGGCAATTTTTGTTTCTCTCAAACAAAAATATCCTAAGGTAGGGTGTTCCTATATGCTTCCAAAAATACATAAAGCGGGGAACACTGGGCGCCCCCTTATATCTGGCACTGATGCATTAACTTAACCTATCTCAAGTTTTATAGACCGCCTTATTAGCGAAATTCCACCGACATTTCATTCTTTTGTAAAGGACACTAACCACTTTCTCTCACAAATCTCAACGGTCGTAGTTCCGATTGGCTCCTTCCTGGTAACATTAGACGTCTCCTCACTTTACACAAATATCCCCCACGACGACGGAATTGCCTCGCTGATTGATGCGTACGAGAGCGTAAGGCGCCAAGACCTCTCCGACTGTGGCACTCTGGCAATACTTGCCCGCCTTGTATTAAAACTAAATAGCTTTGAATTTAACGACAACTTTTTCCTTCACGTCAGCGGAACCGCAATGGGCACTAGAATGACTTCCAACTACGCAAACATCTTTATGAATAGACTAGAAAAAACATTTCTTCCGGACAGACCTCTGCGACCCTCCTTTTACAGACGATACATTAATGACATTTTTTAATGTGGGAAACACACGGAGGACCAACTTTTGGAGTTCATCAGGGATTTTAATTCGGCACACCCAGATATTAAATTTACGCTTACGTACTCCCGAACCGAGGTTAACTTTCTTGACCTCACGGTCGTGGTAGTAGGAGAGAGTTTAAAAACGAAACTCTACGGGAAACCTACGGACAGCTTGAAATACTTGCATTACAACAGCTGCCACCCCCGCCACTGTAGAACTAGTATTCCGTATGGTCAGGCGCACAGATTCCGACGGATATGCTCGGACGAGGGTGACTTTAATGCCAATGCAGCCCACCTTCGAAGCGCCCTCATCGAGCAAAATTATCCGCCACCCGTCGTTGACTGCGCAGTCGAGAGAGCCAGGGCACTAGGCCGCAATACATTGCTAACTGGCACGCCGCCGGACCGAAGGGAGAATTGTAAAACTAACTTAGTCTTAACGTATTCAAACAACACGTCCGATATTAACAACATTCTAAAAACACATTTTAATATTATCCAACAAAGCGAAAGGCTGAGAAATATAATTCCTTCCCCACCACGCGTTATATTCAGACGTCCTAGAAACCTAAAAAACATGATTGTGAGGGCCAGGACCACCCCGGTGGAGAACATTGGGAGCCAACCATGCCTGAGTCCGGGATGTGAGGTTGGCCCACACGTCCTCCCCCACCCAGACAGCTAGGGGCATGGGATCAAACTTCTCCTTCCGAATTCGGGGTGGTCTACACTGCTCTACCGCCAACGTTGTATATTTACTGGAGTGTGGGGAATGTTACATGCAGTACGTGGGCCGAACAAAATCTCCATTTCGGATGAGGTTCAATAATAATAGATTTGACACCAAAAAAAAGCCCACTCTGCCACTCTCAAAACACCTTAAACCAAAAGATCACTCGTTTGAGAAATTAACTGTCACAATTTTAGAATCCGGATTTGGTACACATCGCAAGCGGGAACAGAAGGAATCATTCCTAATTCGTGAGTTCAACACACTGGGGAAGAGGGATTAACGAACATCCCGGCATACTAACACCACTTCAAGTCATTGATATCTAAATCTTAAAGCGAACCCTAGAATTAAATTGGAGTGGCCAGACGGCGAGGCTGTACGTGCCCACAGGTCGACGGGCCGCCTGCCGGCGCCGATGGAATCCGTAGTGAGAGAGAGAGAGAGTGAAGGGAGACCTTTGTTGGCAAGCCGCGGGGAGCGTGCTCTCCCCACCCGGAAGGTATTATCTTACGCCGTGCCCTTGCCAAACTAAAAATATATTTTTTTTTTGGCGGGATTAGAAAAAAATTGTACCGATCTCCAGCGCCTGTCATTCTGAAGAGAGGCCTCCTCTCGAAACGTCAATAAACCTTTCCTTGTTTTTGTTCAGTCCATAGATCTTTCTTGTGTATTTCAATAATCACCGGCCCACAAGCTTCAATCATATATATATATATATATATATATATATATCTAAATATATATATATTTATATTTATAAATAATACTTTTTTAAGTTTTAACATATAGACGCATAATTTACACACTTATTCACATTCAGAAGTGCTTTTATTCACACACTGTGGCTCCCTAGTGCTTGCAATAGCTTCTTGCTGAGCTATTGCAAGCTCTGCAAAGGGAGGGGCATCTTCCCACCCTTCAGGCTGTAAAGCTGTGGCTTGCGCAGCTCTAGCAGGTCGCACCTCACACACTGGCTCCATCATCAAGCATAGGGGCTGCATGAGTCGCGCCACACCGTAAGGCTATATACGGTCGGGTCACTGCACCTGGGACCGTTCGTCGCTGCACTCAGCTATGGTATGGTGGCATGGTCAGGGCATGAAGCAGGGGTACAACTTGGAAATGCTCATCTTCATCAAATTTGAAGCACATTTTTTTATTACTTTTGTGTCGAGTTGTCAGCATTTTAAGGGTGAGGAAGCAAGCAGCAGCAAGAGCAAGAAAAAAAATTGAAAGCCGCTCTAATTGAGAATTTATTACGAGCAATAGAAAGCCGTGGAGTATTCTTAAAACGCTTCTAAAAGTGAATTGGCATATAAATTATGTGCTAGTGCCTCAAAAATAAAAAGAAAACAATTTAAATATAATTGCCAAGGATAAAAATATACACCGGGAGGACTTAAACGAGAACTACACAGTCTGTAAATTTGAAATTTGACACCATAAACCACTTGGCCTCCACCCAATTTTATTTTTAGGTCGTTTATCGAGGTATATGAATTTCGTTTGTCGCTGTCGGCTGCAAGAGAGATAGCCTTGTTTTCATTTACTTTACTATTCCCATTAAATATGACAAGTGACCAAGAATAGAATCTCATTTGTCGGCCGAGGCACTGTACTTGCAACAATGCGGTCTATACTCCGTTCCACTTTCAGACCGAGCGCAATGGGCGCCACGAGCCATCCCAGCCGATCCAGTGTCGGGAGAAAATCGCGTGACCTGCCGGCTGGGCAGATCGACACAGGAAGCTCAGGGTCACATGACACTCTATCAACGCTGGATTGGCGGAAATGGCTCCTAGCGTCCGCTGCGCTCGGACTGAAGGTGAAACGGAGTAAAGCCTGGCTTGGTAGGCTTATATTTTGTTTCATCACCCGTTTAGGATTCTGTTGTCGCTCATCAAAAGAAAAAAAAAACTTACTAAGTCTGACTTATTCTGGTGTGCAGGTACCCTTGGCAGTTAACTCTGCTAAATGGGGCAAAATATATATTTACATTTTTTAGCAAATATGCATTGTTTTAGCAAAATGAGCTACACTATTTGACTAAGGTGAAACAGAACGAGCCTCTCCACCTGGGTCTGTTTTCATCTCTTGCAGACACTATTTCCTGCTTTTTGTGGTTTGTATCGGACTTTTGTGTCTCTGTCCGGCCAAAGCATCTGTGTTAGACTAAGACTGGTTTCTTTAGGATATGTGCAGGTATTCTTCGCAGCAAATGGCTGCCAATCAGGAACACGAGTTTGTTCTCGGCCACCAAGAGCAAGTATTTTCAAGGTGAGCTATTGTTTGCCTATATTTTATTTATTTATTATTTATTTATTTGGTGATACTGCCAGCATTCTGTGGAACGCCCAGGCAGGAGGTGTACAAAAACAATATTCAAAAACAAGCGGAAGTTGTACAAACAAACAAACAGACAGAACCACTATTCAACAAAGTGCGAGAGTAGTGCTTCACTAAAAGTATCTAATGATCTCAAATTTACAACACTTTCAAAAAGCTTATTCCACTCACACGTGGTTCTAGGAAAAAAAGGATGCTTTGAACAAGGTGGTTCCACACAATGGTTCGACAAGTGTTAATTGGTGTTTGCCTCTGATGGGCCTTGTTTCGTTAAATGAAGTGTGATCACAGAGACGCAGTCGCAAATTACCCTGTATCATATTATAAAGAAACTTCAGCCGTTCTGTTTTTCTCCGGGTTGCTAAATCACTCAATCCCGACCTTGGGTACAAATCTGAAACGGATGACATAAAACCATAATGGTGGTACACAAACCGCAATGTTTTTGTTTTTGCACAGTCTCAAACATATCGATTGACAGCATTGTATGGGGGTCCCATACAATACACACATATTCTAGCATTGGTCTTTTGATGGTTTTATAAGCAGTCAGTTTAGTTTCAGGTGAACACAGGTTAATATTTCGTCTTAAAAACCAGAGCTTCCGCATTGCTTTACGAGCTATAAACTTAATGTGTGCACTCCATGACAAATCAGAGGTAATTAAAGCTCTGAGGTATTGATATTGGTTAACAGTGTCGAGTGGTACTCATTTGATAGAATATGTAAAAAAACAAAGGGTTGTTCTTCCGCGTCACGACCATTTGAACACCCTTTTTACAGTTCAGAACCATATTCCATTTTATCACCATGCATGAACCAAAGATAGACATTAATTTAATTCTTCTTGATCAGACGGGTCGTTTACCTTAGCAAATAAAACACAATCGTCAGCAAAAAAATCGGCTTTGTACATTGGGGTGGTGTATCTTTAAATCGTTAATAAAAATTAAAATAAACAAAAGTGGCTTAAGGACCGAGCCCAGGGGCTCGCCTGAGAAAACGGGTGACTTGGGGGAAAAAAACAGTCAACACTAACACACTGCGTTTAGTGTTTCATTCCTCTTGGATGCCATTTTCTAAGTGTATCTTGCATTAGTATTTTGTTGTCTCCCTTCTGCAAAAACACCCAAGTTTAATTCAGACCGGGTTCTTTCTTATACATGCAGGTCTTGGTGGCAAGCACCAGCCAATCAAGGCCAGAAGTTTACTCTTTGCCGCTCATCGCAAGTGTTTTCAAGGTGAGTGATTGATGCCTATCTGAGTTGTGTGTTTTATTCCTTACAGACTCTATTTCCTGCCTTTATAGTGGTCTTCTGTCAGGCCTTTGTGTCTCTGTCTGGTCAAAGCATCTGTATTAGACTAAGACTGGTTTCTTTAGGATATGTGCAGGTATTCTTCGCAGCAAATGGCTGCCAATCAGGAACACGGGTTTGTTCTCGGCCACCAAGAGCAAGTATTTTCAAGGCGAGCTATTGCCCGCCTATACCAGTGATGTGATGGCTGCGCCAATTGCGCCAAACTGCGCCAAGGGGCTAACCCTGCTACATCCTGCTACATTTTGACAAAATATGGGTAATCTGCGCCAAGCCTTAGCCAAAGGGCCAATTTTGGTCGCCTTTCAAAACTGAAACTAAACTAAGTACCGTAACTGAGATCGCATGAGCTAGACGGCGCAAACGGCCGCCCGACACAAAATACCCCGCATCGATCGTCCATGGTTTTTTGCATGGTTTTTTTCCGCCATGCCGTCTCTTCTTTCACGCTCTCGTCGTCTCGTAAGGGTTAGTCTCGTCTCTCGTTTTTCTTTTTTTAACAATAGATGTTGGCGTGTGTGTGTGCTGCGACGCTAGCGTGCTGGGTACCAGCCATGTCGTGACGGTGTGAAACGAAACTATGTTTCGGCGCGGCGGGAGTTGCTTTTTGAGCTGAAGCTCCCGCTCCTGAAATCAACGGCCACACGTCATTGCAGATATGGAGCTTCCTAAACTGAAACATAAGGACCACCGCATGTTCATCAACATTCATTTTCTTGTTTAAAACATACGCTGCCCTATTGGAAAAACCACAATGAAAATCAAATTGGCCAAGCTGGTAACTAAGCTGGTCAATCTGGTCAATGTGGTAGTCAAACTGGTTTAACTCGCAATCAACCTGGTTTAAGCTGGGCGAGCTGGAATTTAAGCTGGTCAGTCTGGTTTAAGTAAAAACCATCATGGTCTCACTAGAATCTGGTTTTAGATTCAATCTGGTGTAGCTGGGAGCCAGTGTGGTCTTAACTGGTCAAACTGGTTTTCCATGGAGCCAATGTGGTCAAGCTGGGAGACAAGCTGGTCATGCTGGGAGACAAGCTGGTGAATCTGGTCGAAGTAATAATCGCGGTGGTCAATCTGGTCATGCTGGGAGCGCGTACGCCAAGGTCGGCTAGAGATAGCCGAACTGGCATTGATGGGAGAGCGCGCGCGCCAAGGTCGTCTTAGGCTGAAACGAGGCCACGTCCTGTTCTTTGTCCTTTGGTTTTGGTAGACGACCGGGCGCGTCAGGCGCGCTGCAAGCTACCTTTGTGTGCGAGAAGAGAGAGAGTGGCAGGAACAGAGAATTTGCGACGCGTTTGGATACCTTGGACAGATTTTCGAAGGGACGGCTGTGTGCGCGTTGTTTGGAGACTACTTGAACGACGGTGCAAGCGAAGCGGGTTTTGAGGAGACAGCGAGCGGGAAGATGACGAACGTCCCGAATGAGGCGTCGCTTCGTGTCTTCGAACGTGTGTGTGCTCACGAATGACGGCGGTGCCGAGGAGTATCGCCAATGCCATCCCAAGCCACATGAATTTTCTTGCCTCTGCCGACCATGCAAGTTGCCGCTTCGCCCCCCTCACTGGCGGGACCCAGGTTCGCTTCTCTCATTCGTGTAGTATTTTCGTTTGCTATTGTCTCTTTTTGGCGTGTGTGTAGTATTTTCCGTGTTAAAATATAAGCAATCTGGTTTTATTAACATTGTAGGCTTTGCACCGAGAACACTGTCTGTGCGTCGGTTAGTACTGTGTCTGCGCCGAGTATGTGTAGCATCTGAGTTCATGTGAGGCGGCCGCAAGTACGAAAATAATAAATTGGATGCCGAGTTGGCTTTTCTGAAGAGCTTGGCTTGTTTATCCTGTGTATTAATTTAAGCAGGTTAAATTGGTTGGGAAGTTCACCAGCATGACCAGTTTAACCAGCATGACCAGCATGCCAAACTGGGCATGCTGGGGCAATAACCGAGCTTGAAGCTGGGACCAGATCAACCAGCATGACCAGCATGCCAAACTGGGCATGCTGGGGCAATAACCCAGCTTAAAGCTGGGACCAGATCAACCATCTGGAACAGTATATCCAGATCAACCAGCATGACCAGTATGACCAGATCAACCAGCATGACCACCATGCCAAGCTGGGCATGCTGGGGCAATAACCCAGCTTGAAGCTGGGACCAGCTTAAGCTGGTTTTTTTAATAGGGTGCCACAATACTTCTTCTCTAACTCAGACTGCTGTGTCGAAGTATTGATTACCTAGGTTTCTCTTGGTGGGCTTTCTTTCGAGAAGGACCCAGGTACGTGAAAGATGTGTCGTGAATAAAAGTTGAAGTGAGATAAAGCAAGGAAGGGAATGTCTGCACGCTGAACCCTCAGACAGAGGTCGGCATTTTAGGTCGCCCTCACTCACCCTCACTCTCACAGCCACACTCACCTAAGCACCTCGCTCACCCTCACCCTCACAGCTGCACTCACCTTCAGCCCCTCACTCACCTTCACCCTCACAGTCACACTCACCTTCAGCCCTTCACTCACCCTCACTGAACCTCACACCCCTCACCGCCCTCACGGCCCTCACGCCCCTCACACCCCTCACCGCCCTCACGGCCCTCACGCCCCTCACTCACTCATGGCCCTCACGCCACTCACCGCCCTCACGGCCCTCACCGTCCTCACGGCCCTCACGCACTCATAGCCCTCACCGCCCTCACGGCCCTCACGCCCCTCACTCACTCATGGCCCTCACGCCACTCACCGCCCTCACGCCACTCACCACCCTCACCGCCCTCACGGCCCTCACGCACTCATAGCCCTCACCGTCCTCACGGCCCTCACAGCCCTCACCGCCCTCACGCCCCTCACCGCCCTCACGGCCCTCACGCCCCTCACGCCCCTCACTCACTCATTGCCCTCACGCCACTCACCGCCCTCACGGCCCTCACCGTCCTCACCGCCCTCACGGCCCTCACCGTCCTCACGGCCCTCACCGCCCTCACGGCCCTCACCGCCCTCACGCCACTCACCGCCCTCACGCACTCATGGCCCTCACGCCACTCAGGCCAGCTTCAGATGGGGCAATTTCGCCCTGAAACTTTACGTCGCAACACCAGCAACACGCGCCGCCCGCGATCACACGCAGCAACCAATTGCTGCAATTTGCCATCGTCATCATAAAATTTTCTTTTTCTTTCACTATTTAGACACAATTACGCGTTATAAACGTATTTTTATGCATTTAAATCTCGTCAAGAATACTAATGCACCTTTCTGAAACAGTTTGTTTCCAAAAAAACGATCGATTTCAAACGAGAACCAAGTCTTTCGGTGTCATCATCACCGGCACGAGGTATCACGTAAAAATTTTGCGTCCCTGATTAGATGCAGCCGCTTCAAACGTATTGGAATTGCTCCGAGTTGCTTGCTTATTTCGAGCCGGACACGATCTCAGCAATTCGTGTCGATCTAGGGAAAGCTTGAGAACAACTCGCCATTAACACCAAAATTGATGAGAAAGATGCTCGATCTGAAGGGGGCCTCACGCACTCACGGCCCTCACGGCCCTCACACCACCTCATGCACTCACCGCCCTCACGGCCCTCACTCCTCTTATGCCACTCACTGCCCTCACACACTCATGGCCCTCACACCCCTCACGCACTCACCGCCCTCACACCACTCAGGAACTCATGGCCCTCACGCCACTCACCGCCCTCACGCCCCTCACCGCCCTCCCGGCCCTCGCGGCCCTCACAGCCCTCACGGCCCTCACGGCCCTCACAGCCCTCACGGCCCTCACCGCCCTCCCGGCACTCACGGCCCTCACCGCCCTCACGGCCCTCACGGCCCTCACCGCTCTCACCGCCCTCACAGCCCTCACGGCCCTCACCGCCCTCACAGCCCTCACGGCCCTCACTCACCCTCACACTGATGAATTTTCCTGGTTCCGAAACTCACTCACCCTCACCTCACCTGTGAAGATGAGGGTGAGTGAGGGTGAGTGAGGGTGAGTGAGGGTGAGTGAGGGTGAGTGAGGGTGAGTGAGGGCCCTCATGAGTGAGGTTTGCCGAGGTATGCCCTCAGAGCACGGTTGTTTGTCTCGAGTTCAGTCGTTGCACAAAGCGTCCCTGGCTCGCGATGTCTTGCATCAATGCGCTCAGGTTCTTTTTTTCTGTGTTTAGCTCGTACCTCGCCTGGCGGCCTTGCAAGCATGCGGCGCTGGACTCTTTTTTTGTCGCATGCTGGGCAGTTACATTTTGCATAGACTTTTGGCAACCAGTTGGCGACGGAGCCGAGAGGCATGGTTTCGGTTTCGATCGAACAGCCATTTCGCTCGCGCGACGAAGCACGTGCACCTGCAAGCCTGCCGTAGTTGCCCTCACATGCATGCGAACCAACGATGCAAATATAATTGCATGACAGAGGCACCAGCCGGGATGCTTGCAATTTATTGTTTTACATTTAATTACTTTTGACGAAAATCTGGCACGTCGGCAATCAGTAAAACGGTGGCAAGCGGTTTTTCGGAATTCCTTGGCAACGCCTACAGCACTGTACACTTGTGGGATGTCGCAATGTCGCTTTGGAGACATTGAAATTAGACATTCATTACTACCCTAAGCTAAAGCAAAGCTTGCTCCAGCCTTGCAGTATGTTTCGAAAAGCAAAAAGAAATGTGTCATGTCATTGGCATTTCAGTTACATCTTGAAAGACTCCCAGGTGGCCAAACTTGACCATAATTGGTTTATTTCGGCGAGCAAGATTCCCTTCGCGTGTCCAGCATTTAAAAAAAATATTTTTTTTTTTTTTTAATATCTACTTTAAAAGCTATTTTTGCTGCTCCAAAACACTGTTTTGGCTGCTCCAAAGGCCACTTTTTCTGCTCCAAAACACTGTTTTGGCTGCTCCGAAACGTGCTCGAAAACGGCTTAGGCCAATTACATCACTGCTATATGAGTTTCAGCATTTGTCAAGGAGCGCAAAAATAAAAGCCCGGGGGTTGGCCATTGCAAAAATGTTGACTCGGAGGCACATAGGGAGGAAGCTTTGCAAAAGTATCCACCTGCCTCTACAAGTGAAACCAAAAATAAGAATGTGGGTTCCATTTGAAAAAAAAAAAAAAAAAAAAAAAAAAAAAACATTGTCAGTCCGAATTAACTCGGGGGCGGCACGGAGAAAACAAGGCACGGTACGAGTAGGCTTGGTTCAGGCTTTTGTAGGGGTGGTCCATGACTGGGTGTTTTCTAAAAAGTTATCTTTTTCTAAAAGTGTGGTGGTCGAATATTCGGGGATGGGCATTGAGTCGGGATGTTAAGGTAAAAATTTCAGCCACATGCCGGGATTCATGTGCCTTGTCCTCCTAGTGAGGGGGACAAGGCCTTCAAAATTTTAGGTTCGGAAAAAGGGTGCGTCAGTATCGAAGTCTCATTTTACATCAGGCCTCTCATTTTAAAACTCACTATAAGTGACATGTCTAAAATTCGTTTGCGTGTACTTCCTCCGAGCAAGTATATTGTTCTGTCTCAAAAGGTCTAATCTGATGTTGACTGCACCTCAGGTCTCCACCGACGATTCATCAGGACGAGACCCAACCGGAACACTAGGGAGGAGCGGCTTAAGCAAGGGAAGCTACATATACGACAGCTTCTTGCGGACAAGAAATGAAAATAGATGGTGAGTGTTTCATTTGCTATGCCTTTTGGCATGCACATTCTGTTTGTTATGATTGAAGGTTCCTGCAGAGTTCAATTTCAACTATTGTAAAAAACCGAGTAAAAAACCGATCAGATCGCAGAAGCGCCTGCCCTCTGATTCGAAACGATTTGCAAATAAGCAAAGGGCATACCAGACACCCGTCCACCTGTTTTGAGCCATGCTCAAAATATTAAAAGAGCACATCAAGCGCCAGGTGCTTTGGCGTCTTTGCCACAATTGCGCCGGTTGCAGAGCTGACAGACCCGTGACTGGCACAAGCCACTGCATGGCCTTTGGGAACCAGGGAATCGAGATTAAAGAAGTAGCGCAGAAATTGGAGGCGGGTGGTGAAGGTGAGCAGAGTTAACAGAAAACAAGGATGAAGGAAGTTTGTCGCATGAGGCATCTATGTCCCGTGCATATAATTTTGAGTGTGCTGTAGTTGGCAACTCAAAAAAATTGTTACTTGGACGTTGCTAGTCGCAAATCTCTTGCAGTTTCCAGGGCCCACAAGCCAACAGGCGCCAGTTCATTCTTGTTCAAAGGTGAGGATTCTAGATTTTCTAGATTGCTCTGAAGCAGCAGTACTGAAGCCAGCCAAGCGGGACGGCATATTTAATTGACAGAACTCAGAACGACTGGGGGCGTTTTCACTGAAGCTTGTTTTGCTGCAATACAGACGTGTATTGCAGCAAAACAAGCTTCAGTGAAAGCGTTCCCAGTTGTTCTGAGCTCCGTCAATTAAATATGCCGTATCGCTTGTCTGTCTGGCTTCAGTGTTGCTGTAGGCGACAAAACATGCGCCCAGTTTTGTCACAATAGGCATATTGTGTCACGCACATGTAATTTTGATTTTATCCGGCTTAGTGTGCTCTAGGTGGCTGGTCAAAGAAATTGGTACTTGGACGCAACTAATCGCAAATCTTGCAGTTTCCAAGGCCTAAGAGCCAGCAGGTCCCAGTTTGCTTTTCCTTAGAGGTGAAAATTCCAGATTCCCGAAGCAGGAATACTGAAGCCAGACGACCGGTACAGCATTTTTAATTGACGAAGCTTAGAACGACTGGGGGCTCCTGCATTGAGGCTTATTTTTCTGTAATACACGCGAGCGACATTGACGTATGCCCAGTTACGTCGCAAGAGGTTATCTATGTCCCGCGCTTGTAATTTTTTTAATCTTTCCAACTTAGTGTACTTGACGGTGTCAGCGCAGAAAAAATCAATTTCACACCAGACACTCAGGAAGACAAGCACACGCGCTGAACTGACAACTCTTGTGTATTCGACTCCTTCATTTTTCTCTTCAACGTCTGGGTTGACTTTTCAGAACGTGATAAGTAGAAGAAGTAACACGAAATACAAAGGAAAATTCTAAAGAGAAGGCAAAAGAACAGTAAAGGAGAAGACAAATGAAGAAACGGAAAAAATTATCTACACGAAACACTTTTACAAATCGTCCCTCTCCCTCATCGCTATCATTTAGATAGAAATTGGAGCTCTTTGGTCGACAGCGCTATAGAAGGACTACTTACACACTTGTCCTTCAGCTGTGCTATCCTTTCCACTTGCATTATTTCTCCAGTCAATGCGTCTCTACTCCTACCTATTACAGAACAATTTTCAAAATGTGCTCTACAGCCACAATCGCGACAATGGATTCCCAAGTGTCCAGCTAGGACTCGGTGGGTGTTATAAAAATGCTCTCTTAAACGATCCTTCGAACACCTTCCAGTCTGGCCTACATACTCTCTACCATATGAGAGTGGAACAGAATATACGACTCCTTCAGTACAATTTACAAAGCTCTTTTGGTGCTTTTTCGAACAACCAACTTCCCGGTGTGCCAATCCGTTTACCTTCCTGCACAGGCTTAGAAGCTTATTTGGTACTGAAAAAGCAACATTAATGTTACTGCAGTTGTCTATCTTTTTTAGACCGTGCGAAACTTTATGTGTATATGAAACAACGGCCGTCCTTTTCTTTTCTGTATTGTGTTTAGGTCGTTCACGCCGTCTTATTCTCTTTAATAAATCCTCTGCCACGGCTGTAAGTAATGCACTAGGATATCCTGTTGACTTTAACCTGGTGATTTGAGCATCAAAGCTAACCTTAAGTGAATGAATACAAGACTTATTGCTTTCAGACCGCGTCAGGAATTTCTCAAGGTGGTTTCCTTGAATTGCTCACCGTATATTTAAAATCTATGTTTGCGTGTTGGGAGGGTAACACCTTTCTCCAAAAAGCAGGGGTATGCATTGGTTCATGCATAGTACCAGTTTTGAGTAAACTTTACTTCGCGCATCGGGACCGGATCCTTTCACGTAGCTTAGATGCCTCCACTGTTGTGAAGGTGTTTCGCTTTCTTGATGATTTTTTGATTTTGCTAGACTGTGCAGCTAATGACTTTCAATTATTGGTCTCTAACATTCTTTCCTGTTTTAAATCCTGTATAGATCCACTAGAAATCAGTCATGAGCTCCCCATAGAAGGTTCCTTGCAAGTCTTGGACCTCAGATTAATTTTTTCGGAGCATCATGTATGTTGGTCATACGAACCGAGAGGGAAGAAACCTGTTCTTAATTTTCAGTCAGCACACTCCAAGCTTGTTAAGCGAGGCATCGTTAAATTATGTCTCACCAGAGCGCTTAATAAGTCTTGTATTCATTCACTTAAGGTTAGCTTTGATGCTCAAATCGCCAGGTTAAAGTCAACAGGATATCCTAGTGCATTACTTACAGCCGTGGCAGAGGATTTATTAAAGAGAATAAGATGGGGTGAACGACCTAAACGCAATACAGAAAAGGAAAGGACGCCGTTGTTCCATATATACATAAAGTTTCGCACGGTCTAAAAAAGATAGGTAACTGCATTAACATTAATGTTGCTTTTTCAGTACCAAATAAGCTTCTAAGCCTGTGCAGGAAGGTAAACAGATCGGCACACCGGGAAGTTGGTTGTTCGAAAAAGCACCAAAAGAGCTTTGTAAATTGTACTGAAGGAGTCGTATGTACTGTCCCACTCTCATGTGGTAGAGAGTATGTAGGCCAGACTGGAAGGTGTTTGAATGATCGTTTAAGAGAGCATTTCTATAGCACCCACCGAGTCGTAGCTGGACACTTGGAAATCCCTTGTCGCGATTGTGGCTGTATAGCACATCTTGAAAATTGTTCTGTAATAGGTAGGAGTAGAGACGCATTGAATAGAGAAATAATGGAAGTGGAAGGGATAGCACAGCTGAAGGACAAGTGTAAGTAGTCCTTCTATAGCGCTGTCGACCGAAGAGCTCCAATTTCTATCTAAATGATAGCGATGAGGGAGAGGGCCAATTTGTAAAAGTGTTTCATTTAAATATTTTTTCCATTTCTTCATTTGTCTTCTCTTTTACTGTTCTTTTGCCTCCTCTTTAGAATTTTCCTTTGTATTTTGTGCTAATTATTCCACTTATCACGTTCTGAAAAGTCAACCCAGACGTTTAAGAGAAAAATGAAGCACTCGAATACACAAGAGTTGTCAGTTCAGCGCGTGTGCTTGTCTTCCTGAGTGTCTGGTGTGAGACAGATTTTTCCTACGCTGTCACCGTCAAGTATGGTTTACCAACTCGCCCAAGCTTCCATCCTATCGACTTAGTGTACTTTATGTGGCTACTCAATCTAATTGCTACTTGAACGCAAATACAAAAACGCGAATCGCAAATCTCTCTCCCAGTTTGTCCCAGTTTCCACGGCCTACAAGCAAGCAAGCACCAGTTCGTTTTTCCTCAAAGGTGAGCATTCCAGATACTTTAGTTAGGTGCAAAGCAGGAACTGTGAAGCCACGCGAGCGGATAGGTATATTTAATTGACCGAGCTCAGAACGACCCGTGGCAGTGGAATGGAAGATTATTTTTCCGCAATCAAACGCAGGCATAATTTTGAATCTATCCGGCTTAGTGAAGGACTGCTACTTGTTGCAAACTAATCCCTAATTTTTATTTTGCAGTTTCTATAAGGCTAATGCTAGCAGGTGCTGTTTTCATTAAAAGGTGAGGAATCCACATTCTGTATTCAAACAGCAAGTTTTTGAATGAGGGTCCTAAACAATTAACTTTCTTTTGCAGTAAATGCCAGATCCTCAAGATCAGGATTATGTTAAATATATTTGGTATGAATAAGCCCAGTGTTTTGCTTCTTTATTCATAATTTGACAACAGCAACATTTCTTATTTTATCACTCAGAAATACAGACAAGAAGAGACAGCGTTGCGTAGAAATGTCGCACTGAACGTGATTTTCCAACTTGTATATAGTTTTATTGGTAGCCGATATAATATATTGGATTCCAATATCCATAATACGCTAAGTACACTGGAATCATAAACCCTTATTGGATCCCCATAGACACATGGGGATCCAATAAGGGTTTATACGGTATTGGATTCCAATGTTTGCAGCGTATTATGGATATTGGAATCCCATAACAAACCCTTATTGTAATAGAATACAATAAATGTAATGTTTTCCAATACACTGTCCATATCGTATTGTAAAACAATAAAAATATATTGTTTACCAATATCCATAATACGCTGTTCATATTGGGGCTTTCCAATAGGGTTTTCTAGTCTATGGGCTATCGCAGCTTGAGTAGGCGCACTTCCGGACGCTAGTGGAGGCTAAATTGCTGCGTTCTATTTTTAGTTTATGTTCTATGACGAATAGAATTTCTCAGGGTTTTTAAGAATGCAGTCTATACTATTTTCGGGAACAAAAACAAAGAAATGAAAGCTGTTTTGGGAATCCGTGGGCGAAATAACAAATTTCATATCACTTCATTTATTTCCCCCAGGGCATAAAGCATTACACAGGGGGAGTGGGGGAACAATGAGTCGCTAGTAAAAAAAACTCACGTGGGAAAATTGATAAAAATCATGATCAACGAAATCAAGTAAAGATGCTAATCAACGCATTTTTGAAAGGAACACTGTATACAATTGAAAGACTGGGGGCCGAAAGTGGTTCCATTCATGGAATGTGCATGGTACAAAAGAATAGTAAAAAGCATTGCATTTTGAATGAGGGATGCCAACTTCATGCTGATGATCGACTCGTGATAAAACATAGAAAGGAAGTTCAAAAAGCTTTTCTCGCAGTGTAACATTAGTGCAATAAATTTTGTGAAATAGGCTTAACCGAGCCAATATTCTGCGTACTGATATATGTGAAAGTGAAAGGTTAGCCGTCATTAACGATATACTTCCGTTTCGATGATAGAGTAAGAGCACCGTACTGATCTGTTTTGTATGGCTTCAAGTGATGTGCCGCTTTAGTGGCACAAGATATAATAAGAGCTGAAATATTATGTCAAAGTGAGGCCCCATCCCCTCCCCCTCCCCCAACGAAACCGATACATTAAAGATGTGACCACGCGCTCCTTAGCGGGATGTCAGCGAGTTAGCTTTTAATCAAGTTACACTGGGCTACGACGTGACTTTCGTACCGACACGCCTTCTCCGTGCCTTTCCGCCGTTGTGTAAAATGACACTTAAAAGCGACCACGTAATCGACGTTTGAGCCCAATGTACACTTGCACATCTTGGTGACTCGGTGCTCAGAAGGCAGCGATTCGTCCCTTAGTTAGTGAAGGAAGTTGGGAATACCTGAAGGGAGATTACTAAGGTGGGGCAAAGAGGAGGACTGTGGACTGTTGTTGACAGTCCTCAATGTGACCGATGACAGTGATTGAACCTTTTCAGTCATGGTGTCTTGGCTCCTTTAGACGCTAGGGTTGCAAGCTGCCTGCACGACGCCTTGCTGGCCTCCTCAGTTGAGATGTTGCAATGCGCTGGGCATTCTGGCACGATTCTTACAAGTTTCATTTATTTTCTACATGGCATGTAGTCTCTAATTAAGTCCAGTACATTTCAAGCGGCTGCGTTTGCATTCTACACTCTGCAGCATTGTCATCTTTGTTGGCAGGTCCCTTATATTGGAACAGTATGTTCAGTGAAATGTGCTGCAAAATAAATTGTGAGGAGAGGGCCGACTGTATTCCACGTTTTTTTGCACCACCCTTGTTCAGCCCCTTGGCTACGGTCCTGGGCTGAGGCTTGCAACTTGTTGGCAATCCGTATGCAAACTTGGAGATGCAGTTAAACCAGAGTGATTGCCCAGCCGCTTCAGTCCTACCATTTGTCTCGCAAAGGCAGCATGAAGAGAAAAATTTTTGCTTATTTTTGTCATTTTCATTTGCTATATCCTCTGAAATAACGCGCATTTCTGGTAACTTTTAGCGGAAACTTCAGACTCGTCCGAAATTTATTGCAGGACCCTTTCCAATGCACGCTCTCGAAGCTGCTGGCGCGGGTAGGTGACTCGTTCTTCTGGTTCATTCACAAGTACTTTCGCGTAAATCAGACACTTCATTTTATATTAAAAGCTTCAAGAGCAAACGCAACGCTTCGAGGGCCTACAAAGCACGTGCACTCGCGAAGGTAAAGCGACGTTCGTGCCTGTAGAATTGGCTTCTCTCGCACATAATAAAGAAGGTGAACAAGTTTAACATTTTTAGCATGAAACAGGGGCGGCTACCAGCCGGCATGAAAGGTACCTCAGGTTTGGTCGGTGAAGAGCAATTTGGCTGCCGCGCGTTGTTCGACAAAGCACGAGCAAACCTCACCTCCGACCACTCTGACACTTGTTTATTTATTTTCGTGAACTGCTTACCTACTCGACAGTGATGGTCGCACTCCGTGCCAACCCTCCTCAAAGTTCCGTGTTCTGATCATGACAGATACCTTTCGGCGCCAGGAGGTTATGTTCTAATCGTCTTGCTACTTTGCACTTCACTTCCTCCACACTTGCGTGATAGCATGGTACAAGCCTTTCGCGCCTCGGACCTCCGGACTTCCGTACCGCTGCTCACTCTAGTACACCGAGCAGCACTGGCGTTAATCACCCTTGTCAATCACCACGACACCGTCAATAGCAGCACAACGCTGCCCGCCACCCCTGCTACACGCCAGCAAAACCAGCGCCACCAGCAATTAGTTTTCTTCTCTTTTTTTTTTGCGTGTGGTTGTATTTTGAATGTTCCATTTTCGGTTGAAACCAAAGGTATTATCTTTCGTTGGTGGGATTCCTTGGCACAGGAAATAATTATCCTAGCACATATTTAAATTATTACTAAGAGAACCGTAATTTTAAATTTTATGAATATATAAGACCCGCCATGTTAAGGCTCCTCCGAAGCACAAAGCCCGAAAGGCCCAACCTTATCCGTTCCAAGTAATTTCAGCTTAGCTTCGAGCGTTGCCAAAGCTAAGGGTGATAAGGGCCAATCAAACGCCGGCAATAGGACGCGACAGCGGAATGTGCGCAGAGGAATCGACGAAAGAAATTTTGTCTGCTCCATAAGTACAAATGCCATTTCCCGTCCAGAAATAAAATTTCTTTTCAGTGTGATGGCTGCTGGGCTTCGCGGAGGGCCGCCGCACTGCGTGCAGTGGAAGGCAGGGCTCGATCACGGAAGTTGGTGACGTTCGGTGCCCAGACGGGGTCTTTCTCTTCGCCGCGGTGCCGTCCGGAGCCCACGGAAAAAACAGGTTGAGCGAGCTCTCTGGGTAGACTGCCGCCCTGCTTCCGATTTCGAATAAAGCAGCGCACTTTCTCCGCAAACGCTAAACAGCAACAAAAGCATAGTGCGTCCCTCCGGTCGCATTGGTGTACGCATTTTCTCGGCGAACCACCGACACCGCAAGGTTTCGTCTCTGACCTCCTCCTCGACACCCGATTTTGGCCCGGCTTTCATCGGAGAGCGTTTCCCGTCGGTGACGGGTCAACTTTTCGTCGTTCAAGTCTAACAGCTCCGATGCTCGTAGAACAAACTTGGCGGTACGACGCGGTTTGAGACGCCCGACAAGGTAGAGTTAGAGTACGCATTCATCGTAATCTCGCGTCTGACGCCCAAACGTCCATTTGTTCTTATCCTGCATTGTGGGTGGAAGTTAGGGAAACAGAAAACCAAAGCACGTCCAGCAATTTGACAAGGGAAGCGTCGAACTTGAAGCCCACGATTCGGCCATTGAGAACACGAAATCACGCGCAAAAACCGAACGAAAAAACAAAGTAACGTGTCGTAGTCGCATTAGAGTTGCCAACAGGTTGATGTTTTTCGTCGAAGCATATTCAATGTTTTATTAAGAAGAATTTTGAGCGTCGTTTATTTGATTAGTTTCATTATACTTAGTTATCAGGAGAGCCCAACTGAAAAATTGTCACAAAAAATTATTTCTAAATTTTTACTTTTTGTGAAATACTTCGTAATAGGTACGAAACGACGTTATAGCGTGGCGGTGTACTGAGCTGGGTGCACTGATACACCTAGAGGTTTTTAAGGGAGAGGAGGGTGCTTATGGTCGGTGTGCATGTACACTGGCTGGGTAACGGAGGGTGCATCTTCCAGGAAAGGGGTGCATGTGCACCCGACGCACCCAACTACACTATTTTTTTTTTTTTTTTTTGGGAGAGTGCAGCCCAAAACCAGTTCATGGTTTCTCTAAGCAAACACAAACACATCAAGGCGATTTAGCCTTTACGCAGGCAGCACACAGTATTGCGCCAATACTAGCGTAATATCGGAAAAATTGTGCCGATGCCATTTTGATCCAGCCGATATCCGTGAAGTATCGGATAGTTAGCGCCGACGACATCGTGACATACCGTACCGCCATTGTTTTTCGTTGAGAGTGGGGTTTGTCGTTTATGAATTTGCTCTTCTGGACAGGTATTCGGATTTCTGGACCAACTCAAAATAGAGTTTGAGAGAAAAAAAAGAAGCAAAACGGAATCTGCTGACTTTAATCCTGAGAAGGACAGACAATACAAGCAGAGTAAGCTGAGCTCTATTGTCTTCCACCTCGCGTTTTGTTAAGCCTCTCCACTATTTTTTGTGACTTCGTGCGGATGTGAGCGAGCTCGACGGCTGCTTCAGACAAATCAGAGGGGTGACGGGAAACACATGATCGCTGCCCGCAGGACGAAGTCGCTTGGTCGAAAATATGTTACGTGACTCGCTTTGACGCGCTGATAGAATCACTGGGGCTGTAGACTTCACCGCTTGCCAAGTTATGGAGGGCGGTAACGGGGCCACGTTAAGTCCGGTTTCCGAAATGCGTTCTGCGGTGTTCAGTTGATTCCGTACGTTTCAAACGAGGTCATGGATTTTCGCCGTGAACAGCCGGAAGAGGTCCATGCAAACTTTTCCGTAATGGCCGCTTTTCGTTGGAGTCCGTGGAATTCTTGTGCTGTGTTTGTTGGACGCGCTTTGACAAAGAGCTGATTATCGGCGACAGCGAGGCTTTCGTTGAGTGTGGGAAACCTACTTCTTTGTCGACTTTGTGTTTGCGTTGCTCTCTGATGCCCGAATCGGATTGTGCATCTATCACAAAATACATCATATCGCTGTTTATTCGTGAGTACACTGCAAGCATGCTTCTAAGAGTAGTTCTGCTTCCGTCTCAATGTATAGTTTTCTTAGATCGTTCCGATGCTTTTGATATTTCGATAACAATACAACAGGGAGTTCTCGTAGACCGCTCCCTGTTTTCACCTCCGCTAAGCTCTCCGCAACAAGAAAGCCGCAACTGCGCCTGCGCGCCGGTGGCCTAGAGTAGACTGTAGAGTTCCGGGCATTGTAGAGAGTTGCTGAGAGCCGTCGCGGGACGGCAAAAACAATCTACAAATACCCTCTAATCTATACGCAAAGGCGTTGGCGGAGTATTGGCTATCGATATCGGAGCCATCGGAAGACTCTGCGAAAACTCTATAATCTCGAGGGTCTTTTGTCTTTGATTTAAGAATTTTGCTTGGCATGAAACAGTGTATATCTATTTTTTAAAGAAAAAACTGTGTGTAACGGTAGTGATTTATTAAACTTTCGTGGAGGATCGAGAACAATTTTCTTGAACTTGTATGCGTGCGAGGTGCGCTTTGTATCTGCAATTAACCTGCGAGCCAATACTGCCGATATTCCAGATACAAAGCGAGCACATAGACGACTTCTATCTAAAACAGAGCAGATGCGTATGCGATATCTGGCCACTACCTGGCCCACAGCCCGACCTGGGAAGTGCTCGCACGATATTCCGCGGATACAGGCCGGTGGAGGAACGGCGGTAGGCGAACACCTGCCGGATGTCGGGACGTGGTGCAAAACCGCATGCTTACGTGAAACAGCGGACAAGATTTTGACATAGAAGAGAAGCACACGAAAAATCACACTTACACAGCGCTCTGTACATGTGATTTTTGTGCGCCTGTCTTCTGTGTGTAAATCTTGTGCGCTGCTTCACCCCAGCATGAAGAACCAACTCGCCTAAGCCTCTGTTCTCTCATGCAAAAGCGCACATTCGGTCGATATTGGAACCGGCTTTCGGCCTACATTGCCACGACACTGGCAAAGAATTGCCGAGCTGCTTATGTAGGCCCGAGAAGTTCCGGTAGGAAAGTGTAAAGTGAAAACATTCTACCTCGTGCATTTTTTAAGTAGCTTTCCTAAGGTAACTCACTAGCCTGCGGCGATATTTCTGCCACCACTGCAGTGTACTACTGCACATTCTAAGCAAAAAATTACAATTGCGAATGCGCTCATTATGATATACAAGAAAAACACACTCGTTAAATCTTGAAAGCGCATTGTGTCGAACGCGTGGGAACTTTCCTCGTGACTTCCGACGAAGCAAGTCGCTTGAGGTGGGTCCAGTTCGTAGGGGTGCATTGGCGGCACACCACCTTCCAGCCACCCCGTGATCCTGCGACAAAGATACATCCTGCGAATTGATCCTCCGAACAGAAGTCGCGAAAAGAAAGACTATTGAATGCTGCATACGAAGGGCTGAAATACCATTCACACCACTCGGTCGAAACAAGGTGATTGTTTAAAGCAGGAAATAGTGTTGCATCGCACGTGTGGGCTTCAAATTGGCATTACTGTTACACCCGATAATATGCATTCCGTATGTTTCAGACCATAGCACGCGATCTAGACATGTTTAAAAGTTGAAATTTCACGTGTTGAGGACTCCACAAACATCTGCATTTTTTCAAGATCATTAATGACGACGAATGTGACACATTATGTGAATTCCAGAAAAAGTTATTGTTGATTTCTGTATCATACAATCTTTTTGCGGGTTAACAAAGCAGGCATTTTCGAAAGTGTGCTGTGCATGCAAATATTTATGTCCAAGGTTTGGAACAGGTACCGACTTTGCTCCGGGTCCGGATTATAAATGTTTCTTTTTCTTCGAAAAGTTTACGCTATGAACTACTCTCCGGGAAAAAAAGTCACTCTTTAACACCACGTTTATACACAGCTAATAGTGAAATTAGCCTTTAGCAAGTCTACATCATACTCAAATTGATGACGTAAGTATACAAACCTTCTGTTAATTTCCACAAGGACGTCTTTGGGGAAGTCTTTGTGGGTGACAAAGACGCAGTTCCACAGGTACAGGTAGCCCTTCCCTATGTAGAATCGCCCTTTCAACGAGGGACACATGTGGGCTAGGTGCAACTTCGGCGAGTACTTGTCGATGAGCATGACCGCCTTCTCTTGCATAACGAGGTTGATGTCGTCGGGATTGTACAGTTCCGATACGTCTCGCGCGCCCCGGTTGCGAGTGATCATCTTCTGAAGCTTGCTGAACATTTCTGTCTCTGAATTCTGCAGGGGTAATATGTGGCACGTCTATCAGTTCGTTGGAGCAACAAAATCCGGCATGTCCGAGCATTCCGTTCGATACGAGAACGGAACTATTAATAAGTATTGTTTTTTTAGAGAAGAATAATTTCCAGTTTACGGCGAAATTTAAGAACTACCAAAACATTATGCAGCAATCGCTGGATAATACTATGGGGGAGATGAGGGTGAGGAAAAAGGGTGCGTTATGAAGAGCAAAAGCACCACGATCTCTATTTGGTTGTCATGGAAAAATAAAAAGTGGCCTGGCCTCTACTTCCTGAAATTTCCGCAGCCGAGTAGAGAGCAACCGCTTCTTAGAAAAGGCACACATCTCTCCGAAGTAATATATTTGTTTTACATGGCGAGCTATTATGGGGCTCTTGGTGCGAACAAATAGAGGGAAAGTAGTCAACCCTGATAAGCGTCTAATGTCTCCGCTGTAGATGAGATATGTAGCCAGTACACTACCACTCTTAGTCTGAATCTTTAATGAGCATCACACAAGAGTGATACCCAAACAAACGCCGGTACGATTCTGATGAGAGTCGACAGCCTCAGGGGTAGGGATTAAACCCAGGGTTCCTGAGTTCTGCAGCGCTAACATACTCAGCCACCGATCCCCCGGTGCAAAATATTCGACACCCGTGTAGACATTTGATGCAGCTTACCTCTATCAACGAGCAGAATTGCGTTCCTCTGGTTATCAGTGGCGTTACACCAGGCATTCGAACGAGGTCCTCAATGTAATCTATCCTCGGATTGGGGATTTTCACGGTGAGTGAAGCCGCGATCAGGCTAGTAAAGTACGTCGTCAGGATCAGAGTGCCGAGGAGCCAAGCACAGACGAGAAACTTGCTACCGTGAGCAGAACGAAAAGCCCTTGTTCCTGGAAGTGGCGTGGAGAATTAAGGACCTATAATCTCATGGGCTGCCACAGTGTGAATTTTGTCACGTGCCAGTGTGCAGGTTAAAAAAAGAGATTCTTGTATTCAGGGAGATGTAGTCTTGGACAATTTTTTGTACGTCGGACCACAAAATTTTACAACAAATATTAAGTTTGCCGATATTTACTTGATGTAAACAATTATTTAATTTATGTAAATGCTTTTCGGCACTAAATGAGACCTAAGTGTTGCCGTACACTTTGTTCACGGTAGTTGATTTCATTTTCTTTTATTCAGGTTAACATTTTTTATGCATTCAAGCGTTTCTCCAAAGGTCAAAATATTGCAATAACACAACCCAGTACCTTGTCTTAGAAGGACCGAGACGTAATTCCACAGGAGGTCTAGAACTTTCCAGCCAACGTTTCCATCTGGGTTAGTACTTTTCCCGTGGAAAACTTGCAAGGCCGAAGAAAGCACAGCCACGGTGACGATAGACACAAAAAGCATGATCCAAGTCTGGATAAGACAAAAAAAAAAAAAGTGGGGGCGCTCCGCTTGTACACCTAGACAATCTTGGGTAAGCTAATTTCATAAAGCACTTCGTTAATGTTACGGTTGCTTTCAGAAAAAAAGGAGTATAGAAATGACCGTTAGAGTTGCAGGAGCAAAAATGTAACTCGTTGCAGTTATTTCAAAAAGCAATGGCGCTGTTTTCTAGTTAATTTTCTTTAACTTAGAAAACGAGGCTGACCAACGCTTGTCTGGAAACAATAGAAAAAATGAAAGCCGCTTAAAACTCCCTTTAGCGCCGAATTAGAGCGCAGCTCTTGAGGAGGAGGAGGGGAAGGTACGGAAAGGAGGTTATGCCCAACCTCCTCTCCTTCTTGCCTCCCATTTAGGGGAACACTTTCCGCTAAATGTAGCGGGGTAATTTTTCTGCTAAATTTAGCGGGGAAATTTTCCGCTAAATTATGCGGTCAAAATTTTCCGCTAAATTTAGCGAGCAAATACTTCTGCTAGATTTAGCGGGGAAATTTTTAAACTAAATTTAGCGGAGAAAGTTTTCCGCTAAATTTAGCAGGGAAATATTTTCCGCTACACAATGCGGGGAACTTTTTCCGCTAGATTTAGCGGGGAATTTTTCCGCTAGGTTTAGAGAGGAAATTTTTCCGCTAAGTTTAGCGGGGAAATATTTTTCGTGATATTTACCGGGGAACTTTTCCGCTAGATTTAGCGGGGAAAGTTTTCCGCTAAATTTAGCGGGGAAATTTTCGCTCTAAATTTAGCGGCGAAAACTGACAGCAGTTACAGTGTAGGCCATTTTATTTTTCGGAAAATTGCTCCAACCCCTTTTTCGACCGCGACTAGAGAAATGACCCCTATTAACGACTAAAACTCAAAATTTAAAGCGGAGAACAGCTACATGCCCTCCTTAGGTCTGACCGAGCCCTCATGCAACGTCACTCTCAACGTATTGGCTCAAACAGCAGAAGTTGCGTCCGAACGCGCTTCCGCCGTCACAGCTTTACATGCGAAAAGACGCCGCAGGCTGCGGAACGCGCCTCACTGTCGAACGCCAGCTCCTCCGCTAGCGACTCTACTCGCGTTTTTCCAAGCGCCCCCTATAGTTCCCGCACGGAGCGTATATCGCAGTTGCCACGTCGCTCGCGCACCAGAAAATCGCGGTGCGGGTTGCGGTGCTTAACACCGAAGCTTTAAAATCTGAAGCAAAATGGGAGATGTGAATCGGGTTTAACGACAGCTACGCGTTCTTTTGCATCACATTTACACGTGTCCATAGACACGTCGTGACGTGTGATAAGCAAGGTATTCCTTATTGACACAGGGCGAACATCATCATCATCGTCATCATGCCTCTTTATTGCGCCCATCAACAACCAAAGTCTGCAATGCAGCACTGATATATAAAAGTTAAGAGAATAATCATACAAAATTCCGCATGCCAAAATATACATCCATGAATTCAAATGAAGAACAGAAATCCATTCGAGCAACTTAAATACATCATTAAGAATAAAAGAGCATATTATGCGATTGACCTCTGAATCCAACAGAGCCATTGAAAATATCCAAGTCCTCATTTCCAAAATTAGTGACACATCTGCATTCCAGATAGAGGCCATGACAGTAGATTGCTCTGAGTGTAAAAGAGTAAAAACACTCCCATTAAAACGAGCCAGAACATTAAAATTAATTCTGCTTAAAAGCTCCGAGTCTATATCATTCTCAATTACTCTGAGCCAGTATACTATATCCCGTGACAGCCTTCTCTCGGATAAAACTTGAAGCCCTAATTTAGCATGGAGAAGCTCATAATTAGAGAAATGTATTCTGCCAAATTGTCTTTCATAAGCTATGCATACCAGGTTGCTCTGAACAGACTCTATTTGTGCTTCATCATGTGCACTAAGAGAATTCCACACTATCGAACCGAATCCTAATCTAGGATGTCTAGGATTAGGATGAATCCTAATCTAGGACACAAACTGTCGAGTTATACGAGTTATCATTCCCAGCAATCTTACTGTGGTACAAGCAATCTGGCTGACGTGGTAGCCGAACGATAGCGAAGTATCAAAATGCACGCCGAGATAACGAATGAGAGACGCTTGTCAAATAATCTTACCGTCAATCGAATACAAATCACACAAGTTCCCGTTTTCTACTGTGCGACAAAATCTTAATTTTTTTTCATGATAAATTATTTAAATATTTGCCGTATACCAATCAAGTATACACGACGCATTGTTCTGAAGAAGCACAGAGTCGTCCCTCAGACGAATCGTCAAAAAGAGTTTGATGTCGTCAGCAAATGGCAGCGCAATTGAATTAGCTATGCAAGTTTCAATGTCATTGATAAAAATCTCAAACAAAAGTGGCCCTAAATTGGAGCCCTGGGGTACTGGAGACGAGAGAAAAAAGTATCATACAAACTGTCTTAAATACGAACGACGCAGCGACAGTCACTCAGATAGCTTTTGAACCATTTTACGAGCACAGGAGAAAATCCGTTCTGCGATAGCTTATGCAAATCAAGGCATGATTAACTTTGTCAAACGCCTTGAAGAGATCAAAATATTTAACATCACTCGACCATGACCATGAACGTAGGGCGCCCAATAATCGAGAAAGGAACATAGATTCGTCTCAATTGAGCGTCCCATACGAAAACCATGCTGAAAGGCAGTAATGCGTTGAATGAAATAAAAGGAGACACGTTTGTGCACTAAAATCTCAAATACCTTTGCAAAAGCACAGAGCAGAGACGCAGGGCGATAATTATTTGCGGCAGAAATATTTCCAGCCTTGTGTACTGGAACAACAAACAACTCTCTCCAAAGAGATGGAAAAAAACTCACACAAGGAAATATTAAATATATATGCTAGGACGGGTGGAAACATACTCGAACAACCCTTGACAATAAAATTGCGTATCAAATATATGCCAGTTGATAATTTCGGCTTCAGTTTTTTAACGGGCTCCGTTATTTGGCGGACAGTGACTCTGTTAATCACGAAGACGTCTGAGTAACGGTGATCATTCAATAATGCACTATCTACCGGAGCATCCGAAGAAAAGCAACCATTAATGTGAGTTGCATATATGTTAGTAACGCCTTTGAGGTCACACAGATATCCTGAATCGCTTTTTAAGCAGACCCCTGTCCACTGCGTCTCGTTGACACTCGAAATGTCGGTATACATCAATGGCTAGAATCTACTCGTTGAATGATATCCTCAAAAAAGAATGGAAAGAATATCGCCAGAAACAACATCACTACGTTTATTGTTACTTGCCGAAAACTATATGGCTACCAGTTACATATAAAAAATGCAACGTGTTACAGTTAAAGGATAGCACTAACGCGCTACTGCTTGAGACAGCACTCAAGGCGGTAGTTCGCCCACAGAAATCTTTTAGCCGCGATGCTTGTTATGGGCTCTTTTGCCCTACTCGAAATTACGCAGGGCGTGCATCGTCAATGTTATCACGTGACATCGTGACGTTAGGGTCACGTGACGCCATGATGTCATGCGACGTCACGGTGTCACATCGAGTCAGACTCACGTGGCGTCGCATTGTTACGTTACGGCACAGTGTCATGTGACTTCATGGCGTCACATAATGTCATGGAGTCACGAGACGTTGATCTGTCACGTGAGACCATGCTGTGAAGTACACTAGTAGTTAGCTGATATTACTTATATGGATAGTTCTATAGTTCGTATGAGCATGACACCAAATACCATTGACTACCAATACTGGAAACTCGAGCCAAAATACATGGGGTTGTCGGGAGACACAGAAGTGCTGCCATCTCTCGGTGTGGGATGGTAAACAATGAGCTCAAAATTAAAAGGAAAACAGTCATTCACTACACTATTTCTTCTCATCACACTATCAGGAATTGTGAATATATGGCAAATCGGTGTGCCGATTTCAATTGAGTAAGAGCTGACACGGTATTTCTGATAATGAGGGCGTTTTTATTTGTATATAGATTTAGATATTTAGATTATATAGACCTATGTATTACACCTGGTACAAATGACCTACTTGCGATTAGTGACTTTCTAGTAAATTGAGTTTATGGACCACTCCAAAGGCTATGGCTGTTATTAGCTGCAGTGACTGGCTCTTTGTAGTTAGAAATAAAGCACAGCAATTCAAATATGTAATTTCTCCATGGGTCATTATTTAAATTGTATGAGATTCACTTCCAATGAGTCTGGAAATGCTACACGATGTAGTTATTACAGCCAGTAAATGCTACACAGGCTGTTTAACGAAGAGTCAGTATTTATAAGGAAGTAGAAATAGTGTCCGGTTCAGTTTTACTTGTCGTTTTGGGGGCCTGGTTAGCCTCTAATCACTGCAACTACTTTTGGATTATATTTCTGAGTTATTTGACCAAGCATAAACTATATTGCCTTCCAAGGGCTATTAACGGCTCTGGGCCAATATCCTAACCTATTTCGGGGCATATAGTCCAAGCAGCTGTTTATTAAATAGGTCCATTTGTGATAGACTTTAATGACCATCAGTGACCATTTCGTTATATTTGTAATGTTATGTCTCAGATTGGATTTGAATGACTATTACTTGATATTTGACTTTATTTCCTAATTATATGGCGGATTTCGGTTCCAAATGACTTTTAATGACAATCAATGACTATTTGTAACTATTTTGAGTTATTTGATTGCGCGCGGACTGAGTTGGCTTTCAATGGTTAATTTTGGCTTTTTGAAAAAAATTGACATGATAGATATGTAGTTCAAATGACTTCTAGTTACTTTTGATGACTTTTGGCCACTATTTTGAGTTATTTGATTGTGTGCAGACTGAGCTGGCTTCATATGGCTATTATTGGCTATGTGAACATGTTTATAAATTATATGGCAGATTTGGGGCCCAAATTACTTCCGTGACTATCAATCACTATCAGTCACTTTTTCAACTTATTTGTTGTGTGCAGACTGAGTTGGCTTTCAATGGCTACTATTGGCTATACATTCATATTTATATCTATATAGCAGATTTAGGGTCCGAATGACTTCTAGTGATTGTCCATGATTATCAGTCCCCATTTCGAGTTATTGAATTGTGTGAAGACTGTGTTGGCTTCATATGGCTATTAGTGACTATATGATTATATTTATAGATTATATGGCAGATTCGGAGTTCAAATGACTTATACTGACTATTGATGACTATTGGTCACAATTTTGAGTTATTTAATTATGTGCGGGCTGAGTTGGCTCCAATGGCTATTATTGGCTATACAATAATAGTTTTGTTTATTTATATGGTAGATTCGTGGTTCAAATAAATTCTAGTGACTATCAATGGCTATTAGTCACTATTTCGACTTACCTGATTGTGTGCAGACTGAGTTAGCCTAATATGGCTATTATTGCTATATGATTACGCTTATAAATTATAAGGTGGGCTTGCGGTCCAAATGTCTTCTAGTGACTATCAATCACTAGCAGTCACTAATTCGACTTATTTGATTTTATGCAGCCTAGTTGGCTTCCAATGGCTACTATTGGCTATACAATCATATTTTTATTTATACGGCAGATTCGGGGTCCAAATGACTTCTAGAGACTTCCAATGGCTATTAGTCACTATTTCGACTTACCTGATTGTTTGCAGACTGATTTGGCTTCATATGGCTATTATTGGCTATATTATCATGTTTATAAATTATATGGCGGATTTGAGGTCCAAATGACTTCTAGTGACTATCAATGATGATCAATCACTATTTCGAATTATTTGATTTTATGCAGGCTGAGTTGGCTTCCAATGGCTATTATTGGCTATAGGCATCTGTCATTGACCTGGTGGGCTCGAATTGCAAAAAAATGGCTAATAGTGCTTATTGGTCGCAATATTCTGCTATTCTATACTTATGAATGAAAATGGCTTCAAGTGGCTATTGTTAGCAATTGAATATTATCTTAACAATATCACCTTAAATTGCTTCAGAATGAACATTAGTGACATTTAGTGACATAGTATTCATGATGTTTTGAATATGAGTGGATTCAAGTGTCTTCTATTATTGGCTATGGGCAGTTCTTGGCAAAATCAGCTTGAAATGGCTATACGTGTCTATCAGTGACTATTATTGGCAATTTATGCAGTTGGAGTGTGTATAGATTTGAATGACTTCAACTGGATAGTATTGGCTAGAGGCATCTATTCTTGACTTGGTTGGCTTGGATTGGCTATTATTGGCTATAATCATCTATTCCTGACTTGGGTGGCTTGAAGTGGCTACAAATGGCTTAAAGTGACCAGTATTTATAATTAGCAGCTATTTCTTTTTCTACAAATTGAAATGGCTTCATGTGGCTAGTTTTGGCTATTACCATATATTTTTTACCAGACTGGCTTCAAATGGCTATGAATGGCTATTCGTGGATATAGTTGACAATTCTATGCTATTTCAGTGATCATGACTGAAAATGATTTTAAATGGCTATTACTGGCCATTAGCATGTATTTTTTTAGATTGGCTTAAAATGGCTATACATGGCTATCAGCAACTATTATTTACAATTTATGCAATCGGAGTCTATATGGATTCGAATGACTTCAACTGGATATTATTGGCTATAGGCATCTATTCTTGACTTGGTTGGCTTGGATTGGCTATTATTGGCTATAATCATCTGTTCCTAACCTGGGTGGCTTGAATTGGCTACAAATGGCTTAAAGTGGCTAGTATTTATAATTAGCAACTATTTCTTTGTCTACGAACTGAAATGGCTTCATGCGGCTAGTTTTGGCTATTACCATCTATCTTTCACCAGACTGGCTTCAAATGGCTACAAATGGCTATTCATGAATATAGTTGACAATTCTTGCTATTTCGGTGATTATAATGGAACATGACTTCAGATGGCTATTATTGGCTATTAGTATCTATTTTCGCTAGATTGGCTTGAAATGGCTATGCATGGCTATCAGCAACTATTATTTACAATTTATGCAATTGGAGCGTGTATAGATTTGAATGACTTCAACTGGACATTATTGGCTATATGCATCTATTCTTGAGTTGGTTGCTTGGATTGGCTATTATTGGCTATAATCATCTGTTCCTGACCTAAGTGGCTTGAATTGGCTACAAATGGCTTAAAGTGACGAGTATTTATAATTAGCAGCTATTTCTTTGTCTACAAACTGAAATGGCTTTATGTGGCTAGTTTTGGCTATTACAATCTATTTTTACCAGAATGGCTTCGAATGGCTATTCGTGAATATCTATTGAATGGCTATGCCAGGCTATTTATGAATATCCATTAAATGTCTATGAATGGCTATTCATGAATATCCACAATTATACTTGCTATAGTCATTGCTAGCCCACTGAAGCCAATCTGGTTAAAAATGAATGATAATAGACAACAACAGCTACTAAAAGCAAGTCTGGTTAGTAAACACTAAAATTGCTCATAACTATCAAGGCTAGCCACTAATAGCCATTTGTAGCTATTTCAAGTCAATTCGATAAAGAATAAGTGCTTATAGTCAATGATAGCCACTTGAAGCCAGTTTCGCCCATAAAGAGTGTATACCACAGAATTGTCAATTATACTTACTAATAGCCATTGCAAGCCATCTGAGGCAAATCTGGCCAGAAATAGATACTAATAGTCAACAATAGCCAATAAAAGCCATTCCAGCTAGTAAACATGAAACCTGCTTATAAATATCAACACTTGTCACTACAAGCCATTTGTAGCAATTTTAAGCCAATCTAAATGCTTATAGTCGGTAATAGCCACCTGTCGCCAGTTTCATTAAAAAACACTGAAATAGCACATAATTGTCAATTATACTCACTAATAGCCATTGCAAGCCATTTGAGGCAAATCTGGCCAGAAATGGATGCTAATAGCCAACAATAGCCACTAAAAGCCATTTGAGGCAAATCTGGCCAGAAATGGATGCTAATAGCCAACAATAGCCACTAAAAGCCATTCCGTTAGTAAACATAAAACCTGCTGCTAAATATCAACACTAGTCACTACTAGCCATTTGTAGCAATTTTAAACCAATCTAAATGTTTATAGCCAGTAATAGCCACTTGTAGCCAGTTTCATCCAAAAATACTGAAATAGCACATAATTGTCAGGTATACTCATTAATAGCCATTGCTAGCCATTTGAAGCCAATCTGTTCAGAAATAGATGATAAAAGCCAACAATAGCCACTTAAAGCCAGTCCAGTTGGTGAACACAAAAATCACTCATAACTATCAACAGTAGTCATTAATAGCCATTTGTAACCAAATCAAGCCATTGCAATGAAAATAAACGTTTATAGCCAGTAATAGCCACTTGTGCCCATTTTCATCCATAAACACTGAAATAGCCCATAATTGTCAATTATACTTACAAATAGCCATTGCTAGCCATTTGAAGCCAATCTGGTCAGAAATATATGCTAATAGTCAACAATAGGCCCTTAAAGTCATTCCATTTAGTAAACACTAAAACACCCATAAATACCAACACCAGTCACTAATAGCCCATTTGTAGCCATTTCAATCAAATTTATCTAAAATTTGATGCATAAGCCAATAATATCCGCTTGAAGCCATACTCATTTTTAACTACTGAAATAGCACATAATTGTTTAATGATCTCATCAATATCAATCAGCAGCCATTTCAATTCAATCTGATCAAAAATAATTACAAATAGCCAACATTATCCACTTGAAGCCATTCCATTTCGTAAATATAAAAAAGCTCAAGCAATAGTTATCTACCAATTGCGGTTTGTAGCCATTTACAGCCAATCTATTCGAAAATAGGTGCTTATAGCCAATAATAGCCACTTGAAGCCATTCTCATTCATAAACACTCAGACAGCAGATAATTGCTATTATACTGACTAACAGCCATTAGTAGCCATTGAGCCAATCTGGTCAGAAATATATTCTAAAAGCCAACAATAGCCACCTGAAGTCATTCCAGTTTATAAACAGAAATAGCTCAGTTTTAATTACTCATTAATATTTGTAGCCATATCTATCAAATATATATAAAAGTGGAGGCTGATAGCCAATAATAGCCAGTTGAAACCATGTGCATTCAACAACGCCGAAATGGGTAATTCGCAATTATCTCATCAATAGCTATTGGCAGCCATTTAAGGTCAATCTCGTCAAAGAAAATGCTAATAGCCAACAAAAGCTACTTGAAGCCGTTCATAAGGGTAAGCACACTAAAAAATCACATAATTATGAATAATAATCCCTTCTAGTCACTTAACGTCATTTCAAGTCGGCCTTATAAACAATTGATGCCTATTGCCAATTATGGTCACTTGGAGCGAAGGGCATCTAATAAGACATGTTTCGGTAGGAATAAAACAAATAAATCAACAAGCTCAGAAAAGCCCAATAAGTATTTAGATTGTAAAAAAATCGCTATACAAATCCTGACTGGTCTATACAACACACTGCACTTTGACATCAAAATACCAAGAGGTCCAATATCACGAGCTTCTGCTGCCTATGCTCCATCGAAAAAATGGGAATATTTCGTAGACTATCAATTTCTCTAGTGAGTCAAACCCACTTGATTCATTTCCGGGGAAAGTGGCGAGTTGTCCACTCCGCACTGCCAGGATCGCTTTCTACTTCCGTCTCCCATTTTAGCCCGGAGTTTCCTGTATTATTCTCAACGGTACTTGATGACACCCTCGAGCAGAGATGGGGGAAGATTTTTCTACGTAAGGTGCAAGATACATAAGGATGCATTAAGGCGTCAGAAGTTGTCGCAGCAATCGCTGTGACTGAATTTTCGATTCACACGTGACTCTCATATCTTCAGTGTTCCACAAGCTCATTCTTTAATAAAATCGCGCATATGCACTCGGGACATACCTTATATTGTCCGTAATGTTTGATCGAATGGCAGAGAATTAGTATTTGACTAGTCAAAAAGCAGCGAGACCCTTGAGAGTTTTCGGTACTTACCGCCAGGTCGAAGGCGCTGAGTAGTCCCATACTGTTAGCCGCCGACAGTTCTTTGATTCCACTGGTAATGCCAAGTTCTTGGAAACCAAAAATTGATGTTGTCAAGAAATGAGTTTTGAGGGCCTCGTCCATATTGAAGGAGCCCAGACCAAGATCAGCTTTCTGGCGGAAGAAAGAAACAGTGTTGAAGAAGAAAATAGATGGTGCTATGGAGAATTACACAGTGCCGAGGTGTATTTACTTCGATCGATCAAATCGTTATCAGCAGAATTGTGTTTTATGAGGAGCCTAGCTAACGCTTACTCCATCCTTGGCGTTCCAGGCACGTGACGTCGTGCCTAGAGTCGCCACGTTCTACTTCTGTACCGTTTTTTCTTGCTGCTTTTCAAGCTGTTCGCAGTTCGCAAATTATGCACGATGGGTTTCGTAGTCCGCTCAGCGGACTCTCCTGTTGCTTTTGCGTGTCATGCCCCCCGCCTTCCCCCTTGTTGCGCACCTGACCAGTGGAGCTCGTGGCGTGAGTGTTTCGTAGCCGGCCAACTTTCTTCAGCTTTGACACGCGACGCGCACTACGTTCCCCAGAGACTTCAGTGTTCGGTTTAGTAAGAATGCAGCTCTACATTCAAAAAGCTTGAAGATTTTATCTGTTATGGGTGCCTATTTTATATGAAATCTCAGCGAAGGTTGAACTGCGCGATATAAAACGCACGAGAAACCGCGAACATATTGAGTCATCATAAAAATAATTTTTTGTTTTGTTTTTTAACTCTCTGCAAAGGAATTCGTTATTAATTCTAAGTGTCCCTTTTACTGAGTGCCTTCCAACATAACTTTGCGAGTCCTAGCAAAGGAGTTCACAAATTATATTTAGTCTGTAGTCCGGAACTTGTCCAATGCAGCTGTTCTGTTTCTTGGCTTCATTTTGCACGACATACTCTCAAAAGTAATGGTGCTTGCTAATCACCTTTTGTTAAAAAGTCAACAAGATAGACAAACGTGTTAAAGATGTAAGTTCAAGTATTCCGTAAAACGATATAATTCTTACAACGTCTGCACAAACGCACACTCACGCATATATCGACAAAAACAAAAGTCTCACTTTTTTTCTCCCGATGATGGTCAGCCCAAATCTTGACCGTGGACTACACAAAACCTAAGCCAGGTACGCCAATGAACTTGTCTTTAAAGAACCAACTCTGAACCACAACCGTAGCTCCAGAGAAGGCGACGCCTCATAGAAAACGTGCACTTTACGAGCAGACATCCACGCTTGTCAAAAATTTCAGCCACAATTTCCCCAGCTCAGATGCAAAGATGTGAATCAAATGGGCGGGTATTGAATAGATATCGCTGTTGTCGCAAATATACGAACATAAGCGTCTAATCAGTTCTTAGATTGGTTACTAAACTTCGTGCAAAGCGCGGACAACCCCAGTGAATCGACTTTACAGCATTGTTCGTTGCTCATTTCAAGTGATTGAATTACTTCTAATAGATGAAATTTTAAAGTAATTTTACAGTTATTTCATTAACGTTCATAGAATAAATTCGTAAGAGCGATGTGATTACTTTTGGAAGTACTGAAATATATTTTGACAGTTTCTCTTTTCCCTCCCCTTTCTAATTGCGCTCTGATTGTGCGAGTTACCTACCAAGGAACATTTTATTTTAATAATAATAATAAATTTATTTGTGACGGAAGAACATAATCGAGGAAAAGGAATAATAATAATAATAATAATAATCAATCAATCAATCAATCAGTGTTTATTAAAGTGTCCAGGAACAACCAATCGGTCTTAGTGCTGGCACACTAAAAAAAATGAGCAAAAACACACACATACAAACACGCATACACACGAGTGCAGAAGGAGAACGTAGCTCTCCAGTCTGAGAATAAAAATATTAACAAGTATGAAAGACACTCAGATTAACAAGGGAAATCAAAAGCACGAAACAGAGACATCACCAGGTGTGAGAGCAAAAAGCAAATACTACATCAGCGCTTCAACTGATCAGCCCTTTTCCTGCAAGAGGAAGATTTGAACAGCATTTCCGAACTTGCTCCCGCATGAGTTAAAAATATCAATTGTGTCAGAGTAGCGATTATAACACTCCGCCGATCTTTGGATCGGGTTTAAGTTGCTAAAATGTCGAGCTATATAAAAAGATGATTGTAGCCGTGTAGGCACACGTGGAACTCTGAGGCTCACTTCGGACAGAAGGTTTGAGAGTTAATCGAGCCGTGCAGGGTCTTAAACAAAAACAACATATCTGCCTTCACCCGAGGCTGCTGGAGGCTCAACAAGTTGACAAGTTGCGAGTTACACACACCGTTCAGACAAGGATCACCATTCTCAAGGTTTTATTTATTTCTATTTAAGGATAGAAATAAATTTGTTTTGGACTCGCTCGACAGATGAACTGTTAGTTTTGGAAATGCCGTTCCAAACAACCGAGGCGTACTCTAGCTGGGATCTAACTAAAGAACAATACAGCGTAAAAAAAGCGGACGGGCTTTTGAACTCCTTCGTCATGCGAGACACGGCACCTAACGTGCGCAAGGCCGATTGAACCACTTTGATGACGTGAGTGTCAAATCTCAAGGTTCAGTCAAAGACAACTCCAAGGTCCCTCAGTTCACTTACATGTGACAGCAGTTCGCCATGATACGGATGCATACGGAAAGAATATATCATGGGCCTTGCGAGAATATGTCATTATCTTTGTATTAGAATGATTCAAACGGAGGTCATTGTCTAAACACCAACGACCGAAGGAATATGCGTCATTCTGAAGCGCGAAGCAATCTTCTAAGGTCGATATTTTTTGTAAAGTTTTATATCATCAGCGTACTGCAGAAATGAAGAATTTAATATAACTCGAGAGACATCATTTACAAAAATATTAAAAAGGGGGGGCCCAAGACAGATCCCTGAGGCAATCCAGAGCTTGCCTTGTACAAGGACGAGGTAGTATTGTTGACGCGGACGTAGGCTTGCCTATCAGACAAATAGCTTTTTAACAAATTGTATACTGAACCACATACTCCGTACGAAGAAAGCTTGTATAAGAGGATGTTGTGGTTGACTACGTCGAATGCCTTACTCAGGTCGAAATAAAAAACGTCAAGCTGACCTCTATTACAAACTACTTCAGAGGCAGCATACATAAAAGATACGAGATTGGTGGATGTCGATCTGCCGGACATGAAACCATCCTGATTAGGAATGACTATACTACGAAACTTGAAGGAGAGAAATTGATGGATTCCCATTTCAAAGAGTTTGGAAAAAGAAGAGAGAAGAGAAATCGGTCTCTAATTATGAACATCACCACTATTTCCAGATTTCAAGACCGGAACAACCACTGCCAGTTTCCAGTCGTCAGGGACGTCAAGGAGTTATTGAAAATTGTGCACAGTATAGGCGTAAGTAGTTCATGATAAGCCTCAACAAGTGCAGCGGGTATCCCGTCATGACCTGCAGACAATGTGGGTTTCATTTTTTTAATACGTAGCCTAACACATTCCTCATCGACAACCACAGAACCTAATGAGTCGCCAAAAACGTCCGAGTGAGGCAAAATAGATGAGGAGCAGTTATTATTATTAATGTAAACTGACGCAAAGTGATCAGCAAACAACTCAGACATGCGCTTCGCACTGTCGCTATGCTGATTCAAGACGATTTCGGACTCAATATTCTTCCCCAAGCACGATTTAGCGTACCTCCAAAATTTCTTGGGATTTTCAACAAGATCTGACTCCACCGAGTCAGAATGCGCCTGGCGATCACGGTTTAAAATTTTCTTACATCGCTTTCTGCAAATTTTAAATTCAACTTCCCACTTTGGAAGACCACTTTTCTTAAACCTCCTGTGCAAAAAATCTTTCCGTTTTAAAGGCGTTCTGAGTTCACGAGAGAACCAGATAGGGAAACGAGATTTTTTAGACGTTTTAAGAGGGATATACATGTCCATAGCCTCCTGAACAACAGTTGTGAAGAGATATACTTGGCGTTGATATCAGACGACTCCAGGATAGAAGCCCAGTCAACACCCGAAAGATGGTGATACATCCAGTGTAGTCCCCCGCTGAATACTTATATGATGTGTGTGGGGAAGGACCATTAGAGGGACTGAGGACCGGAGGATCAAAAACAGAAACAACTACATAAAGAGCAGGGTGATAGCTCTCCTCAGGAACCATAGAAAGTTCACTTCGAGCCACACGTGTGCCGTCCGTGTTTGAAAAGCATAAATCTAAAGCATTACCTTGGTCGTTTAGAATGTTATTGTGCTCTCTAAGATCTAAAAAGGAAGTAAAGTTGAGGAGATAGTTGCACTTTTGTTTACAATAAAAGTTGCCAGTAAGGACATTGAATTGTGTCAAGTTAATCCCTGGAGCGTTAAAATCCCCCAAGATTAAGATATTGCTCCCCTGTGAATTATTAATAGTATCGTCAATGTCAGCAAGACATCTTTGGAAATCATCTGGTGTCGTCTGAGGAGGAAGGTAAAACAGACCTATTAAAATACGTTCTCTGCTAGAACACTCAATTTCAACCCACAGAGACTCAGGAAATCTCTCCAGATCCTCACCTCTTCGTGAACTATATTGTTTGTTAACCGCGACCAATACACCGCCTCCTACTCGGCCCCGGGAAGAGAAATCACGATCATGACGGTAGACATCAAAACAAGGCGGAAAGTAGTCGGAGGAACTAACACTACGACATAACCAAGTTTCCGTTAAGCAAACAATTGAGTAATTAGATAGAGTAATGTTGGCAAAGAAACATTCAGCTTTCGTCCGCAGGCCACGGACATTCTGGTAAAACAAATCGACGTTACTGATTTTTGTATTTAGTGTTGGGCTTGTGGGCTTCTTCAGACGAGTGAAGGAGTTCTTGACGAAGAGCGCCTCTGAAAGGTTTAAAAAGACAACCCTTCGGCCACAAAGCAGGGTCAGAGAGTTTCTCGAAGTCTTCGGCAGCTACAGAGACGTGAAAAGAGGCGTAAGTGTTGTAGCGAGTATTCAGTCGGTGGCACTTCAAGTTTTCCACATCGAGGGAACACAGATGCCCAACGACGTCAGTAGAGGTGGTAATAATAATAATAATAATAATAATAATAATAATAATAATAATAATAATAATAATAATAATAATAATAATAATAATAATCAATCAATCAATCACTCAATCAATCAATGTTTATTAAAGTGTCCAGGAACAACCAATCGGTCTTAGTGCTGGCACACTAAAGAAATGAGCAAAAACACACACATACAAACACGCATACACACGAGTGCAGAAGGAGAACGTAGTTCTCCAGTCTGAGAATAAAAATATAACAAGTATGAAAGACACTCAGATTAACAAGGGAAATCAAAAGCACAAAACAGAGACATCACCAGGTGTGAGAGCAAAAAGCAAATACTACATCAGCGCTTCAACTGATCAGCCCTTTTCCTGCAAGAGGAAGATTTGAACAGCATTTCCGAACTTGCTCCCGCATGAGTTAAAAATATCAATTGTGTCAGAGTAGCGATTATAACACTCCGCCGATCTTTGGATCGGGTTTAAGTTGCTAAAATGTCGAGCTATATAAAAAGATGATTGGAGCCGTGTAGGCACACGTGGAACTCTGAGGCTCACTTCGGACAGAAGGCTGGGAGAGTTAATCGAGCCGTGCAGGGTCTTAAACAAAAACAACAAATCTGCCTTCACCCGACGCTGCTGGAGGCTCAACAAGTTGACAAGTTGCGAGTTACACACACCGTTCAGACAAGGATCACCATTCTCAAGGTAACGATATTTAAAGATAGAAATAAATTTGTTTTGGACTCGCTCGACAGATGAACTGTTAGTTTTGGAAATGCCGTTCCAAACAACCGAGGCGTACTCTAGCTGGGATCTAACTAAGGAACAATACAGCGTAAAAAAAGCGGACGGGCTTTTGAACTCCTTCGTTATGCGAGACACGGCACCTAACGTGCGCAAGGCCGATTGAACCACTTTGATGACGTGAGTGTCAAATCTCAGGGTTGAATCAAAGACAACTCCAAGGTCCCTCAGTTCACTTACACGTGACAGCAGTTCGCCATGATAACTATATGGAAAGAATATATCATAGGTGTTGCGAGAATATGTCATTATTTTTGTTTTAGAATGATTTAAACGGAGGTCATTGTCTAAACACCAACGACCGAAGGAATATGCGTCATTCTGAAGCGCGATGCAATCCTCTAAGGTCGATATTTTTTTGTAAAGTTTTATATCATCAGCGTACTGCAGAAATGAAGAATTTAATATAACTCGAGAGACATCATTTACAAAAATATTAAATAGGAGGGGGCCCAAGACAGATCCCTGAGGCACTCCAGAGCTTGCCTTGTACAAGGACGAGGTAGTATTGTTGACGCGGACGTAGGCTTGCCTATCAGACATATAGCTTTTTAACAAATTGTATACCGAACCACATACTCCGTACGAAGAAAGCTTGTATAAGAGGATGTTGTGGTTGACTACGTCGAATGCCTTACTCAGGTCGAAATAAAAAACGTCAAGCTGACCTCTATTACAAACTACTTCAGAGGCAGCAGACATAGAAGATACGAGATTGGTGGATGTCGATCTGCCGGACATGAAACCATGCTGATTAGGAATGACTATACTACGAAACTTGAAGGAGAAAATAGATAGATTACCATTTCAAAGAGTTTGGGGGATAGGAGGGATTTTAAGAGGGATATACATGTCCATAGCCTCCTGAACAACAGTTGTGAGGAGATATACTTGGCCGTTGATATCAGACGACTCCAGGATAGAAGCCCAGTCAACACCCGAAAAATGGTGTTACATTCCAGTGTAGTCCCCCGCTGAATACTTATATGATGTGTGTGGGGAAGGACCATTAGAGGGACTGAGGACCGGAGGATCAAAAACAGAAATAACTACATCAAGAGCAGGGTGATAGCTCTCCTCAGGAACCATAGAAAGTTCACTTCGAGCCACACGTATACCGTCCGTGTTTGAAAAGCATAAATCTAAAGCATTACCTTGGTCGTTTAGAATGTTATTGTGCTGTCTAAGATCTAAAAAGGAAGTAAAGTTGAGGAGATAGTTGCACTTTTGTTTACAATAAAAGTTGCCAGTAAGGACATTGAATTGTGTCCAGTTAATCCCTGGAGCGTTAAAATCCCCCAAGATTAAGATATTGTTCCCCTGTGAATCATTAATAGTATTTTCAATGTCAGCAAGACATCTTTGGAAATCATCTGGTGTCGTCTGAGGAGGAAGGTAAAACAGACCTATTAAAATACGTTCTCTGCTAGAACACTCAATTTGAACCCACGGAGACTCAGGAAATCTCTCCAGATCCTCAGGTCTTCGTGAACTATATCGTTTGTTAACCGCGACCAATACACCGCCTCCTACTCGGCCCCGGGAAGAGACATCACGATCATGACGGTAGACATCAAAACAAGGCGGAAAGTAGTCGGAGGAACCAACACTAGGACATAACCAAGTTTCCGTTAAGCAAACAATTGAGTAATTAGATAGAGTAATGTTGGCAAAGAAACATTCAGCTTTCGTCCGCAGGCCACGGACATTCTGGTAAAACAAATCGACGTTACTCATCTTTGTATTTAGTGTTGGGCTTGTGGGCTTCTTCAGACGAGTGAAGGAGTTCTTGACGAAGAGCGCCTCTGAAAGGTTTAAAAAGACAATCCTTCGGCCACAAAGCAGGGTCAGAGAGTTTCTCAAAGTCTTCGGCAGCTACAGAGACGTGAAACGAGGCGTAAGTGTTCTAGCGAGTCTTCAGTCGGTGGCACTTCAAGTTTTCCACATCGAGAGAACACAGATGCCCAACGACGTCAGTAGAGGTGGTGACCGGATCCAGCTTGGTCACAAACAATGCCCTCCGGCGGGAAGATGAGTGGGCAACGCTCAGCTTGCACGCCACGGACGCTCCGGCTTGCGCCTGGATTCGAGTCTTCGGGCTGATCGGATTGGGCTTCACAAGAAGTGGATCATCTACCGACGCCTCGCTCACCAGCGCAGAGACCGGTGCCTGCGGGCTCATGGGGTTCGGCTTACCAGGCAGCGCATCATCTTTCGTCGTCCCGTCTGCTGGTGCACCTGCAGGCTTTGCAGAGAGAGCCGAGGCAGGAGGGAAGCGCAGGGCTGCAGCAAATGTTTTTCCTCCACAGGGCCCTGCCTGAACTTCAACATCAGTTCTTGCACGCTTGCCAAGCACATCGCGTAAGCTGCGAACTTCCGCCCGGAGGCAGGCGATGGAGCCTGCCTGGAGCTCCGCCTGCTGTTTCTGCTCACGACGGAGACGCGCGTTGTCTTCACTGAGGGAAGCAACCTCCTCGGTGAGGAAAGAAATTCCTTCCGGCGCGTCGAGGAGAAGGGACCGAAGGGACTGAAGGCTGGCGTCCCCACGTGCGTCGAGGCCATCGGGAGAGGAGGCAGGCAGCGTCGCCGGAGGAGTAGGGGAGGCCGATGGCGGAGGAGGAGAGCGGGCGAACTGGTCGTCGGGGTCACCGAAGACCACGCCGCTGACGTTAGGCCTATCTCCTCCGTTGATCTTGGCACAGCTTCGGCAGACAAATGAGCTCACCTCACGCTGAAGAAATGTGCGTTCGGTCTCCGGAAAGCATACGCACTTCGTATGCGCGCGAAGTTGGCACTCAGTGCAGCGAAGAAATCTTTGCCGTCCGTAAAAACAGCGAGAGCAAATCAGACATGCATCCTTGCTGGGCGGCATCTCCGCAGTGATATAATAATAATAATAATAATAATAATAATAATAATAATAATAATAAATTTATTTGTACTTTATGGGTGCAGTGATGAAGCAAGGCCGGTTCGTCAAAGCCTTCAAGGGCTTGTGTGACTGAACCATGATAGCACTGGTGACGAAATATTCTCAAAAAAAAAAAAAAAAAGGAAAGAAGAAAAAAAAAAAACGAAAAGAAAACAGTGGAGGATTTGAGCAAAATGACGTCAGTTGTCACGATAAAAGAAGAACAATCACAAAAACTGAAAGTCACACTGGAGTCACGTGAAAGTCACACGAATGTCACATGAAAGTCACAGGAAGGTTACACCCACAAGCCGAAAGCTTTTGTCATGGACGCGTATGTTATTAAAAAAAAATAGAAAAAAATATTTTAAGATGCAGAACAGCATCGACAATTCAATTAGCGTCGAAAGTAAGAATAAAATGTCTGAGGGGAAAAAAAACGCTTATTAACCCAGAATGAAACTACGCCGCTTCCCCCCCCCCCCCCCCCTTTCCCTCCTCTTTCTCGCGATAAACAAAAATTATTTACGTATCTCCTTCATTCCAATATACATGGCGTAGAGCTTTTTTAAGTTTCTTTTTGGACGTGATGTCTCAAAAATGAGGCGGGAGAGAGTTAAATATATGCGGAACATAAAATGAACGAATGTTTTTACCATACCGAGTGTAGCAACTGGGAACAAGGTATCGTGAAACCTTGCGCAACTGCCGTGAGACCGGGTGATGCGTTTTAAATTCATCATTCCAGTTGTGATTGAGTACCACTGTTTCCAAGAACAAAGATCGAAAATCGGGCACTAGAGCATTTGAAAAAAATTTTAATTGGAGGACGTAAGATTATAGCATACATTTCTTAGAATTCCCTTCAAGATGCTGTTCACCTTTGTTTGCCACAAGTTCGAGCATTGGCCAAAAATAGTTATACCATAGCGTAATTTGCTGTAAGCTAAAGAATAGGCAATATGCTTGCGAACACCAAGAGGCATAAATGTTTTGATATGATAAAGCAAACAGGAAACACTCCTTTGTTGTGAACATATTTTTGTAAGATGAGAGTTCCATGATAGGTCTGAATCTTAGAGTATTCCAAGGTATTTTACGGTGTCTGAATAAGGAATTTGATCACAATGGCAGAGGATACATTCTGATGTGTGTAAGAAAACAGAAACATTTAAAGAAATAACTTTTAGAGGATTGTGAAAGCAGACGAGTTTCGTCTTAGAGATGTTTATATCAAGTAGATTGCGATTAAACCATTCCATTAGTTGATTTGAAGAACGTTGGAGCATCTCTATTGATTTTGGATAAGAGAGGTGACGCGTAAGTAACAAAGTGTCATCAGCGTACTGGTATAGAATGAGTCGGAAACAGCAGTGCACATATCACTGACATAGATATTGAACAATAGTGGTGAAAGGATAGACCCCTGTGGGACCCCAGATTTCAAAAATATTTTAGAGCTATGCACGCCGTTCACCGAAACCATTTGTGAGCGGTCAGATAAGAAGCTCTCTAATAGCAGCAAGAAAGGACCACGGAAACCTATAGCTGAAAGCTTTTTGAGTAAAATGGAGTGACTAACTGTATCAATAGCCTTTGATACGTCAAGAAAGCACGCGCATGTACATAAGTTGTGTTCAAAGCCATAATTTATGTCGTCCGAAAGAGCATCCAGGAGAGGTTGTGTGCCTCGGCCGGCAATAAAGCCATACTGATTTGGAGACATTAAGTTGTGTTTGTCTATAAAGGTGATAAAAATAAATTTCTCTAATATTTTAGCTAGACATGGCAAAATGGAAATAGGCCGATAGTTTTCAACCTTACTACGACATCCTCCCTTCAAGATAGGTGTAACAACCGCGATTTTTAGATCATCAGGTATACAACCGGTTTCAATTATAGTGTTCAACAACAGAAGAAGTGTGTCCCGAACATAATTCCAATTCCTGCGTAGATCACTCAGCCGTACAGCATCGAATCCTGGAGATTTACTCGACTTCAAGCTAAAAATTATAGATTGTAAATCATCAGCTGTCATCAGTGGGAGAAAAGCGGAAGCAGAGTTTGCGTAAGAAAAAGAAAGGAATAAGGTGCTTTTCCGGAGTGTACCGGAAAATGCGGCAAAAAAATCATTAAAAAGATTAGCAGTTATGAGGGAATTATGCCCAAATACATCTTGAATACGTTTTTTTTGTATGCCCGGGGAGACACCTCGCAGTTCGTTAATTAATGACCAAGTTTTAGCGGAATTATTCCGAGACTCAGAGAACTGTTTCTGGAAGTAAATTCGTTTAGCCGAGCGAATAAGCGCAGTAACTTTGTTGCGGATAATTCGAAATTCGTGCTGCAGTCTTTGATTATGAGGAGAACGACGGCAACGCTTCCAAGCTACGTCTTTAAGTTTAATAGCGGACAGTATGTCAGTGGATATCCAACGTATGTTTGACTTTCTTTGTTTCAGAAATATTAGTTTTTTTGATGCATTATAAAACTGCCGAAACAGCTGGACAAACGAAGTATAGAGTTCTGAATGGTTTACATGTCGCTGAAATGTTACCCAGTCGTACCCAGAGACATATTTATCAAAAGTCTTATTATCAACAATTTCAATTCGACGGATATCTGTATTTTTGCCAGTAGAAACCTGTTTTGGAAATTCGATCTGACACGCTACGAAATACTGATCTGATAATTTTTGTTTTATAATTGCCGATTTAATTGCTGACGATGATGTCCTCAGGTTAATATGATCTATTGATGAGCTGACAAATCTGCCACACAGAAATTCTTCTCTGGTTGCTCCGAGAATGTAAGGTTCCACTCCGTAATCAGCCAACAACGTAAGATACTCGCAAACTAGTAATTTAGAGGGTTTTGAAAGATCAATGTTGATGTCTCCTGTGATGCAGAGGGTTGCATTACCCGGCAAAGATTGAATGCAGTGGCGTAGCTCAGAGAGAAAACCTGGAACACTTTCAGAAGGTGGTTTATAAAAGGCGAGCAAGTAGAGGTCATAAACGTAAGTAGTAACACGGAGTGCCAGCGACTCGCAAGAAAGAAATGAAGTGGTTATTTCTGAATAACCCGCAGTAGCTTTTAAGAAAACTGCAATACCACCTCCGCGCTTTTTGTCCCGAGTATAAAAAAATCTGTTGAATCCAGGTAGCGAAAACCTGTCAACCTCGTCATTGGGAATATTAATTTCTGTGAGAACAAATGCATCGGCGATCGGAAGTACGCAATCTACGGCTAGTCTAAACTCATCCCAGTGCTTACGTAAACTTCTTATATTAACATTAAATAAAGTAAAGGAACTACCAGAACTTGACTGGAAGTTTTTTGAGCACGAGTGTAGGTCCGTAAAGTCGAAAAAAGTGGCCATAAAGTCTACACAATTTGCTCCAAAGAAGCAACATTAGTGATTCGGAGTATAGAAGAGCCTACGTTTTGTTTCGCAAAAATATGACCATGACGAACCCATACGAACTTGAATCCTTTCTCTTTCCCTCTGGTTCTAGCCATCCAGAAGAGCTTTTTGTTGCCGTCTGTCAGATTGTCGTTGAAGTAGAGTTTGGGCTGTGATTCTTCTCTTGTGAGAGAGCCCAAGCGGCCACGACAGGCCATCCAACGCTCTTTCAGAGAAACTGACGAGAAACGGACCAGAATAGGTGGTACGACATCACGCCTTGCGGGAAGGCGATGCACTGCCTCAACCTGTGATGTCTGGAAGTCCTCCACTTCGAGTTGCCTAGCTAAGCCTTCGAGGATGCCGCCAAGGTTTTCACGAGAAGCAAAGGGTATTCCGTGAATTTCCATATTACATTGTCGATTAGCTTGTTCAGATTCGTTCTGGACGGCTTTCAGATGTTGGATTTCCACTGCTTGGTCGGATATCAGTGACCGCAAGGTAGTTGTTTCTGTTTGAAGTGCCTTGATGATCTTGTCTTGAGTTTGTGCTGAAGCTAGAAGGGAATCGTACTGAGACGACACAAAGTTCAGGGACTCTTGCATCCCGGCCATTGTGTCGCGCATCGTATCGACTGCCTGCTTTATGGACAACAAGGCATCCATTTTGGGGTGCAGTTCGTGGAGTGAGTCGACGGTGTCCTTCCAAGATAGCAGACGATCGAGTTTTTGGTGCACCGTTTCTAGCTGCGCCAAAAATGTAGTGGCTTCAGCTTGAGGAGAGGGAGGGTTGGTGCTTAGATCCGACTTCGCTGAACCTCCACGGCAGGCGAGGCATCGCCACTTCTCGAGCTTGGCAGTGCTCATGCCTTTAAAGGTGCCGTCAGCGATGCCAGAGCACCTTTTCCCCAAATGATACGGGTGAGAACAGTCAGCGCGCTTCATGTTCCTGCCGTCCAATGGCGCAGGTTCAGAGCAAACGCCGCATATTTCAGGATCGGCCATGATATTAAGATGAAGACGACAAAGAAGATTCACAAGAAGGTAGACAGTTGAGATAGATATAAAATAAATGCACAGTAAGTGAAGGGTTCCAGGCTCACCCGTGAGAACAAATGCGCTGAATGAGGAGATGATTCTCGTCGCCGACACCGTGAACTTGGTTAGTCGTAAGGGTAGGAGTATTAGGATTCCGAGATGGTTGTTGGGACTTGCCAGGTGGAATGATGGTGACCCACTGTTGCAGTCAAATCCTCCGTAAGATGTTGAGCGGATGGTACTTGCATGGAGGCAGAACTACCGAGAGGCGATCCCTTACGTCGAGGTCATCAAAGAAACTGATTAGAAGATTAAATGAGGCACAAATTTGGAGCCGCAAAAATGCCAGCAACCGAAGTCGCGCGAATATAATATACCGAAATAATAATATTAATAATATATATTAATAATATTATTAATTATAATAGTTTTTATTATTATTGTTTATTGTTTGTGTCTTTATCCGTGTCTATGCTGAAAGTACTGTATATTTGTGTATCCGTGTACGCATCTCTAGATCTAAATTTTTGTATATATATATATGCCTCTGTGCATCTTTGTGTCATATGTGCCTGTATACACATTTCCATTTTTTTGTTGCAAACATTTACATTTTTTAATTACTTTTTGAAAGTGAACATTGATTTATCTATGTGTTTAAATAATACTTTGTCATGAAGGATGGTATAGTGTAGTTATAGCAATCATCTCTGTGCTTCTTATTTTGCCATTTGCGAATTATTCCAAAAATCTATACTAACTGCCATTTGTGAACTATTTTTAAACTTCTAAACTGACTGCTATGAGCATACCAAGAACGCCCGTCTACCACTCACATTGGCTAACATCTTTGCTGGGTCGTGTCACACAAGCCAACCCTGGCTTCGACAGACCCGAGTTGAACATAATGAAAAAAATCAAATGCTGGAATAAAATTATTATTATTATTATTATTATTATTATTATTATTATTATCAATTAATAGATTATCATCATCAAGAAGTCCCCAGGAACTGCCGCTCCTTTGACTGCTCTAAAAGTTTCTACTCGTAATCACTTCAAATCGAGACATCCGGCGCCAACGAGCGGTCTGTGGCGTTCATGGTCCCCCCGCGTCGTCACTGGCACCGCCTTTGACCAGGATTGGGTCCCCAACGTCTCTTCTCGACAGCAACGTACCAGGTAGGCCTAAGTGACTTCGCGTCTTCGCCTGGCTCGGTTTCTGGAACGCCCGTCGTGCGCGAGCTTGCCTGGCACGACGACTTTCACGGTGAGCGACGCATCTCGTGGCAGCCTGCCCAATACATCAGGGCGCCGCACGTGACACGGGTGTGCAGCACAGAGCAGAGAAAGCTTAGCAACGGCGGACAAGCCATCCGAGACGCAAGTGAAGCCCTCTGTGATCCCGGGTACGTTCATTGCTCCTTACAAGGCCTCTACCGCCTCGATCGGCTGTCGGTTCCCAGTCAAGCTTCCACAACATTACCCGGCCGACCTATTTTCACGCTGCCAGCTCTACGTCTTTCTTCTTGAATGAGCTCCAGTACTCGGATCGACTAACGGGACAAGACATGGGAACGAGAAATACGTAAACCTTTTCCAAGACGCCGGGCAAGGTCATTGTGGCCCTTAAGACATCTATAGTTCTCATCCATTGAATCTCTGTGTCGTACAGATTCACGGGTGGACACGACGCTCCAATCCAGCACGAAACAGCCATATGAACTGAGCGCGGAGTTACAGTGGCGAATTGTTTTCGCATGCTAAGCGCTGCGCAGGGCATAGGTGAGATTAGAGTTCACTTTCCTTTCAATTTTGCCCTTTTTCTCCATAAAAAGTCGATTGCGACTTTTCAATTGTCATAGTTCTGATATAGTTTCATAGCTACTGTACTCAACATAATGAATTGTATGAAATGCGTTCGCGCTCTGCCGGCGGACGGAAGGTTTTTGACATGTGCATCTTGTCGGAATGGTTACCACCTTGGTAAACCCTGCTCCGGTGTAGCGGATGGGACTTTTGCGGGAATGGGCGCTGCTAGACGAGAAACAGGGAAATGTCCCACTTGCCGGACCGGCGAGATCCGTACAGGCGAGATCCGAACAATCTCAGGGACTGCTGGTAGCTGCTCACTAGAGGATTCCGGCAACGCCGACGTGAGCAGACAGGAGCTTGTAGATTGCGCTTCTGTTATCAGTCAGCTGGCTTCGATCAGCGCTACGCTTAACCAGCTTCTTTCGTTGAAGACTAGTGTTGATACCCTCTGCCCCTTCCATCTAAGGTGGATCAGTTGCTGGCTCTAAGACCAGCCGTCGATGAACTGCGCAGCACGGTCGAAGGATTACAAATGACCGTTGACTCTTTTAGCCTAAAATGCGATTCCGTGCTCGCTATGGCAATGACCAATGAGGAAGCTGTGAAGGATTTACAACAGGAGGTGGACACAGTCAGGGCAACAATGGAACATCAGGCTGACACAATTGAGCGACTGAAAGAAGAGCTCAATGACACGCACCAGTACAGTCGCCGCTGCAATATGGAGCTACACGGTCTTCCCTTTGTTCATGGCGAGGATCTGATTCAAATCATGAACGACCTATCTTAAAAGCTTGATGTTCCAACACCTCAGCCTTCGGACATCCTGGCAATTCATCGCCTTACAAAAAACCTGACTCAGTTCCAACAGTTTTGATAAATTTCACCTCGTCGCCATAAAGAACTCTTGGATGTCTGCACGTAGAAGGCTACGCAAACTGTGCCGGTCTGAAGATCAACCGAACGTATTCTTCAATGACAACCTTACACCAGCGAATAAAGAGCTTTTTTGGCTGGCGAGAACTCAGGGCAAAAAACATGGATACCTGTTTGTTTGGACAAAAAACTCTAAGATTTACGCAAAGAAAGCCGAAGACTCGCCAGTGGTTCGCGTTATTACACAAAAATATCTAGTGCAACTGGTCTAAAGCATGACCATTTGTTTGTCGGTTCTAAATTTTTATTCATTTAATCAACGGTTGGGACCTGTTTCTGATAACACTTTCACGATTTTTCACGTAAATGTTAGAAGTTTGCGTAAACACTGGGACGAGTTCCGTGCTCTAATAAGTAACCTAAACAGATCTATAGATGTTTTCGTTCTAACTGAAATTGGTGTTTCATCTTTGCAAAGCAATCAATATATTTTAAATGGTTATAGGGAGTTCTTTCACACCCGTGACCATGGTAGAGGCGGTGGTATTGCAATATACATTAAAGATAAGTGGTTACCGGTGAGTCAGAACATAAATCTGGCTCATGCTGAATCACTAGCTGTTCACATTTCTCTGCCTGGCTTCTCTATATTCTTGATCGCGGTCTACAGGCCTCCTTCAGAAAACGTTTCGCTTTTTCTTACTGAACTAGATGTCGTGCTAGACAAGTTTTGCTCGGAAGGACAATTTTGCATGGTAGACGATTTAAACATTGATACTCTTAATCCAAATAAATCAATAGTCTGCGATTATTTGACACTGCTGTCAGAATATGGCATTGAAAATACTATCACCCTACCCACTAGAGAAGAACTGCTGGTTGGACGGGTAGTAACTTCCTGCATTGATCACATAAATGTTCGGGCCCCTGATATATCAGTAAAATCTGCCGTAATTACTCAAAAACTTTCCGACCATTACTTCACAGGCTGTCGTGTAGATGTACCAGTAGGTGAAGAGCAAATATCAAGGCGCGATTCTTCGTATGTCTCAATTATAGACACAGTTACATTTGATGCTTTGGTCTCTGCCTTTGACTGGAGTGAATTTCTAATGACCGTCGAACCCCACCAAGTTTTCAGTGCCTTTGCCGCGATGTTTCAATCATTTTATAGTACCTCAAGAAAAAATATCCAATTCAAGCAACGATCTGATAAGTCTTGGTTTAATACTGACATCATGACTGCAATAAAAAAAAAAGGATGTGTCGTGGCTACGTTGCCGTCATGCCCCAAAAAACGTGGAACTAAGAGTACAGTTTCGAAGCGCTCGAAACAAAGCCAATGCGATCATTAGGTCTGCTAAACGACGCTACTTTCAGAAAAAGTTTTGTGAATTACGATCGAATGCACGCGAAACATGGAAGTTGATTAACTCTTTTAGAGGACACGGAACGAAAAAATCTCTCCTTGACTTTCTTCAACAACACTTTTGTTCCGATCTTCAATCTGTTGTCAACGACTTCAACAAGATTTTCGCTACTTCATCCGGCATTGCAAGAGATGATAACTTTATAGCTTTGAACTCGAGTTTTATTAATGGTATGCCTAAGTCTGCGTCTCTTCCTCCTGTCACTATGGACACACTGCGCTCAATTTTGTTTTCTTTAAAATGCAATAAGTCTCCTGGTATTGATGGCATTCGTATTATTGACCTCCACCGCAACATTAGTCATATTCAATACGTGCTTCTCACCATAGTTAATGAGATTATTGATTCTGGTGTAATTCCGAATGACTTAAAGACCGCTCTTGTTAAACCAATTTTTAAAGGAGGAGCTCCGGAAAAAAAAGAATGTTATCGCCCAATCTCCATCTTGCCTTGCATTGGCGAAATTTTAGAAAAACATCTCTATATTGTGATGCCTGGCTTTATTGAAAAGTCAAACCTGCTCTCTCCAAACCAATATGGTTTTGTCACTGGGAAGGGAACCCAACCTCTGCTTGAAAATTTTTCTGGCCTTTTACATCGGGCTTTTGAACAAAATTTATATTCATGTGCTATTTTTTAGATGTTGCAAAGGCCTTTGATACTGTTAGTCACAAAGTACTAGTTTTTAAACTGCACAACTACGGCTTCCGTGGACCATTTTTTTCCTTACTTCAAAATTTCTTTCTTGATCGTATTCAAGTTGCATCTATGGGAAACTTTAAAAGTGATCGGGTTAGGTTAAAAGCTGGTGTGCCACAAGGGTCAATTTTGTCACCTTTGTTAATTAATCTTTTTGTTAATGACATCTCAACCAAGCTTACTAGTTGCAAAATTCAGCAATATGCGGATGATACCTTACTTGTTTCTAGTCACGTCAATTACCACCAAGCTGTACGCGCGCTGCAACACGACGCCACGCGAGTAATGGATTGGTTCTTTGAGAATTTTATCACTGTTAACGCATCTAAAACTAGACTTGTTTGCTTCAGGAATCCGTTAAAGCAAGTGAATTTGGACGAATCTCTTGATTTGCACAGATCCAACTGCCAAGATTGTACGTGTGCCCCCCCAAAATACGTTGAGACCGTAAAGTACTTTGGCATATTTTTTTATTCAGATTTATCATGGACAGCGCACTTATCTTATGTATCTGGAAAGCTTCGATTCGTCAACTGCTTACTTTATAACAATAAGATAGTTATGCCATTTGCCGTAAGAAAATCAATTACATATGCTCTTGCTTATAGCATACTCAGATATGGAATCACATTATTTGGTAACTGCGCAGAAGCTTGGAAAACAAAAATTGACAGAATTCTTAAAAGTTTGTTAAAAAGCGTTGGGTATCATTTTGACCTTCCATTAGGTGCAGACATCTTCGAGGCTTTACAGTTGCCGAACTTTCGTTCACTCCATCTTCAATGCGTTGTGATCTCTCATTTTTGGTGTAATGATTTCAAGAATGCCCTTGTGTCTAGCAGGGATTTGCGTAGCTCAGAGCGTTTCATAACCCCCCGGTACTATACGAGATATGGTAAACGAGTTCGTTCCTACTATGTGCCATATATATTTAATAGGCTCCCTAATTCCTTTTTTAAAGCCACCACTGTTATTTTGACTGATTATTTGACTGCAATTACTGTCATAGCTTTTTGCTTCCTATGTGTTCCTAGGACTTCTTTGCAATTTGTGTTATTTGACTTGTTGGGTTCTGTCCCTCAAGCCTCCACTGGCTTCGACAGACCCGTCACTTTATTCTGTATTGAAGATATGCGAAATAAATTTATTATTATTATTATTATTATTATTATTATTGATTGGGCATTGATCTTGGTGTCGCCTGATGTGAATGACCAGGTCATGCTCTTCACGCAAACTGTTCGGAAGGCCATGGATACTTTTATTCCGTTAAGGACAGTTACTAAATCTCGCTCCCCTAACTGGTTTTCCAGTGAGCTAAAAACACTACTGAAAAGAAAGGACTTCTTCACAGGAAGTTTAAGAAAAGTGGCCTTTTAAAGTGGGAGGTATAATTCAAAAACTGCAGAAAGCAATGTAAGACGGTCCTAGATCGCGACCGCCAGGCTCATCGTTGCTCAGTGCAATCAGATCTTGTCAATAATCCGAAGAAATTCTGGAGGTACATTAATTCACGTTCTGGGAGGCATATCGAGTCGAAGATTGTCCTGGATAATCACGAGAGCGATTTGAAGTCTGTGCCTGAGTTATTTGCTGAGCATTTTAGGTCCGTCTACAGGGATAGTACGCAGCGTTCTGCACCTGCGCTGCCTCACTTAGATGGGTTTGGTGACTTGTTAAGTTGCATTAATGTTGATGAGGAGTCCGTACGATCCTATATTAAGAAAATGAGAGCAACATTATCAGTAGGGCCCGACGGCATTCCCTCTGCGATTCTCAAAACGTATCACGACATATTCACGCCGGTACTGTGCTCTATATTTAACAACTCGTTAAGGTTGGGAACCTTTCCTGAAACGTGGAAAGTCGCTGCTGTTGTTCCAGTCTTAAAGTCGGGGAAAAGAGGTGATATTTGTAACTATAGACCTATTTCTCTTCTCTCTCTGTTTTCTAAGCTCTTTGAAATGGTAGTTCATCAATTCCTGTCTTTCAAAATTCAAAACTTAGCAATTCCCAATCAGCATGGTTTTACGAGCGGTAGATCAACAACTACCAATCTTGTTAGCTTTATGTCTGCTGCATCTCGTGTAATATGTAACAGAGGTCAGTTAGACGTTGTCTACTTTGAATTAAGTAAGGCTTTTGACGTAGTCAATCACATTATTCTTTTATCCAAACTTTCCTCCTATGGAGTATGTGGCTCAGTACATGACTGGTTAAGAAGCTACTTGTCAGAGAGAGAGGCGTATGTCCGGGTTAACAACATGAACTCTTCGTTGTAGAGGACTCGCTCTGGCGTTCCTCAGGGATCTGTTTTAGGACCCCTTCTCTTCACAATGTTCGTAAATGACGTCTCTTTTGCTGTTTTAAATTCTTCATTCCTGCAATATGCTGACGATATAAAAATTTATCGAGAAATAGTTACTGAACGTGATTGTGCTCAGCTCTAGGAAGATGCATGTTCTTTTTACCGATGGTGCTCTGAAAATGACCTTTTCTTGAACCCGTCCAAAACCAAGGTCATGACGCTCTCTCGGAAAACTCACAATATCTCTTTTGCATATAATATTCAAGGAGAGACTTTGTCTCGAGTAAGTGTAATGAAAGATCTCGGAGTCATTGTTGATTCTGGGTTGCGTTTCTCTAATAACGTTGGTAGGCTGGTTAACTCGTCTTTGCGAATGTTGGGTGTTGCCTCTCTCTTAACCAGGGAGTTCAAAACCCCGACGGCCTTTATCACGTTATACTGCTCGCTATCCAGGTCAAAGTTAGAATATGCCTCAGTTGTTTGGAATGGAATTTCTAAAAGTCACTCCTTGGAGATCGAGCGTGTGCAAAAAAAGTTTGTTTCTATCTTTAAACATCGCTACATAAAGGAGGATGTTCACTGTTTAACATATGAGTCTGCATTAGAGCGTGTTGGTTTGCTCAGCTTGCACCGGCGTCAGGAGAACGCACACTTACTATTTTTGTTTAAAACGCTGCATGGACTCATCGATTCTCCGAGCCTGTTATCTGAACTGTGCCTTAGGGTCCCACGTGTGCCTACTCGTCTTCTGTCATCTTTTTATGTTTCTAGAACGTTTAGTCCGGTAAACCCAATTGTGAGAATGGCTCAGCGTTTGAATCATTACTCTGAAAAACTTGATATTTTTAACCCTTGCTACAGGACGTTTGTCCTTTCTATTAAAAACTTGCCCCTGCAGAATGAGCATTGCTGAATTGCTCTGTTATGTCTGAATGTCGTCATCTCCATGTCGTGTTTTCTGGTGGTGCACTTGTTGTCCTTCGGTCTTGTGTTCCGTCTGTACTGTTGCTGCCTCGTTTTTATTTCATTGTACTAATTACTCGTGCACTGCCTAGTATTATGCTAAAAATGTATCTTATTTTCTGCGGAGATGTGTATAGTGTGTTTTTTTTTTATCCACCAGTGTACCAGCACCAAGACCTCAGGGTTGTTCCTGGGCACTGTATAATAAAGATTGATTGATTGATTGATTGATTGATTATTATATAGAATAGAAGAAGAAGAAGTCGCCGGGCTCGGATGTTGGTTTTTACCGTGGCGCGGCATTTTCGAAATTTGTAATGATTTCGCCGATTGAAGACCTTTTTCGACGTCCTTCTATCAACCCAAGACGCAGACAACGCCTATGGAAGTCGCTCAACACCTTTCAGTTATGCGCAAGGCAGAGAAATGGTCTATGGTGATCCCTCGCTCACCTGCATGCTCGCCTTGATTATTCAACGGCCGTCTTTGTTTTTTTTAAAGACCGCTTCCGTGTGCCCGGGCGCAACGTAATCGCTCAAGGCTCACCACCGAACCACATCAGACCCAGCTCTTGTCAACGAAAGCTGTAGCGCCGTGGTTGAGCCTCATCGGGACCATCTTAGTTCGACGCCTTTGGAAAGAATCCTCCGGACATTCAGAACGTTTCCTGCACTGTCTGCGGAGAGTGCTCAGCTGCGACAGACGCCGGTGCCTAACGTGCAAAGCCGCCAGGTGCATTTAATTTCGCGGGTGAGCCTGGAATTTGTTTACTACATTGGATTGTCGTTCTTAATCGTATTTGCGTTGCACCGTCTCGTGAAATTCTTTGTCGTCGCTGTTTTGTGGTCATGGCCAATCCTGCAGTGTGTGGTGCTTGCTCCGATCCTATGACAACCGACGGCAGAAACATGAAGTGCTGTGACTGTTCTAGCCACTATCATTTAGGTAAAAAATGTACTGGCATTACCGACGGCACGTTTAAAGGTATGAGCGCAGCCGAACTTGACAAGTGGCGATGCCTCGCATGCCGTGAAGGACAAGCAAAATCCAACTTAAGCATTAACTCCCCGTCCTCGCAAAGTGGAGCCACCTGGATTCTTGGGTCAGCTTTCGACGGTACACCAGAAATTTGATCGCCTACTTTCTCTCAAAGACGCCGTGGATAACCTTCAAGAAATGCACCCAAAAATTGATGCCTTGTTGTCATTGAAACTCACGATCGATACTATGCGCAACACCATTAATGAGATGCAAGCATCCCTGAATTTTGTTTCTTCTCAGTATGATTCGCTGGTGAATTCGACGGAAGCCCACGAAAAAGCTGTCGAAGAGCTTCGGACAGAAACCAAGGCCTTGAGGTCATTAATATCGGACCAGGCGCTTGAATTACAGCAACTGAGAGCGGTTCAGAACGACGCCGATCAATCCAATCGTACGTCCAACCTTGAAATACATTGCATTCCCTTTCAACCAAATGAGAATCTTGGAGGCATTCTCACTAACCTTGCAGGGCGGTTGAGCATTGAAGGCTTCAGCCAGCGCATGTCGAGAAAGCACATCGCCTGCCTGCTAGACGTGATGCCGTGCCCCCCATACTGGTTCGTTTTTCATAGTCTCCACTAAAAGAACGCTGGATGATGAGTCGTCGCCGCTTGAGTTCTATTCCTTCCGGAGACTCGCAGCCTCGAATCTATTTCAATGACAATCTTACCGACTACAACAAAAAAACTCTTCTGGATGGCGAGAACCAGAAAAAAGGAGAAGGGCTATAAGTTTGTGTGGGTTCGACATGGACACACGTTTGCCAAAAAATGCGAAGGATCAACTTTGCTTCGCATTATGAATGTTGTTGATTTTAGCAAATAGTGTAGACCCCAATGGCGCATTTTTTTCAGTTTAAGTGTAGTGTAGACCTTAATGGCTCAATTTTCTGAGTTTAAGGACCTCAGGTCTTGCTCTGAACACTTTAATGTAAACCCATGGACATCTTTTACGTTATTCCATGTCAATATAAGGAGCTTGCGCAAGCACTGGGATGAGTTTAAATTAACCGTAGATAGCGTGCTTCCGATAGCTGATGTGCTCATTCTCACAGAGATTAATATCCATGGTGACGACATTGGACAGTTTTTGTTGCCCGGATTCAACAATTTCTTTTACACTCGCGACAAAAAGCGCGGTGGTGGTATTGCTGTTTTTCTCAAATCCACATTGTTATATTCGGAAATTTCCGTATCATTCCTATTCATTCATTCATTCATTTATTATTCCTTGAGGGCCCGTTAGGGCATTATACAAGGGGGGTCAATAACACACTAATAATCATAGATTAAAATAAATTAACACTCACAGAGAGGAAGTCAGCAATACAGATGAATCAATGAACAACAAATACAAGTAGTTATCAACATTACACAATATTATTAATATTTTAACGGTATGCACTCTAAACAGTAAAAAGGAAGAAAAAAAAATTAGCAGATAGACATGTTTGTAAGTTCCAGGTAATTGATCAGTTCTTCGGCAAATCTATCAGAGTTAGTCTCGGTTACAACACTATCGGGTAATTTATTCCAGTCCTTGATTGTCATGGGCAGATAGGAATTATAAAATGATACAGTTGAACTAAAAATCGGGCGAACTTTGCGGGAGTTATCATGGCGGAGAGATATGCTGTGGGGTGGAAGGAAGAGGGATGTTCTAATAGAGGCATTGTTATAGTATAATTTATGAAACAGGGCTAGTCGAGAAAGAATGCGCCTAAATGAGAGTGCGTGAAGGTTAGCTTTGCTTCTTAGGCCTGTTACGCTAGTAAAACGAGAGTAGTATGAGAAAATGAACCTTAAAGCTCGGTTTTGAATTGCCTCTAATTTCATAACTAGGTAATGCTGCCATGGGGACCATACAGAAGACGCATACTCTAGACGAGATCTAACAAATGTTATGTATGATAATTGTTTAATTTCAGGTGAGGCCAGTTTGAGGTTGCGCCGAAGATATCCTAATGATGAATTAGCCTTAGATAAAATAAAATTAATGTGAGTTGCCCAAGATAGATCACAGGTTAAATGAACGCCGAGGTATTTATAAGATGTACAGGGGTCAATTATTCTGTCGTTGAGTTGATATGAAAAGAGTGATGGGGACTGTGACCTGGTGAAAGACACTAGTTTCGTTTTATTTGCATTAACTGTCATTTGCCATGTTTGACACCATTCTTCTATTATTAGTAAGTCAGCCTGTAAGTGTAGGTGATCATTATTATTGCTTATCGGTCTGTATAGAGCACAATCGTCAGAAAAGAGGCGAATTTCAGATGTTAAGTTAGCAGGAAGGTCATTAATGTATATTAAAAACAGCAAGGGGCCAAGAACACTACCTTGGGGTACGCCGGACGTTACACGAGAAAGAGGTGAACGGGATTCGTTTACAACAGTATATTGTGTACGATCGGTTAGGAAATTTTTTATCCAAGTGATTACTGAATTATGAATACGCAGTTGGGTTAGTTTTTGTAGCAGACGTTGGTGGGGAACTTTATCGAATGCTTTAGAAAAGTCTATGAAAATGACATCGGGCTGTAATCTCTTGTCAAGGTTACTGTGAAGCTCATGAATGAAATGTATTAGCTGGGTATCACACGAATATGTCTTACGAAAACCATGTTGATTTTTAAAAAGCAGATCGTAATTTTCCAGATATTTCATGATAGAAGAGAAAATGACGTGCTCTAGTAATTTACATGAGATGCTGGTGAGAGATATTCGGCGATAGTTCGATACAACATTACGATCCCCACTTTCAAAAATAGGGATGACTCTACCAATTTTCCAATCAAACGGAAGCTTGCCGACATCAAGTGACTGTTGAAAAATAAGGGTTAAAAATTGGGATGAGATATGTTTTGTGTTTTTCAGCAATTTAGAATTTATTTGGTCATCACCGGAGCTGGCAGAATTTTTGAGATTTTCTATTGCTTTCACTATACCCAAATATGTTATTTCGATAGAAGGCATAGCAGAATGAGAGAGGTGATTTAGGAGAGGAATATTGTCATTGTTTTCTAGTGTAAATACTGAGCTAAAGTAGGTATTTATTAGTGAGGCGCTTTCGCAATCAGATGCGGGAGTTCCATTCATATTAGTCAGGTGGATGGATTTATGCTCTTTAAGATGAATGATCTCCCAGAACTTATTAGGCTTATTCTTCAAAATGTTAAGAAGGTCGAAGTTAAAAAATTTGTCCTTTGCATTTTTCACTTCTCTTTTATATTCTTTAGCAGACGCGTTGTAATTATCCCATGCAATAGTATTGTCCTTTTCTTTAGCTTGCTTGAAATGTCGTTTCTTTCGGGCACTTAATTTAGAGATTTTCTTGTTGTACCAAGGCTTTGCATTGTTTGCTTTAATTCTGATGGTTGGAACGTACGTGTCAGTCAGAGCTGTTACCTTGTTTTTAAAAAGATTCCAATTTTCCTCAACTGTTCTTTGATAAACGTTGATATGAAAAGTATCATAAAACTGTTGAAGATTTCTATTATTTGTATCATAGTCAGCTTTATTGTAGTCTTTAATAAATTTATAATGGCATGATCTGATGACGACGTCAAACTGCAGGTTTAAGTGTATAACATTGTGGTCACTAATAGCGGGAAGATGAGTGATGTTATTCACATGTGAGGGGTCAGTAGTAAGGCACAGGTCAAGAATATCGTGTGAGTCACAGGCGTTACGTGTCTTTACTTCTACATATGAACTCTACCTGCTGGCAATCTTTTCGATTATGACTGGGTAACATTCCAACGGTCTGTATGCCCTTCACAAGTATATTCTTCCTTTGTTGAACTCTTCCAGAAGTTTGCTAACGCTTCAAAAAAAAGTATTTTTTTTTAAAGCAGAGGAACTCCAATTTACGCTGGCTTAACAATGACATATTAGCTGCAATTAAACTTAAGCAAATTGCCTGGAAACGCTGCCGGCGCTCACGACACAACCAAAGCCTACATGCAGAATTCAGATCTATCCGCAACAGAGTTAGCGCACTCATTCGCTCTGGTAAACGGGCTTATTTTCAAACACAGTTTTCTGAATCTCGGAGCAACGCTGTTAAAACCTGGTCATTGATCAACGAATTGCGCGGTGTCTCCCCGCCCGTGCGAGGAAGCATTTTAAAAGACACCTTTGGTATTAACTCACTTGCTGCTGCAAATCGTTTTACCGATTTCTTTGCTTCTTTTTTCCGGAACAGCCAAAAAAAAGCTCAATGTGTTCATCTATTCCTAACTCGAACCCTGCTTCCGCTTTTCTCCCTTACATGACAGCAAGCGACTTAGAATCTATAATACTGAGCCTCAAATTGAACAAATCCCCTGGAATAGATAAAATACGCCTCAGTGATCTTCGAAGAAATTTCACTTACATTAAGGATACACTCCTTTTACTTTTCAACAATATAATCGAGACTGGTATCATACCCCGTGAATTAAAAACTGCTGTTGTCAACCCCCTATTTAAGGGAGGTCAGAGAAGTAAGATAGAAAACTATCGCCCAATATCTATTTTGCCATGTATGGCACAAATATTAGAAAAATATATTTATACGACGATGGCATCCTTTATTGATAAATATAAGATTATGTCTCCGAGTCAGTATGGCTTTATAGCTGGCCGAGGAACACAACCTCTCCTGGACACGTTTTCTGATGACTTAAATTATGGCTTTGAGAATAACTTGTTCACTTGCGCATGCTTCCTTGACGTGTCAAAAGCGTTTGATACTGCTAATCACTCTATACTACTTCGCAAAATTTCAGCCATAGGATTTCGTGGACCTTTCTTGTCACTTTTAGAAAATTTTCTGCTTGGGCGCACACAGTTGGTTTCGGTGAACAATGTGCAAAGTTCTACAGTTAGTTTAAAATCTGGCGTTCCGCAAGGGTCCGTTCTTTCTCCACTATTGTTTAACATCTATGTCAATGACTTATATAGCGTGGTTTCAAACTGCATTACTTACCAATATGCAGACGACACCCTTTTATTAACACGTCATACTTCCTACCCAGAAGCGCTTCAGATGCTCCAGCAATCCTCCAACAAAGTTATGGACTTGTTTTCTCGGAACTTGATTTCTATAAATGTGTCGAAAACAAAACTCGTCTGCTTTCGCAATCCCTTCAAAGTAGTGTCCTTAAATATTCCTTTTTTGCTAGACACATCAAACTGTAGCTCGTGCCACTGTGCTGAAGTGCCGTATTCCGACTCTGTAAAATACCTTGGTATACACTTCGACGCCGACCTTTCGTGGAATTCTCATCTAACGAAAATATGTTCGAAGTTGAGAAGCGTTTCTTGTCTGCTATATAACATCAAAACTTTCATGCCCCTCGGCTTACGCAAACGCGTTGCCTATTCGTTAGCCTATAGTCACCTGCCCTGTGGTATAACTCTTTTCGGTTCATGCTCGAATTTATGGCAAACAAAAATAGGCAATATCTTCAAGGGGATATTGAAAAACGTGTGCTATAACCTCAATTATTCTCATTTAGTCCTTTTTGAGACATTGTCAATGCCGAACTTTAGATCTCTTTTTTTAGAAACAGTTGCGATCAATCACTACTGGTGTGACGACTTTAAATCTCCTTGTCTCGTCTCACGGCAACTACGGAACGTTTCCAAATATCTCGTCCCGAAATGCTACACACGGTATGGCAAAACTATGCGTTCATTCTACGTTCCAGACATTTTTAATCAATTACCATCAGATCTTTGGAACCTTACGTCAAAGAAAAAACTAAAAAAGCGCCTCCGTCATAGGGATATACGAAAAGAAAAAGGATAACTGTCTTTTTTTTCACATTTCTGTGGTGTATGTTTTTGTGACTCCGAGAGACTCATTATCTGGTAGTTCTGTCCCTCATATTTTGTGTCGATCTTTGGATGTGCTGTGAGCAGACGTGCCGTGTGAGTGCGCCCTTTTTTGTTCATTCTGCTAGACTCCTCATCCCGAAGATCTGTGCCTCAAAGTTTTGTGTCGTTTTTTTTAATGTCCTGTGACCAGACGGACAAACTAATTTTAACTCTTTTTTTCGCCCCTTTTCTTCAAATAATTTATATTAATTAGTACCGTTGAAGTGCACATTTACTGTGGACTTCTAGTGTCTTAAAGTTTTTTTTTTTCCTTTTTTTGTTTTTTTGTTTTTTCTGACCGATTATGTTACCAATTCTACCTAAAAAGGTTCAGTCACACAAGCCCATGTCGGCTTTGACGAACCTGACAGCTTCATGAGTATAGTCCTCGAAAATAAATGTATTATTATTATTATTATTATTATTATATGCGTCCACAAACAGTGCCGGGCCTTTTGTGTGGTACACAGCAAATGCCAAGATAACAGTATGAGCACTAAAAAAACATAACTATCTCAAGAAAGAACTCGCAAAAAAAACATTGGGCACATAGCGACATCTGACAAGCAAGATAAGGTAAAAGAAGAAGATGCACTGAAAATACAAATACAGCTACCCCAAAAGAGCAAAAAACGCTCAAAATTGCAAACCACTGGGATCATGCCGATAATTAACTCTCTAGATTACGCCGAAAAGTTGACTTGTCTCTGATTATTTCTAGGAGCCAACAATCCAACTTATTGAAATCATTCTGCATTTGTATTAGGGGAGACGTGTGAAAAAAACGTGGATGGATAGAAAAAGTTGCGATTGCGGCTCGAACGTGATGGAACGTGAAAACATGCAGCGCTTGAAAAGACAGGACAGTCGACAAGCCTATTGAGAAGTATGTGTGAAAACAAAATATCCCGACAACGCCGTCTGTCAAACAGAGTACATAAACCAAGTCTCTTGAGCAGCCGATCGTGATTATTATAAAACGTACGTCCAAAAGAAAAACAATAAAAAACGATGGGAATAAAACGGTTCCTACACGCTCGATAGAGCAAGATGATGTATCATTTATATAATTCCACACTTTACTTGCACTCTCGAGTTTTGATCGAATTCGACAACAGAATAAACGAACGATACATGCATAGGAAGAAAATTGCCTCGTGAAACGTGAAATTGCTCCCTGTGTTTTAGGCGATGCACTACATGTGACCGACACGTGATGATTAAAATGCAACGCCTTATCTAGAAACACTCCAAGATCAAGAGCAACGCCCACTCGTTTGATGACGACGGCATCTAAGATATAACTGGACGCGAGGAGCTTTCGCTTTCCACGGAGATCTATAGCCTGAGTTTTATGTTCATTAAGCAGGAGATCATTAGGAAAGCACCACCTAGCTATATTATGAACATCGCTTCGAAGATGTGTGCATTCAAAATGCGAACTAACTTGAGGAAACAACTTTATATCCTAGGCAAATAAAAGCACTTTAGAAATTTTTGCCGAAAATACAATGTCCTTTACAAAGGTTAAAAGCAAAAGCGGACTCCAGTTGCTCTCCTGAGGCACCCCTGACGACGAAATGCAGGTTTTGGACACATCCCGATACATGAACACAGTTTGTACGATCGTTAAGGTAGCTCCTAAACCAATTACAATACGTTGAACATAAGCCGTAGTCATCTAGTAGATGACGTCTACTTGTTGATGGCCATGAACAAATGGCACATCATAATCTAAGTATGTGCACAAATTTCTTTCCACCGACTTTCCCTTCAAGAATCTGTGTTGCTCAGGACATTTTTTTACGGAAGTATTTGTAAGGACGATAGTTGCTGACAATTGTGCTAAGGCTTGATTTAAATATCGGAACTATCACTCAGTGCTTCCTTATCGACGGGAATCTGACCGTTGTAGCGACAGGTTACAGATATGAAGCAATACCGGAGTTAAAAGATGAGCACATCTTTTTAAAATAAAGCTTGGTATTCCGTCTGCGCCAGCAGATAGCGTCGACTTCATCTCCTGTATGCATTGATTTCTCTCAAGCTCATCTGTTGGAACAAACTAAAAAAAAAACAAAAAAAAACAGAAGTATTTTTTTCATTTCACAGCAGAATACGTGTTAGTTCCAGAAGAGAAACATGGCATAAAATGCTGAGCAAGCATGTCCGCCACTTCATTTGGGTTCGATGCATTGCCGGTACTACCTCGTAAAAGGGGAACACTACTACTACGCTTGTTGTTGTTTTCTTGAGTGGGTGATAATTTTTAAAAGTGTTTGGGGGTTTGAATTTAGAACAAACTCAGTCTGAAAAAGGTGACCTTTCTCATCTCTCTTAAACAGCCGCTTTGCAAGAGAGCGACATTCGCTGTCTCCACCAGGAGGATGCTTTACGACTATAGGCGAATGAAGAACACAATTATTTTATAATTTGTTGATTCTAATTCAAGAATGGGCAGTACAAAACATTCGTTTCCAAACCAGGGGCAACATGAGTTGTTTTGACATTTTGAAGTAATTAGTAAAGAAACGATTACTTTCTCAAGCTTCCACCAATTGCTTTTCTTCTGAAGTAATTAGGGTTCTCTAACAAAACTGAATTATACACGCATAAATATTCCCAACGACCTCCACAAAACAGCGTATCGAAACGTCAGTCACTTTGCTTGAGCACCAAGACTCATGAAGGGCGGCTGAAAAAGGTATTTTAGGTACGCGATACGCTTCGCATGAACGACCCAGGTAGCACACCATGTCGGCCGATACTGGGATTACGTCGGCCAGTACCGGGAGCTGTACGGCTGATCCCGGCCAGGGACGCCGGTAAGAAACCGATCCCGGCCGATATCGGGGTCTCGTTGTCTAAACTGGCCAGCGCCAGCCGGAAAGTTCCCGATACCGGCCGACATCGTTTTCTTGCTGTAGTCACCGGCCAGTCTAGCCGTGGAGTTTCCGGTGACTGGCCGATATCGTTTTCTTGCTGTAGTCGCTGGCCAGTCTAGCCATGGAGTTTCCGGTGACTGGCCGACATCGTTTTCTTGCTGTAGTCACCGGCCAGTCTAGCCATGGAGTTTCCGGTGACTGGCCGATATCGTTTTCTTGCTGTAGTCACTGGCCAGTCTAGCCATGGAGTTTCTGGTGACTGGCCGACATCGTTTTCTTGCTGTAGTCGGCGGCCAGTCTAGCCATGGAGTTTCCGGCGACTGGCCGATATCGTTTTCTTTCTGTAATCACCGGCCAGTTCAGCCACGAAGTTTTCGGTGACTGACCGACAACATTTTTTCCCTGCTTTCACATGCCATTCGAGCCATGCAAGTTTTGATATGTAACCGACATGGCTTTTTCGCTGATATAGAAACTATATGATGGTTACAAATAACCATTATGTTGGACATATGTCTTCAATATGCTAAAAGATGACACCTAATATTATCCTTGGCCTAGTATTAACGCCGCGTCATCCTTAAACCAGTTAACAAAGGCTTATTTCAGTTTTGTTAAAAAAGACGGTATCAAACATGGCTGTGGAATGAAAATTTAATTTGGTTTACATCTATTAATTTTTTAGAGAGCAGCTCTTAGACGCCCGTTTCCGGCTTGAGCGGCATCGCCGTCGCAGTCGCCGTCGGCGTAACCGCGGGTTGCATTATGGGAAACGTCCCATAATGCAACGCGCGGGTCTTACTTGTGACCCGCGCATTGCATTATGGGACGTTTCCCATAATGACGGCGTATGTGACGTCATGAGGGTCCCGCGCGTTGCATTATGGGAAGTGTCACATGATGCAACGCGCGGTCGGCGACGGCGACGCCAACATCGCCGTCGGCGTAACCGCGCGCTGCGTTATGGAAAACGTCCCATAATGCAACGCACCGTCTCATTTGTGACCCGCGCATTGCATTATGGGAAGCGTCTCATTATGCAACGCACGGGTCGGCGACGCCAACGTCGCCGTCGGCGTAACCACGCGTTGAGTTATGGGAAACGTCCTATAATGCAATGTGCGGTCTCATTCGTGACCCGCGCATTGCATTATGGGACATTCCCTATAATGACGTCACAATTGACGTCACGTGTGACGTCACAAGGGTCCCGCACGTTGCATTATGGAAAAAGCCCAATGATACAACGCGCGGGTCACTCGTGACCCGCGCGTTGCATCGTGGCGGCGAAACTTGCTTTCGATGAGTTGGGCATTTTTACTGCGGCACTGCGCTTCCGTAAACATTTCCACATGTTCTCAACGGCAAGTCTCAGGGCTTACACAGGGGTTTAAAGAGCTTCTTCGACGAATGAGTACGAACGAGTAGAAAACATGTCTTCAGCATGTTGCCACCAGCCTCCGCAACGCTCCAAAAACGCGATTTTTCAACATGCAAAATCGCCGATCGGTGGCTTCACTCTCGCGCTGCAGCTGCAGTGACCAAGTGGGGATGCGCGATCCAGCCCTTTGCCCAGGCAGATGCCGAGAGCTCCGCGCAAGCGGTCGTTGAGCGGTCGGCCTCAGTAAGCGATCCACCCAGTTGCACGCGCTGCCACCGCTTTCATAGCGTCTGCCCTCGCTTTTTAACAGTTTCGGTTCAAAAATGTTGATTGTTACTACTTGATTAACGGTGACCCCGACGTTAAGACATAATTTATTTTTCCCTACAGTTATATAAACCCGATGAATGAATGTATTGTACTTTCGAATGTATTGTACATTCGTGAAAAGTCAGATAATCGAAAACTCAAGCGGCGCATTCGGTCACGGCGTGATAGCATGAAAGGAAACTGCTCAATCGAAACTGAAACTGAGTGGCCAACTAGTTCCCAGAGGGCACTCCGTCGAAACGTCGCGTATTTCTTCCTGCCCGCGTTTTCTTTTTTTTTTTTTTTTTTTTTTTTTAGAGTAGCACAGTAGCATAATTATATATTTGCGAATTCGTGTTTGGACTAGAAAACACCTCATCCAGCATCGAGCCAGCTGTTGATAGACTTTGCTAGAAAGCCGATCCAGCATCCAATCCAAAGCCGGACAAGGTGAGCAAACACAAATGGCGAGCGGGACGTTGGCGTGGTTCGCGGCATGGTTCAGGTACGGTGGCTCCAGGGTTGACAAATTGTATGTGACCGTGGTGGCGAGTGAAAGCGCTGCATGTAAATCTATGCGGGGCAGAAGTCGCTCGAAGTTACCGCCTGTGCTTTGATTTTGATGTTCGTGTTCTGTCGGTTTCGTCGTATGTAGGCCTAGTGAACCAACTTCCGCTCAACAACGCTTGCTGGTGGTTGACTCGACGGTGTTGACGGCCCTTCGCCGTATCCCGACGATCGTTTCGTCGGCATGTCCCGCAAGACGGAGTAGCCGTCAAGTAAGAGAAATTACGAGCAGCAGGAAAAGGATGCGGCCGCGTATTATTTCGTAGTGGCGAGCGGCGGCACTTTTCTGTTTACGTTCGCGCACGTTTTTGCATCGGCTTCTGCCCGTTCGTAGTGTAGATGCCCTTTGCCTTTCGTCGCATCGCGCTGTTTCCACGCTTCGAGCGCACCTTCGGGGCTCCCGGCCGAGTATGGACGAATGTCGCGCCGCTAGCCCGGCGAGACGGTGACCGGTCGGCAGTGGCCTCCGTGTGTTGTTGTAAGTGTTGAAGTGAAATTAAGGGGGGGGGGGGGGGGATAGAGTCAATCGTGTACGCGCGCTAGGCGCATTTGTCACTGATTTGGGGTAGGGTGAGGGGAGAAGATAGAAGTAGGAGTCGGGCGTCAGGAGCGTCGTCTCACCGTCCCGCAAGCTCGTCATCCCATCGTCGCGCTTAATCCGTGAGTGTGTGTGTGTGTGGGGGGGGGGTTTAGCACTGGTGGCTGGCACCGCGCGGTGTCCGGTGATCAAGGCGGTCTCCGGGGGCGACCGCGCCGTGCTGGTGGAGGCATGCTAGCTCGCCGAGACGCTGCTGGCGGGGCATCGGTTTGTGCCGTCCGCGAGACGCTTGTCCGTTATTTTATTTATCCTTGCATCAGGTTTTAGATTATGGCGGTAACCTTGCATTGTTTGCCATACTTCGCAAAGTCTTAACAATTTTTCTACAGGCGACTCCTAGAGCCGCTCGTCAAATTTTGCGGCACGCAATACAACTTTTTTTTTTTTTTTCGACACAACATTTTTTTTGCATTATAACTTAGCAGTATATCGAAACTTTCTGCTCGTAGCGCAATCGCACCAATGCTGAAAAATTCCGCACGTACTGGCTAAACATCATCATCGTAAGCTCGGCTCGTTTTTCCGAGTTCACATCAAACAAAACTAGGTTCCTTCTATGAAAATACAGTGTACCGTTAAATACCGGGCAAGCGTGCACTCAAACTTTGGAAATAATCGCAAAAAAATGGGGGATGGGTGCTTGTCCGGTTGTCAATTTTACATATAAATGTACTGTGCGTATTTCCTCAGATCTCACAAATTTGGTAATGGGTGCTTAATGTGGAATGGGCGGATGCACGGTATTCTACGGTATGTCCAGGTAGTTAGCGGCATCCTACGCCTTGGTAAGCACAACCGCGCATTGTGAAGTCCACCACCGGCATGGCACAGGGCCCCGTCCTTACCTAGCGTGCCGTCATATGCAAGGAATGTATACTCCGTTCGCCCCTAAGCTGAGACTAGAATCTCAGCCTTCAGTGCGAGCTCGCTGGCTTCTGCAGTGCTTTGGTTGCGCGTGCCTGCGTGATCGCACTTGTGTTAGCAAGGGCAGAAAGCTTGCGTTGAAGGCGGAGCTTCTAGTCTCAGCTTAAAAATGAACGGAGTATAGTCGAAACGCCATTGCTTGAAAAACTGGATGTAAATAAGCTATTTGCACGAAACCTCGGTATCACGAAACCGTTGCAAGTAAAAAGCTACAAAGCATGGTGTAAACAGACCTTTATGCGAAATGAGCATCGTTTTTCTCTTTTAATGCTACTTTTATTACTTGGCGTATACCGGAATGCGACGCCGTCGAGTTTCATTGTGGCCGTGCATGGGGATATAGCCATGGAGTTATTATAATATATGCTAAAGGTTGCGAAGACGTGACAGTTTGAAGTAACTTGAATGAACATCATGTCTGACCACGCCTTTTATTCTAGTGAGGAGGAGTACTGTTCATCGAAGAGAATGACGAAATAACGGTGGCGCCCGTCCCTCTGTTGTGGTTCGATGTGAGTATGAAACAACGGCGTGAGGCCAAGCAAAATGTTTGGGGCGGACATCCTGTCTCGTGTGCGAGCGGGCCGAGCACCAGACCCTGACTGGCCTTCGTTCAGAGCATCAAGTTTGCAGAACTGCAGTAAGTATTATTTTGTACTCTTCCTTTTCACCTAAAGTCCTGATAATGTGCTAGCACACCTTTTTGATCTGCCCTCTGTTAGCATGCTTGACCAGATTAGCTTGCGTGCAGTTGCTCAATTTAGTTAGCTCCATAATCTTCGTAGTTACACATGCACAATTACAGTAGTGACCGAGTCCTTCAATACGCTACTGGTCACAAAACTTTCTCGTAATGCTGTGGGAAAGCATTGCATGCTGCCAAGAACGACTGTGGTGCTGTCCTACTCTGGAGAGGTTTTAGACGGACAGCTTAGATGCTTGTTTTTAGGTGCAGCAAGTTCGCTTCGGCGCCGTGCTGTGCAGCTTCTGTTTGTACCTTGAAATGTTGTACCAATGGCCCGATTTTGGTGCTTTGTGAGATTGAGATCTCGTCAGGCTTGTACTGAGGGAGCTGACTTTTCTTTAACAGACACGTCGCCTGCTAACGTAAGTAAATAGGGAGGGTTTGTCTGCCCTAGAGTGTCATTTGCTGCGGGAAACAAGACGCCATTGCGTCGTCTGCTACCAGAACCGAAGAAAGGTGGATCATCTGTTACACACTGTATGCTGCAAGTGAAACGATAGAAAACAAAGTTGTATTGGGAACTTCTGCTATTTAACAAGGGGCACAATTGATGACCTGTGCTTTACTTGGAAGTGCCAATTCATTCTAAAGCGTCATATGCCTAGGTGAGTGGTATCATGTGACCACAGAGCAGCCGCTTGCAGCCAATTTTGTTTTCTATACCAGGGCAAGTGTTCTTAACGGGATTCTCTCCTATTCTTAGACGGTTGATAGTTTAAAAAAAAGGCCGTCCTGAAAGCCCAGAAAATGGCCGTTCAAACAAGGGTACAGGCACCAAGCTAGGCCTAATAGGCACGGACCTATATATCAGATTTTTAAACTGGTGCTTATCGCAGCCAAGCGCAGCGCGTCTCGCGTGCGTCGCCGACGAATCAGTATTTTTATTTCCTTTGATTGTCAAAAAACATCATAAAACTTTGTGGGAGCATTCATTTTGACCATACAAGCCAAAACTGTGAAGTTCTGAAAATTGGGGCCCTGTCTCCTTTTTAGAAAGTTTATTTGATTAACACATTTTTTTAAATTAAATTTATGAATATTGCATACAAATTATAACGTCTCTTAAATTTTTACAAAAATTTGAAACACTCACTGTGTCTGGCAACTGTTCCTAAGCTACCCAAACCATCCGAAACACCTGAAGGTTCAAGCATTCTTCTGAAACTTCCCGAAACCCAAGTTTCTGAAAAAGTTTCTTCGCATCATCGGTGCATAATGTTGATCAGCAAAATGGATAATGCTTTCTTATGCCTTGGTTACCTTGCAGCCTTCGACGCTCAGCTGCTTAGGCCGTGATAGACCTGCACATCCAGAATGGGCACCTACAGCAGCAGAACAGGGAACTGCAAGTCTGTTGGGCAGGTGCTCGGGCACGTGGTGTCTTTCAAGCACCAGGGAGAGCAGGCGAGGCCCGGGGAACAGGCGACGCCCCAGGAACTGGCGAGGCCTGAACCACCCGAGCTGTTCCTGATGCCTCTCCGCAACATGGGACAGCTTAGTGCTGCAGAAGCGCAGCTGAAGAACTTCACCAACAGGACACTGCCGGTATTTATGTGTCCTCTTTTTCACAATAGTGACGGGTATAAGGCTGCGATTTTTACTTTGTGGTTTAACTTGGGCCTTTTACCGTAATATTTCAAATGGATGCCCACCCAAACTATGTTTTAAGCACAGTCGGTGGCAAATTAAAAATGAGTAAGTTGCGCTACCTTCATTACGGGCCTTCTGTTATTTATAACAGCAGAGTGCATGAACAGCCAATGCACAATGGAAGGCTATTTATTGCAAGGGGTACCCTTAAACTGAACCCTGCAATAGAATTGTGTCAAGGTGACACAACGCCAGTTGCACGTTTTGTAAGTCAGCTTTAGTAGCCTGCGTAAAGTTTTTGCAATTGTTAAACTGCGTTTCATCGAGGCTACTGAAGGGAGAAATGATGGACGGTGGCCACCAAAAATTAAATATTTGTGCATCATTACATTTTTGAACAGTTCTTTCCACCCGAAGGTCGTGTAGACAAGAGGCCTTCATGTGCATCCTCATTGAATGGCATTTTTTCACAACGGGGGAAGTAAAATCGCCCAACACATTTGCCTTTGGGTGCTTACAATATGTCGGCCTGCAAATAATCATAAATCATGCTGATTTGCTACGACACTTCTGCCCGTTTTATCCTTAGAAGTTAAATTCCGCACCTGCAACAACTCTCGCCGTGAGTATATGTGCGGAGCACGCACAAACCTGCCTGCGTGCTTTTTGTGTTTAATGCTTGCTTGACAGAAGGATCGAGATGCTGTAGTATATATTGGGCTTCTTTTGGTTTTGTTCCGGTTCTCACTTGAGGCTATAGTCAAGAGATCTAAATATTTAGGGCGATAAATTCATTTGTGCTTTCGGCATCTGCTACAGAAGTAAAGGTACATGCTTGAAAATAACTTTTAGCCTGGTCTAAAATTGCTTTTGAGTCTGCCCACCATATGCGTATGCCCAAACAAATTTGTAAGGGGTTGCCAGATAAATCTTAATTAACTCCATCTTTACGTTATATTAGTAGTGCATTTCCAAAATGAGATGTTAACCAGTCCTAACCGAAGGTCACCCTATGAGAGGAAATCAAAATTTCCAAGGTGAAAGAGTAACTGTCATTGCATCTGCCACTTTCTTCAGGGGGTGTGAGTGCATGCGCAGCTGTGTCTCCAGGCATAGCATACGGTAGTCGCACAAGCGATTATTACAGGAGGCAAGCTTGAGCTGAGTAAGTTGGTTCATTGGCCTACAGGGCCACCACTGAGTCAGCACTAAACAAAAATATGGAAAGGTAACTACTCATACTGTGCTGCTGTTGCCATTTTTTGCAACTATGATGACGGTTTTGGTCAATTCCTGCCTTTTTATGCCTTTTTCAATTCCAGTCTTCGTAAAGTTGTAAAATAGGTGATAAATTTGCAGGGTGACTAGCCGGCAGCTAGACTAAGCTTTAACAAAGTCAAGATGTGCAGGGTCTTGAATGCACTGTTTTGAGAACCACATACATTATTGAAATCACCGAGTGGATGCTGATGGGCAAAGAGGATCCATCAAAACGTTTGCACAATTTGAACGTTGCAACGAATTTGACTGACTAATGAGATGTAGCGGAGTATGGAGGGAAATATTTTAATCTTTCTGGTTTCGTCTAAGACAGATAGAGTTGCCATATATTCTAATATTTTTTATTCTCTCTCTAGTAAATATTGTAACCTTTTGATGCATGTATAGTGTGGCTTGCTGCATTTACTTGGGCATTCACATTCTCTTACTTGAGACATGTTCATACCATTGTATCTGCATATAAATAACTTTATTGACATATTGAGAACACATTTTGTCTTTTTAGGAGGAGCAGCTCGTGTCTCTAGGAGACAGCAAGAACCTGCAGAAGGTGGTGCGAGAGGTGGTGGGACGCCTGTTCTCAAAGCAAGTCCAGGAGCAGTTCTCCGGCCCTTCTGGGCTACCAAGGAAAGTCAAGGTTCAAGGACGCCATGATGTGTAAGGTGGTCATCGGTAATGCATATTCTTTACTAGCTATTAAATTGATGGTATCTCTATTGGAGCTCAATAGACAAGCACAATCTTTGAAATATGTTGACAATTAAAGGGAAACTGAAACACTTCTTGACAAAAAAACGACTTATAGGTAACTTCTGGCATATTTTTGTCCTGTGAATCTGAATATCGCTTTCGTTTTCCCCGAAGGTGTAACTAGACGCGAGAAAACACGAAAAGCCTCAGAGCAGTCGTGACGTCGTACTAGGATCTTTGGGGCGCCAAGCACGTGTCGCTCGTGTGGGCGGCGCGTGCAATTGCAAGCTTGCCAGTTGTATTTTTCCACACTGACGCCAGTTGTGGCGTCTATTTCTGAGCTTTTTACAAATTCAAGAGTTCACGTGCATAGGTTTTACATGAGCTGAAGATGAGCGAAAGCAGAAATTCCGAAAACTCCCAGCATGACGTCACGCCCCGGGAAGAAGGGGCTTCAGCTGTACTTTAGAAATTAATTTCTGCAGCCTCCATGCACCAGATTGAAAAAAATAAACTCGATATTCGTGATCCTGGAGGCCATATCAAGACGATTTTGGTGTTCTTCCTCAAATACAGAACAGCATCAGTTTCCCGTTAAGTCTTGCAATATGCAAAATTTAAGTCGTCAATTCCTGTCGTTTTTTTTTGTTTTTTTTTTTTAATTCGATTTGCATTTTTTATTATGAATATCTCCTGTGTTAGCATTCTCGGAACCTTCATACTGAAAATCAGCGTTTTGAAGGAACTGTGAAAAAAGGTTTTTGTTGGTCTTGTCTTGTTATCCTGTTAGTTTCCAGGTTGAAAATCTAATGACGACCATTTAGAGGTCTTGGTCTGTAGAGTGTCAGTTGGGGAAGTTTTTCTCTTTTTTTTAGCCACTTGTCTCTGCGCCCCACCCATTCTCGCCCTCCGCCCCGTCTCGCCCCCCATTTCACATTAATAGGATGTTGCGTGCCTCCATAGAATCTGCACCTTAGCGTGGTAGCCAAACCCACAATCTCCACCTCTGTGGTGCTCTCTTTCTGTCACCTTTGAATTGCAGGCTTGGTGAGGGACCTATATTTACACAAAGGAAATGCTCACAAACTGCAGTGTGTGAACAGCACCTTGTGTGTAGCTAATATGCAAGATATTGGCTTCCCCTATCCCTCAACTAATCTGTATGATCTGACAATTCTCTTTACAGGTGCCATACAAAGTTGCACTCGTGCAGCGTGGACGCGGTGCCGAAGTGGCTGACGGGCAGGGAGGCGGGCAAGGGCAATAGAGTTAAAAAGACGGACACTCCACTGGTGGTTCCAACCGCCTTTGACGATGAGGGACACTCTGGCTGAGGAGCTAGCTGCTATGGATGCACGAGTCACAATAAAGAACGTCACGGTAAAAAAAATTTTGTATGTTCCCTTCTTGTACTACCCACAATATGCATCTGGGCGACAATGAATGGGACATGTCGTCTCAACGAGTATACAATAATTGCCATGAGTATACTGTATACACGGAGAAAGTCAATTGTTCACACAGAATTGTTTCTTAAAATTGCACAAATACGAAACCGGCTTTTTTCAATTCAAGTCCGAAAAACATGTTAAAAACGGTCAGCACCTATAAAAAATATGAAAACCAATAAAATAGTTCGGACTGAGAAATTTAGCATTTCCACATTTAAGTCAGTTTGATCTACTGAGAAGTTAGCTGTTCAAAAATGCAGTAGGATGTCATTCCTGGGCTTTAAAGCCTGACACAGCTAGCATTCTGCTGGTTCTATGCTGGGTACACTGAATGACGCATACGCTGGTGCTGATCCGCAATTTCGCAGGCACTGACCCGCAATTACGCTGGCACTGATCTGTTTTTACGCTGGGACTAATCCGCAATTGGACTGGCTCTGACCCGGAAACACGCTGGCACACTGATGGTTTCCTACCGTACCACCGGTTCCATGCCGGGGATCTGTGTCGGGAGCTCGCTGGGAACATCCCGTATTCCCGGCATCCCGGTTTCCCAATAAGTTCCCGGTACCGGCCGGATTCCGGCATTGGGCCCGGCCGATGTCGCCCCTTGGGGCGTTTCCGGTACTGGCCGGTATCGGTATCCCGGCAGGCCAATACCGCCCCATCCCCAACCCGGCGTGATGTGCTACTTGGGGAAGAATGGTATGTCTGGGATGACGTTGCTAACCCCCGTGTTTCGCTGCCACGATCGCAGCCCACGTTCTGATGAATAACCTTTAAAACTTAAATGCGCAGAGCATCGTAAACAAAACTGATAAACTTGAACTTCTTTTATTAAATTACGATGCACATGTCACTGCGATAACGGAAACATGAATACATGATAATATGAGCGATGGCAGTCTTGTTCCCCCATATCGCAAGATATTCCATTGAGACTGCCGCGCACGTGGTAGAGATGCTGTAATATAGAAAAGTACTATCCATACCTAGCTTTTAGAGCAAATTGAGGAAAATCAGAGCTCGTATATGAAGCTGCATTGTTGGGGCACCACCATTGTTTTATACGGTGTTTACAGAGCACGCCTAATTCACAACTTGACGTTCTAAACCAGCTGTACAACCATGTCTCTCAGCCGGAACAATAAGCTTGCAGTTATTGGGATTTCAACCTTCCAATTATAAATTGGGCTCGTTTGTCAGCAGATTTGTGTCAGCACAGTGAGGTTATTTTCACGTTATGTTTGCTCATGATCTATATCAAGTTATAATCGAAACAGGCGGGATCGGGGATCAAGGTGCTCATTTTGATATTTTCTTCCTAGACAGATGTATATCTGATGATACGGTTAGTGTAGCAGATGGTATTTCTGATCGTAAGCTTTTTTATTCCGTTGCAATTTGGCGAAACAACATTCTTAAGAAAAAGCGCACTTAAAACCTTTAAAGACTTCTCAAAATCTAAAGGGGAAAGACTTGTAACTGCAGTGAATTACAATTTGATAGTATTAATGATTTACATATCAATGTTTATGGAACAAATTTAAGACAATTTACCACATTTGTCTTGATCAGTTTATCCCGAGCAAAATCAAGCGCGTAAGAAAGTCCAACCCCTAAATTAACCGAAATATAATTCGTTTAAAACAAAGGATAAACATCTGAAAGAGGCAAAACGTGATAATAACGGTCGCCCTGAGAACATGCTGGATGAGTTAGGAAGACATATTAAACAAGGGTGTGATTATTATTTTTATTACTCTCACTAATATCCTTAAAAACGAACGCTAGAGGCTTTGGAGCATTATGAGCAACAGAAGAAAACCAATAATTAATATATATGTTGGAAAAATGGTGGTTGCTGATGAGCCAAAGATCACTCGTCATTTTAATCATTACTTTCAGTATTTTTCTCTGACACTAAACATATGGGCGTGAAATCTTTGTGTCGTCACTTCTGAACGCTGATTTTATAGCTCACTCTGGAAATTTTTTGATGGTAGTAAACTTGGAAAAAAACATTGTTTTTCATGATAGGCTGCCCTACGCATTTTCGCGTCGTTTCGCAGAGTCCTTAGCTAACTTTTCAACAGTGGTTTTCCGAGACTCATATTCATCCGCTGTTCTGCCGAATGATTGGCTCCAGGCACAAATTGTGACGCTGTTAAAAAAAGGTGAACGTTTGTCTTTGAGCAGTTTCAGGCCGATTTCGCTGACACGTTCATTGTGTAAGCTATTAGAGCACGTTATTTAGAATATGACCAATGACTTTCTCTATAACAATAATTTAATGACACTGTTTCAACATAAATATCAAAAAGGGTACTCGTAAACTGAATCAGCTAGTTAGCACAGTGCATAAAAATACAGTCACTTTTTATAATTCCGGTCAAGTAGATAGTATATTACTTGACTTCATCAAGGCTTTTGATAAAGTATCACACGGGAGCTTGCTATATAAATTGGAAAGTGTTGGTCTTGACGCATTCAGAGTAAAATGTATCGACTCATAATTAAATGTCCGTAACCAATGCGTGGAGTCTGGCGCTGGCCGCTCAAAGATGCTAGATGTGACTTGTGCGGTATCTGAAGTGTCCTGGGGCCTCTATTTTTTAATCTACGTCAACGATATTGCTTCTACTGTTGTACCGGTCGTGAGCATGCCATTCTCTGCGGATGAGTGCGTATGATTTAAGGATATATCATGTACTGACGATCAAATTGAACTCAATACGAGTTTACATTAAATACAGGATTTGTACGATCATTGGAAGATGTCCTTGAATCTTAAAAAAAAAACTCTCTTCCTTACAAACATGAATAAAAAGAAGCGACTTTCTTTTCAGCATGATATTCAGGGTTATAATTTCGCTGAGGTAGATCACCACAATTATCTTAAGCTGAGAATCGACGAGCGTTTCAACTGCCCAAGACACGTAGATAACATTACACCTGCTGCTTTTAGAAAGCTTGGTTATATTAGAGACAATCTACAGAACACACCGGCTAACGGAAAGTTATTAGCTTACAATACGATTGTGAGAGATAAATTTGCATATGGAAGCATAGAATTCTAATTCGACGGACACGATGGGTAAATGAGAACGGCAGGGCCTGTCCTTTCAACTCGCAGCCTTGAGGACGCGCTCCATGCCTCCGTTGCTCTTTGATAATAATAATAATAATATAAATAATAAATCTTTACTTCATGTGTCCAAAAACAACCACAGAGGTGTTCACTTTGGTACACATGATAAAAAAGTATAAACCAAGAGAACAAACATGCTCGATCAAAATACGGGAAAACATAAAAGTGACCAGTGGAAGAGAGGCCCGGAAAGTGTGCACGCTAATTGGTCGCCGTTGCTTTGACAGTGCTCGCGTGCTGGAGGTGTACGAGACGCTGAAGATGTTGTGTCAAATAATGGCAGCAGTCAGAAAGTTGGATCGAAGAAAGAGGATTAAGTTGCAGTGTGCTCTTGCTTCAATACCCTGTGATTCCGCGGAGACATTGCATACGGTGCCGCAATTCGCCAGAGCACTAGCCAGGACCTTTACATTTCCCTTTCGCTACAAGTGAGGGTGAAATAATTGAATTCAATAATGTTGTTTGTAATTGTCGCCTACACAGCCATTGGGCTGGCTCTCGTACACGTGTTGATTTTCGGAGAGGAATGTTCATGGATGTATACGACAGCCCTGTATTCACACGGCTGCCTCTTGTGACGCTTCTAGACAGAGGCACTTGAACGTTAGTTCCTTCATGTCCACGTGCTGGGCCAGAGGAAAGTAAAGTGTGTGTTGTGTTATGTGCTTCAGAGTGATTATCCTGCTGGATAAAATCCTCGTGAGAGGGACGGGGTGCATCTGGTTTCGTCGCAACGCGTTTCTACCTTCGGCACTGGACAGATAAGAACGATGCGCTGCGCTTCGTTCCACCTGAGCTTTTCGGTGCTCTCCCCGATTGTCCGGGATCCTTACGACTTTATTTTCACTGACAGACAATTGTGTAGATCTTCAATGGGTGTTATGAGTAGGCTTGTGTACTCATAGTGGAGCTTCTGGTTAAAACAAGGGAATGAGGAACCTTAATTTTTGACACTTAAGCAGCTCGTTCGGACACTGCCATCATCTAGTCGTATAGATCTGTAATTTACAATCTCAGCCACCCATTTTCGTTTGCTTCAACAGCTCTCTTCAAATTTTTTTAACTATCTTAAGACGTGTTTTTTTTCAAATATTCAAAACTGAAAATGTGGGCTTGATGTAGAGTGGACAAAGTCGTACTTGCAAACGAATTACTGGAATTAGCGTTGAAAACCGTGGCATGCTACCTGCACGCCTCAAGTGGTTTCCATGTCTGTAGAGCATACTGTGAAACTTCTCCACCACAGCCGGTACTTTGTTCCGCAAAGTTTTTTTTACATCCGAAAGTTGGAGAATGTGTCAAAAGATAGGAGGTAAGAGCAGTCAGCGGACTTGAAATGTCAACACAAATTAGACTCCATGTGAGGTCGGAAGCCGGTCTCATATTAAGTAGATGACTTGGCAGGATATACGGGTATTGCTGAAAGATTGGGCGTCGCTGAACAATACTTGTTGTCTTCATTGATTCCAAGCCAACGCACTAGCTTCATTGCTTTTGCAGTGCATGTATTGACTCCGAGGTGTGTGCTACAGACTCCCGAGAATGTCGTTCCTCATGATGGAAGCAATGGCGACTTTCATGCCCTGAAAAAAAAATTCATCAACTACAGTTACCTCTGCCTCAAAGGCCGCGTACATGCCTTGTACTAAATGCTAATCTTAAGCACTATGGATCACCTGAGCGCAAGTTTCATCATTAGCCATATTGGCTAGTAGCCATTCTGGTGTGTATAAATTGGCCGTGCTGTATTCAATTCCTATAGCAAATATTTCAACATCTCTGTATGAATGAACTTCCTTTTTACATTTCAGAAGCGCTCTTGAATACATATCAGGAACAACTACACTGTTAGCAAAAATAACACGCCCAGAGGTGTAAACTTGTCCCATAGTGGACACATCAAAACGTGTTCATTATACCAGCAGCCATGTGTGTTATTCATCTACACATCAGGTGCCGTGTAAACTTTAACACGATACACCGTGTCTGCCTTCCGCGAAACACGACTGAGCGTGTTCTTTATAAAACATGGCGGCCAACAGTCGAGAACAGGCGAGACGAGCCCAGCGAGCCGCGAGCCTTTCAGCCGAATTGAGAGCACACAGGACGCGTTTGTTCTCATTCGATGTCTTTTATACACAGTATACAGTCTCCAAGCGCCGGACGTAGCTACGTGCAAAGGTACGTATACAGTGCGAGCCCATTTTAGCTTTCCCCAATTTCGTTTGGGGAAAGCCTCCGCGGCACGGCACTGCCGGGACGGCCAGTGCCGTGCCGCGGAGGCCTGCGGCGACACGGGAGAGATTAAGCGCCTGCGCACAAAGCCCTTTCTGATGGGAGCGTCGTCTGCTAGGCTATTCCGTTGATCGGAATGGCCTCGCAAACGAAATTGGGGAAAGCTTGCTCGCTCTTCAAATTTCTCAACTCTCAACTGATTCTACCATAATAAATGCACCAGCGCCTCTTCCCAAAATAAAGAAAAAGCACTATATTCATTACGTAAAAAAAAATCGTCTCAGTTCATGCATCTGGGGACAGGTAGGAAGTCTTGCCCTAATTTATTCACACCGCAATATGAGGTCAACAAGCTCACACTATATTTACACAAAAATATTGGTGGTGACTTAAGTTTCCCTGAAATTCTGTATAACCGGTCGTTTGCAAAACCGAATCATCTGCTCAAGTGGTGCGCGTCGCTGTGCAAACGCATTCCAACAACACGAAGCATAAAAACGGTAGATTTCGGACAACAATTCGGAGTTCATTGTTCAATTAAAACGACGTAATTTTATTGGAAACGCCCGCAGCTTTTTACTCACAGCATGCATCGGAAATCTTCCGTATCTCGAAACGTAACGAAGGAATATTTACTTTTAAAAACGCTCGCTGCGTACTGCCGGACCAGCTGCACCGGATCAGCTGACGACGACGAGACTGAACCCGTTGAACCACAACCCCACAGCAACCAATTTGAGCTCCGGGTTAGTGTAGGTTTCTATTTCCAAGCACCGCACCACACAATACGAACGTTTCTGCTCTTCGTCGCTCGCCGTGTTGCACCAAACAGAACTAGATCGCCGAAGTCAACGCAGCGCTGTCGTGAACCTTGCTTGTGGTTGAGCACTCCTGGACCCTGTGACTCCATTCGCTTTCAAAGCACACAAGACGATTACGAATGATAGTTTCCGTCTTCCGGGAACATCGCAGGGGCACTTGTCCGGTCACGTCTTTGCTACATGTGCTCGCAAACCGCAAAGCTTCTCGCGTCCCATCAACCCAAAACAAAATCGGCGCCATTTTAAACGTGCGTTGCTGCCAGAATTTCTCCGACCAAACAAAAGCAACGAAAGCAAACCGGCTCTATCTTCCAGCGTACATCGGTGTTGCGCCGTGGCCAGATACTTTCTGTCAGCTCTCTTAAAGATGACCTAAAGAGGCAGCAACACTAATGTAAAGTTTTAATATGGCGTCCACCACGAAGCGCCGTAAATTCCGAGGGGAGTGCATGGGAAGTGGCGGCATCTTCGCTTGCACTTGAAGGGTTGAAGCCAAAAAGAAACCAACTGCTATTCACGTGTTCAGATCGAGGACACGCTTTTTATATCAATTGTAATTGTTTAAAACGAGTAATGGGACCCATAACTTTATTTGCGGTGTCTAAAAACTGTTATCAAGACCCTAAAATAAATAAGAACATGGGCTACATGAGAAAAGCCGCATTGCCATCGACCACGATCAATGGCAGCGAACAAGGTAAGCGCGGGCTTCGCACCGTCCTGCGACATGGCGTAATTGGTTTTGGTGCATATCTGTCTCCGAGACATGTTTATTTCCGCGGGATTTGTCAGCACGGTCCCTTATAGGTGTGACCCCAAGCATTCAGATGCTTCGATAGCAGGCAATGCTGCGGTCGTCACCGGGAGTGATGGGTGTTTTCGAGGTTGGCTACACGCTTATGCGAGCATGACCAAACCAAAACACATTTTTTACAACCTCGGATAATTTTAAACGAATTATCCATTACTGAACGTGTAAATTTATGGTAATTTGTGTAAATAGCGTGCTTTTTGCTCCAAATATTCACCAAATACACTGGACTTGCTAACAGTGTTGGGTCATTTCCAGGAAGAAAGTTTAATTGATAAGCCTACCTCATTAGTGAGAAAAAAAAGGCACTGAAATTGAGGAGCCATATCACCAACAGTTTTCGTCGTCCAGGAAATAAACAATATCAGTTCTAACAAAATCTTTCTTTCTGTATACCATTGCATGTAATCTCTCCAGTCCATGCGTGACTCGCAGAGTTTGTTTTTCAATCTGGTAATACCTTGATTTGGTGCTTAAAAGGGCTCGCGATGCATATGCAACTGGTCGCCACCAAGTCATGTCTAGTTGGAACTTTGGGCTGGTTGCTAGAAGCGTCTTCAAAACCACCCAATAAGTTTCATGCGAGCCAGTCCACTCAAACATATTGTTACCTTTTTTTTCAACTACGTAGTAGCTTATTTATTGATGACAAATTTTGTATGTACTTGCCAAAATAGTTAATAATCTCTAGCAATCGCTAAGCCTCTTTCCTGTAATATGGGGTCTGAAAGTCGTGGACATCCTGAACTAGCTTGGACTTGCCTTAAAGACGTTCGTTATCTTCGGCTTCTGTTCTATTCCAGACAAGTGGGTCGTCAATACACACTTTGACTCCCGATAGACCTTCAAGTATTTCTGGCTTTTGTTTTTCGAGCAGTTTCGTAGCTGACGCCATTCGAAAGGGCAGTCGCATGCACGTACTGATATTGACCGAACGTAGTGGAAAACGTACAGTTTACTCGCGGTTTCGTCGTCAATCATGTATCGAAAAATGACAGGAGCCAGGGGTTGGACCGAACATAGAGGCCCAAGTTTTATGGGATGTTGCTTCAATTCCCTGTGAGTGAGCGGAGGTGCTCCGAAAGGTGCTGCTGGTTGTCAGAGCAATAGCCTGCATCGTTACAGAGTTGTCGAAGGAAGCTCGCTCTGGAGGCGGAACAACTGAAGCTCCTTCCTGCCATTTTCACCTCGTCAGGGACTATACGCGCCTCCAGCAAAACGGAGCGTACCAAAAAAAAAAAAAAAAAACACACACACACAAAACCAAAAATAAAGATCTTTTTCCGGTTTTTGCTCTTCCCTTGCGGCTTCCGCGATTTCATGTTGACGGCGGTTGGCGCGATGAAACAGTTGTTCCGATGACTCTGTTATAAATATCGTAAAAACACGTTTTTTAGTCTCCGTGAACGCAACCTGTACGTTAACATGCTTGTATAGGTTTATCATCGATCATCAGCACCGCAGTCCTTCAGTCCTTCCCCAAGGAACTTCAAGCCTCTGGAAGCTCGCTTACGCCACCACATCGCCGAAGGTTGGAGACGTTTAAATAAAAAAAAACCTGGCAAACCATTCTGAGTCGAATGCTTGCCTGCTGAAACCCGATCGCTGTGCGCGTAGCAGTAAGAGAAGAGAACGTGCACTTGGGCATGAAAGAAACCGCAGAATCGTAAAATAGCGGGTCATGATGTGAGACTGCAATGGAGAAGTTTCACTTTTCCTCCCTTTTGGACTGCTATATTTGACAGAACATTCTTCGACGAACGCTACGCACAACGACGCTTGCGTAATCGAGGCATCAATAACGCACCAAGTTCAACATCACCGCGAAGCACCACCTGATGCACTCTGTGTTACAGCTGCCTTTCCACGAAACCATTCACTGCTTTGGGGAACAGGCAAATGTAGCGCCTCACCTTTTCGTGAACATCCTTGAGCATACCCGTGTAGCTGCCGTCTTCTAGTATGGATCCCCACATCGAATCTTCCGGCAAAACCACGTCGTAGCTAGAAGGCAAAGGCTTAAGATCAAATATGCGCGCGCACTTAGTGCATTAATTTTGTAAGACATTATTTTTTTATATATTTTAAAGCAAATTATAATTTGATTGTCTGCAAATGTCTCTAAGGAAGTTACTTCGATCAGTTATCTGTGGCTAACATGTAATGATTATTATCCCTTCGGCTGCTCTGGGCTCTAGGGCGGTTTCACGGAACGTCTTTCAGTTCTCCCATGTTGATGAACAGTGGACGCCTTTTTCACCAATCTTTTCTAAGCAAACCATTAGTCAATGCCGTTGTTTTTTGGTGCTGGCGAAACGCGCCTACATGTCAAGTAGCTTATTCGACGACAGAGCTCACTACTTAGGACCGGGACAGTATTTTCGCGGCGGACATCTTGCCTACCCCTCTGTTTCTTGAAGACGCTCTGGAGGCAATTTTGGGGTCATTGTGGCCACCGACGTGTCTATCTTACGATGGCCCGTACGACTAAAGTTCAAATAAAAACCGGTATGTACAAAACTCTAGTTGCAGTCTGTGCTTCTTTATGTTCCCTACTACTCTGCGGCAGTTGGTTATATTAAAGAACTCGAGCGAACTGGAGAAACACTGTCTTCGTGCATACAAGACGTAGGGAGAAGTTCATCAACAATGCCTCGGGCGTGTGTGTGAATCCGTAGGACGCCACATGAAACCACCCACTAGGGCGGATTCCCGCATCACTCACAGAGGCATTAGTTTTTTTTTAAAATGTGATTCACGAAAGAGGCATCATAAAAGTACTCACCTCTGCCCTAAACATGCAGTTCATGCGCTCTAAATGGCGTTCGACCAAATTAATACTGCCACGCTTGTCACTCAAATTCCTTATGTACTCAATCAAGAAACTTAGTAGGGCATGCGCGGAGAATACACAAAAAAAAGGAATCTTACGTGATATTCAATGCTGCGCTGATGCTGTGGAAGACTGAACCGGTGATACCGTGTAGTTTCACCTTCCCATTCTTCTCGTATAGCATAACGTATGGCGTGAACTACGAAGTTGAACGAAACGGCGAACTGGGTTTGAATAAAATGCACTCAATTCCGACCTCCTTTTGCTCTTATTTTGCACAGATCGCGTTTCCGACAGGTGTCTTTAGCGCCCTGTTGATCAAATGCATGGAAGGTGGTCCAGAAGTGGAAAAAATTGATGTCACAAAACTCGGAGTCTCATGCCGTAAACAGACACAACCGCAAGAATGTGGCGATCCTGTCGTTGGTCATATATGTTATTTAAAAGAGCACTAGAGGACGCGAATGCCGTTGTCTTCACGGCGTTCCAACTCCTGGCTGTCCAAGTTGTCAAGCTGAAGAGCAGCCTGCAGTAGGAACAGACGTGTGCCACATCCACTGCCCCTGCTCTGACACCACCAGGATTGCGGCTGGTGGCAGGATGGACATTTTATGACATCAGGCGGAAATCTAGAGGCCACTTTTTGTTTTGAAACGGTAAACACACCAGTCAGAGGCGCGTTCTTTGCACCGTAGTCGTATTACTTACCGGCACAGCAGTCACGGTCAGGGAGACGTTGCTGAACTTCACCATTTCTCCCTGAAAGCTCAAGGCGTTATGGCTTATTCGATTGGAAACAACAAAACAGAGTTGCTTTATTGGATGTCCACTGTAATAACTGGATGCTGCCACTTGTTGCAAGTGTATGTGGTGCTATAGGGGATCTTCACGGTACGCCATAATGTTGGGTATTGTTTGCACCGTATTCTCAAAACCATACACGGGAACAACGTTTTCTGTGCATTTCAAAAGCGAACACCGCACGTCCAGAGCTTTGGAAGCCACTCAAAGTGCTGGAGCCAAGGGGTAGCCATACATTTTTCGTCTCCTCCTGCGATGTACAGATGAGTATCCACGTCCAATGTTCGTTCCACACATTCAAGATCATTGTTCTTGGAAAACGATAAATGGGAGCTATTTCTCAAGGGATTTCCGATCAGTGAACTTCAGAAAGCGTGAAGTCACACAACTATACGCGGCAGTCCGCATCCGTCCATGTTTTCTGCCGGGAGAAAGCCTCTCCGCCAACGTTCTCTTCTCTCCTTCACCGAGGCCTAGAGCGTGCTCATCACGTGGGTCCGACGACAGCCACTCACGCGCTTTGTTGCCTGTTATTGGAGGCCTCCGCCGCCGTTCAAAGCCGAGCTAAGCTGAGCCTCGCGAGAGGAAAAATGCTAGGCCATTTGACTGAGAAGGCGAAACATCTTCGCGCGAGTCGAACCAGAACGGCTGGACTGGTTTGACCTCGCTCCCGTGGCAACGGCGCCCTTGGTCACGGCAGAAGACATAATCAAAGCACACAATAGGCAAGTGACGGGAGACGTCAAGTCTGACGAGCACCGGCGTCGGAAAAAAACAAAGGGTGCAAGGAGGAAAGCCGTAAGGTTTGCCTGGTGGATGTCCAAACAGAAGACGGAAGGCCGGACTTCAGCTTTCACTTCGTACGGCGGTGAAATGGCGCTTCACGCGTTCTGGAGTATCCCGTTTGAACATCCCCTGAGCATGCGTTCCTAATACCGTCATTCGATATGGCGTCGGGGGGGGGGGGGGGGGGGGTAGCTGGTGGTAGGGGGGGGGGGCGCAAGCAATTTCCCTCCGCTTCCTTGTAGTCTTTACGTTAAATATTGAAATCTATGGGAACACATAACGCCCCTCCTGCCCCCCCCTCCTCCCCCCCCCCCCCCCCACCCCGTACCAACACAACTGCCCATGATCAGCACCTGAGTAACTCGCGGAATGACAACGTCAGGAAAGATATCCAAGTGCCTCACCTTCAGCGCTCTCAATACCTTCTACAATGCTCCGGTGTGTCGTGAGCATCACGGAAAGCCAACGCACGGCGTAATGAAACGAGAGCGTGCTGGAAGCCGAGCATTCAAAAAAGACGCCCCGTCGTTCTCACCCCGTGCGGGATTTTTTTACTTACCAGTCCCGAGCAAAAACGAGTGGCGCTTTATCGGATAAGCACGCAGCAGTTTTCGTCTTCTGGCCTTGCCAAGCGAGAACGAACGCGAAGGATTCACTTCTCACGGACAGACTTCTTGGTAGAGCGAAACGCTGAGGGATCATTTTGTTTTATACTCTAACGAACCAAGATCTTGTCAAACCGTGATCTTTCTTTTTATTCCTGTGCGCACAGCTCTCGCAAAAAAAAAAAAACAGACACAGTCACCGAGCGCAACATGTGCACCGAATCAATGAGCGAATGAAACATATGTCCTCTTTATACATGTATTTCTATATATTTTATGTTGGTGTGTTTTAGGAAGCTGGGAGTTCGGAGCGCAACCCATTTTGGCTCAATGAAGAAAACTATTACCATTCATGCGTTTAAGGATGACGACTCTAGATTACGAATTTGAGCACTCGTTGCCTAAGCGCTTTGATGCGTAAAAACAAAAAAACAAAAAAAAAAAAGATACCAACGCGAACAATAAGCGGTACTCAATGTGCACAATTGTGGTGGGGCAACAAGACTATGTGTATGCTGTGTAGAGATTTCGATCCCTGATGGCAATGACAATCCGAGTTCAGTCGACCGCAGTCACGGGTGCCATGTTTTAAAGCTTCACATACGCACAAAAAAGCATAAGTTGAGAGGGATTGATTGAAAGATTGAGTAGGGTTTCATGGCGCAACTGCTGCTAAGGTCAAAATTCACCAAGAGTGCAAACTATTTGCTAAGTAAGGGTTTGGAAGAAAAAAGAGGTATGGTAGCTGATGCGATAAAACTATGCATATCAGATTTATAATTGTATACAGGATGAAGATGAGTCCGGGTTATTAATTAAAATCATAGTCGGAGTATAAGGCCAATGTCATTAAAAAAATTGAACTGACGAGCATTCTGAATCAGCGGCTGGTCGCCAATTATAATGCCTAAGTGCAGTGGAGTACGTTCTCTATATATATGGGAAACGTTTTCTAAACAATTTTGGTCATACTTGGTGAACTCAAGTAGGATTGGTTATATTGTTACAGAAATGTTGCAGTGCTCACGCAGATGCCCCCCCCCCCCCGCTCCCTTACAGCAGGAGAGAAAAATATACTCGTACACACATACATATAACTGCAGTCTCTACACCAATAAAAAGAAAAGAAATGAGCTAAATCGTACAATTAATTTATGTTTAACTCTTCTGGAACGTATTTAAGAAAATTATTAACAAAATCAGAACGTACATCCTTCCGAGTTCCACTCAAAAATCTTTATATTCAATTCACTGCAACAATTTAAAAGGCGCGGTAGTGTATATCTCAACATTTGATCGCCGTAGTTGGTCCTGGAGCGCGGTACTGACCACACATGTTCAGAACAAGTGTTGTAGACCATTTCCTCGACCTCAAGATTTCAGATCGATAAGAGTAAACTGTTGTTACCAAACGACTTTTTAAATTCAAGGTCTAATTTGGCACTATAGTGACAGGTAATTTTCACAATATCAATTTTTTTTAAACAATAATTTCATATGGGCAGTCATAGCTAGTATGACATTTAATACGAATCCGTCTTTTCTGTAGAACATGCATTTGATTGATATTAGTTAAAGTCGTATTTCCCTCATACCAATTTACTCATTTCTCATATGGTGACTGCAACTTGATCTTCGTCTGGTCGGTTGGTGTCGATCGCGGGTTTTGTATTCTTCTGACAACCGTTGCTATTCGCTTCCTCTAGGTTGTCGAGAGGAATGTCACTGTAGAAGTCTCCAATTTTGTGGTAGGCTCTCGACTGCATCGATCGACGGCGAATGTTCAGCTGCGTCGATTGGTGGCAGGGTTTTGACTGCGTCGACATATTCATCGTTGACATGCTCATCGTCCACTTAATCGTCATTGACATACTCATACTCTCTCCAAAGTTGCAGGGTCGGCAGCAAGGACCTTGGCACGTAACTTGGGTCGAGTGACACCTTGTGTCTTTTAGTATAGGTTTGCAAAACAATGAATCATGTATCACTGAGGATCCCTCACATTAACTGTATATCTCAGGGAGAAACAAATGTAGCAATGTTTATGTCCAGCAAAATGCACACAGCACAATCCCATATCCAATCTAAAATATGTGTAAATTTCTTGCTTCCCCTTTGTTTTCAACTATGGCCAATAAATAATTTCTTAGCCCTACAGTTTCACTTGTAATTGGGAACTATGTCCTGAACTGTGTACAGCCTATCACTAATGGGCTGATTGCCGCTTTGGGGTAATAGGATCATAAGAAATTAATGTATCGGAACCTGACACTTAAATTGCCTGTGACAAAACTATGTAGTCATAAGAGCAGGTTAAGAAACCAACGGGTAATATTGCCTGAATTGAAGGATATCTGCCCGATCAAATAAATGAATAGTCACCTAGCTGACAGAAAGGATATGATTTTCGTACATCCACCCGAAGAGTTTACGCCCTATGTGTACTGCGTAGTTTGCAATTATGACACAAATGTGACCAACCCATCACGCTGGATGCGTAATGTAGAAGTCGTCACTAAATATTTTCTTTCTATCGTTATCCCCTGCTTCCATTTCTTTTAGGCAATGATTGTACAAGTGTGATTCCTATATCATGAATTGCCTCTGCACCTCATAAACATGTGGGTCCAATAATGCATAATCTTGATTCTTTTGTGAACTCACGGCGTGCAGGTTATACGCTTCTGGTTTACTGAATGCATTTGATTTGTAAATGCAATCATTGCATTTACAAAGCATTCAATGCTTTGAATGCTTGTAAAAGCATTCAATGCTGTTTGTGCATTGAATCTGTGCGCACGCCCAAATTGAGCGTGGGCACAGACTGGGAGCGCACTCGCAAGAAAAAAACAGGCCGGTTATTGTATGCTTTTCCTCTTACAAGACGAAAAATCAAATACTTCTTTGTGGGCCTAAATTGCGAGGTACACCCATCACTCTCTCTGAGGATTTCTCTGCGAATATCCGCATCGCACGAAAGAAACTTTACTCCTTCGCAAAACCGCAGGGTCTCCCATTTAAACTTCGGTTTGACAAATTGCACATGGGCCCTAAGACCTTCAGCTACGACGCACTTTCGGATTCCGTAATTGAAACTCTCCCATAGGACCGGGCAGGGAGTAGGAGCAGAAATGTTGCCGCTGTTAGCTCCCCCATTGGTGGTGTTGCCGCTGTTACATCCCCAATTTTTGCCGCTGTTAGCTCCAAAATTAGTGTTTTATACTTAAATGCGCGTAGCCCAATGCCAAAACGAGAGGAACTTTGTTCTCTTATTTCCTCTTGTGCTGCTAAAATTGTACTCATCTCCGAGACTTGGCTTCATTCCGGTATAGACAGCAATGAAATGTTGCCGAGTCACCCTGAGCTTATCATTTATAGGCGAGATCGATGCGGCCGTCGTGGTGGGGGTGTTGTAATATGCGTGCATGAAAGTATTCAAAGTTCCCTTCTCTTTATCTCGAGCCCTATCGAAGCAATCTGGGTATCAATGAAATGCGGTTTTAAATCAATCCTGCTTGGCGCCTGTTACAGGCCACCCGACGCGTCATCTAATTTTGTGCCTTCTTTGCATGACGAGCTGTCCACTTTATGTGTGCAACTTCCTGACCATCCTGTTCTTTTATTTGGTGATTTTAATTTCTCCGATATTAAATGGAATTCTCCTGATCAAGATTGTGTTACCAGTGACTGTCGTGAGTTTGTTAAATTTTGTTTAGATTTCAATCTGTCCCAGATGGTTTCTTTTCCAACACGTGTAAATGACGTGTGCTCAAATATATTAGACTTGGTATTAACGAATCAACCTGAGTGTGTCTCGTCGCTGTCTGGATTCGAAGGCATAAGTGATCACAAGGCAGTACATTGTGACCTAGCATTTCAAGCGCCTGAACGTATAAGAATTGTTAAAACGATAAGGCTATACAACAAAGGAAATTATGAGCAGTTTAACATGGACCTCTCAAATTACTTCTCAGTCTTCTTAGATAAGTTTGATAGTAGGGATGTGAACGAAAACTGGTGTAAATTTAAGAACAAATTATTAGAACTTGTTGAAATACATGTCCCAAGCGCTACCATAAGTTCCCGATCTTCTAACCCCTGGTGCTCGCGCTCGCTGAAAACACTCAACAATAAAAAGAAACGCCGTTTTCGGACAGCCAAAAATAATAACACCACTGAGTCTTGGGACAGGTATAATGAATGCGCAAATGAGTACAAGCGCATGCTTGCGGAACAGAAACGTATTTTTGACCAGGAAACCCTCCCATCCCTGCTCCTTAATAACCCTCGCCAATTCTGGCAAGTTGTTAATCATACCCCACGCTCGCCACTTAACCTGGAAGATGAATTTAAAAACAAAATAGAGGCGAGTCAATGTGCCTCAGTTTTAAATAACATGTTCTCTGCTCAGTTCACCATCCCATGTCCTTTAGCATTGTTACCAACCATTGCTAACAACGCCCCTTATATGGATCCGATACATGTTGATTTGGACGGTATTGTAAAAATTATCAAATCTATGAAAGTGTCTTCATCCTGTGGCGTCGACAACATCAACTCTAAAATACTGCAGGGCACAGTGTGTTCGTCGAGTCTTTTTTTAACCAAAATTTTCCAGCAGTCCTTGAATACAGCGGCAGTTCCTGACGATTGGAGGATCGGAAAGGTCATTCCGGTCCACAAGAGCGGTAATAAATCATCTCCCTTAAACTATAGGCCTATCTCTCTTACTTCTGTATCTTCGAAAATACTGGAGCACATAATCCATAAGAATCTATCCATTCACCTCGATTCCACTTCCTTTTTTAACAAGGCACAGCACGGCTTCCGTAAAAATTTCTCTTCTGAAACACAGCTTCTTTGCTTAACCCATGACCTTTTTACTAACCTCGACTCCGGTTTACCAACCGATGCTGTATTTCTTGATTTTGCTAAAGCTTTTGACAGAGTACCACATAACCAGCTGCTACTAAAACTTTCATCGTTAAACCTTGACACCAACGTACTATCATGGATTAAATCTTTCCTCTCGCAACGAAGCCAGTTTGTTTGTGCTAACGACTCTTCATCTGCCTTGGCCCCTGTAACATCCGGTGTGCCCCAAGGAACAGTCCTTGGTCCCCTACTCTTCCTTATTTACATCAACGACCTTCCACTCCAGGTGTCCTCATCAATGTGTTTGTTTGCAGATGACTGTGTCGTTTATCGTAAAATAGCATCTCCCTCTGATTCTGTAGCGCTACAAGATGACCTTAACTCTATTAATAACTGGTGTAGTAATTCGCAAATGTCCCTCAACGTTAACAAATGTAAACACATGCGCCTCTCTCGTTCCACCTTCCAAACTTCCTCTACTCTTACTCTTAATGATGTTCCTCTACAACAAATTGACACGTACAAGTATATTGGTGTTCTTCTAACAAAAAAACCTCTCTTGGGACAGCCATACCAATTCAGTGGTGTCTGCTGCTAACCGAAGCCTAGGTTACCTCCGTCGCAACTTCAGATCTGTCCCAAGTAACCTAAAGCGACTCCTTTACATTTCCTTAGTACGATCAAAATTAGAGTATGCATCCTCCATTTGGCACCCTCACCTTTCTTCACTAACAGACAGTATTGAGGCTGTCCAAAACCGTGCTGCCCGGTTCATTGCATCTGACTACTCACGTTTTTCTAGTGTTACTCGAATGAAACCTGACCTTTCTCTTCCCTTACTTGCTACCCGATGGAAAATGTTTCGCCTGTGCCTATTGCATAAAGTCTATTATTCCCCTCTACTACATCAGACTCTTCTCACTCCGCCAACCTATTCACCCTCTAGACTAGATCATCCGAAAAAAATAGCCCGGCCACGATGTTTTTCCACAGCTCATCGAAACGCCCTTCTCCCCGACGCAATTGTGGACTGGAATGGCCTTCCCGGTGACATCGCAGCCATCGAGGATTCCGCCGCATTTCGCGAAGTGATTCATCAATATTGTATTACCCACTCCCCTCTTTAACGCCTCACGGCCTTGAGGGTATTGTAAATAAATAAATAAATAAATAAATAAATGCATTTGAATGAGCTTGAATGAACCGTGTGCCCTGGCTCACCAGGTCGGTCTGGAACTCCACGAGGAGCTGCCCTGACTCTTCTCTGGACCGAGTGGGGAGATATCGGAGAGTACCGGCACCACAATCTGGGTGTCTAGTTTGGCCCTGGCTAAAGAAAATTATCGGATTAACATATTATGTTTTACAATCAAGATTAAACTGTGAGACAACTTCAGAGATGCACAAATTGTATATATAATTCATATAAAAATATTTAGGTTCATTGAAAAAACATTTGACTCCAGCCTCGTCATCCAGCTCACCGACTGGAATCGGATGGTCCCCAAAGGTCGCCGACGTTGATTAATGCAATTTCGATAGAATGAATATATGGGATCGACAAATTAGTTTGCGACACTCATATAATCGCTCAAAAGCGCGAGCGGATTAATCTCGTATCCTTTAATGAAACTTTATTAACTTTTCCGTGTGGCAGGGGTACTAAACTTACTATCTACGGTCAACTAATTTACTTCTTTCTATGGGCTCGAGCTGCCTTAGAACAAGATATAACTTATTTTATATACAATATTATTACATTAATGTGATAAGATTCTAGTATAAACACGGTAAAGGCAATACAATAACATTAGTATAAATAAACACACAAGCACAAACAACGCACTTTTAATAATTACACCAACTTGTTATTCACCTTCCGGTGAAACCTAAAATGTTACCACGCATATTTACAAATATCGACGCAAGTGCACACGAATATCGACGAAGAACTAAATTCCATTTTATTACGAGATTTAAAATAAAATGTCGACTGCAGCACTTTACTCCCGTCCTAAATGAACAAGAAAGCCCGCAAATAGGTTGTTTCTCACCTTTCGATCGTATCCATACGTCCCACAATATCCGTCACGAAAATATTTGAACACGAACTCCAAGAAGTCTCTCTCTGCTGAGAGAGAGAGGTATATCGATAATCGACCAGTGTCATCGTTGGCTGGTTGCCCCACATGTCACTGAAACCGTAGCAGGACTTGTTTCGAGAATTCACGTAAGTGCCGTAGTATCAATCGAACATAAAAGGACTACCCGAAACTTTGGTGACGACAGAAAAACGACAGGAAGAAAAGTATCAAAAGAACCACACAGGAGAGTAGCGGCAGTAGTGTAGGACGAAAGCCTTAACGTTGTCGACCCATCCTGGCTGCGGCGATGACTGCATTTTTTTCGGTTCCCTTTCCGTCTGAACTGTCTCAGCGTTCTTTTTCAGAAAATAAGATATCTGCTAATTGTTCTCAGTTCCACCTTAATAAGAACAGTATTGCAACAAATTAACATGTGATTGCGATGTGTTTTTTTCTAGGGCTACAGTGAAGCCCGATTATATCAAACCCGGTTAATTCGAACTATCCCTTGTATCGAACAATTTGTGAACAGAGTAGTATCTACAATAACAATGCATAGCGAATAACGCGGTTACATTCAACGACGACTGGAGCGCCTCCCGATAGATTGACTCCCAAGAGCGCCTTTATGCCCTGTTGACGCAACTGCCCCCCCCCCCCCCCAAAAAAAAAAAAAAAAAAGTCCAGTTTTTTTTGCAAGTTGGCTTTCCCCGTACTAGGTAGGAGGTTGGGGTAAAGCCAACTCGCAAAAAAAAGCTGGACTTTTTTTTTTCTTTTTATGGTAATTGCGTCAACCGCCCGGACGAAAAAAAAAAAAACTTTTTGCATAGGGAGCGGGGAGAGGTTGAGCCGGTGAGACCTTGAAACGCGAAGAAGCGGCCACTGAATGGTCGCGTGGAGCGTCCCTCATGACGTACAGACGCGCCTTCCAGAGTAAACGTTTCTAAACGTGGCGTGCTTGTTCGTCGTCAAATTCATTAAAACGTTTCTATATATGATTACTCGCTATATCGAACTGGTAGAGGGATTTTTGGGAGTTCGATATAAATGGTTTAATTTTTAGGTGCTTTCGACATGTACATCAGCAAGCACCCTTGGATGTGTGGTCTAGTAAACGGAAGGGTCTCGTGAACAAATATATCGCGGAGCAACTTCAATATATTGATAGGAAGCTGCAGTTCTAAGCTACTTCTGGGAGCTAACTCTGTTGTCCTGTTGATGTGATGACGGCACTGGATTATTTACTTTTGTCATGCGCCCAATATATCTGTTTCGTCAACTGTCCCTGCTTCCAAGTCATTGTTTTAGTACCTTTTGCATGCTATTTTCAGGAAGTGTGTCAGGATTTCATTTCAGTGGAGGGCCTCGTAATACGATAGGCACACCGGCGCTTGCCAGGTCACCTTTTTCTGAAAATGAATTGTACGGGTGGACCTGCATCACCGATGGGCCTGCATAACGGGTCGACCCGCATAACAAGTCGACCCGTGTCTGGTCGGGTGCTCCTATTTGCGACCCGTTGACATATAGGACGACCTGTTTGCATACGGGCCCCGTATGTCCATAACATCGTATGACCCGAACGAGTCAACCTGTATGAAAATTGTTTTTTTTACAGCGGAGCTGTTAAGGGCTAGTTTCTCCAGGATCGTGTCCCCCGCAAATAAATGAAGACACCAAAATACGAACACCTACCGCCATCTGTGAGCGTCTGCGGCAAGCCACGTATCTGGTTGCCGCCGTCGCTCATAGATGGCGGCAGCCTTTCTACTCTGGCTTGCCAACTTACGGAAGACCATTACTTTCCATTGTACAACTCCACTGGTCTTCCTACTTCACCAAAGTGGAAAAACTGAAAGTTTTTTTTTTTTTCAGTAGGTTGACCGTTCTCAAAACTAATTTTTTTCATTTTAACCACTCTCCCTTTAAACTTTCTCTAAACATAGTTTCCGGTTTTGACCATTCTCAAAAGAGTTTTCTAATTTTAACTTTTCTCATTTCAAACTTAGTAAAAACATAGCTTCTGGTTTTCACTATTTTCAAAACAAATTTTTTCACTAAAACCGTGTACATGATCAGGCTAGTGAAAAACAATAATCTCACCATACACTCACGGGAAACCGAAATACAGGCAGCAGTGGCATTATGAAGTCCAGGCACCTGAAGATTTATTGCGCCATGAAGTGCTTCATGGAGGACGACAATATAGATTGCATGCCAATTATTCCACGGCATGACGGACGACACAGGCAACTATACAGTGATCCTAGGTCTGCACGACCACTCCGATACCGGTTGTAGACAATTCAATATCCTAACAGGGCATGCCAAATTTGCACCCGATGATTCACGACTGAAATTAAGAAAAAAGCTGTGCCTGGTAAGAAAGCCCTCAAGCCATGCAACATCCGTACACGCACGGTAGACGTCCTAATCTCAAAGAGCATGCACATAGTACTCGCATTCTCGACGTGATCACCGAACCCGAATTATTCCAACTTCATGATCTCGCAATCTTTCTGCCGTACTTACGTGCAATAACACACGACGAGCACATTGATCCATCCGCTCCACACGCCGACAACTTAATGACATCAACAGCGCCAGGAGAGAAATGAAGTTTCGAAACAGCCCTAGCACTTTTGAAACCACGTCTCTATGTGACCATGTAGCTACGTCAACAGACTCGGGGTGGTACGCAGGCATAAGCAAAATTGTTCCATGCGCTATACACCAGATGGCGCCACTTTTCAGCATCCTATGTATCACCTTCACTTCATCTTCAGCCTTCATCATCGACTGTTTTTCTTTCTTGGTATACCTCACTGCCCTTTGTTTTGAGCACGTTGAAAGATATGTCGGACTTCGTCATTTTAGAAACACATAAAAAAATCAGGTTCTCCATCTTGATGGTTACAAATACCAGCGCAAGAGAGAAATTATTTGCTGTACCGTAGAGTAGAGGTGGGCTTCGAACGTCTAGTCCGGCTGCCCGGCTTCTGTCTTAACTGAACAGACAGCCCTGGATTAAAAGGGAGGGGGGGGGGGGGGTTAGGGAGGCTGGAGCCCAGGGCTACAAATCAAGAAAAGATAGGGTGGAGGGGAAGGGGAGCTCGCTCGGCTCTTGGGGTGAAGCCACGGGGTGGCCATCGCTCGGGTAGCCCTTTCTTCCAAGTAGGGTGCGAAAGACCCCCCAGAGAAAAAGCCATTTTTCGCTTTTCTTGTGTGTTTCTTGCTGGCGTGTCATAGAACCGCCTTGGTCGTAAATCAGTTTGGCCTGGGACAGTTGCCGCTCGTCACTAGCGCGTCCGAAGCACTAGCGGCATCAATCTCCAGTCCCCTTCTTCGAAGGCTTTTTCCTCTACAAGGTCATTTTACTTTTTACAGCTTCAACCATACATCGTTTCTTCTCTTGTTTAATCACAACGGAAAACTAGAGGCCTCCACAGCAAATCAAGCGCCGGTCCAGAGGTGTCGTCACACACTAATAGACGCCCGAGAAGCCAGGCGACGTCACTTCTGAACTTGCGCTTGATTGGCTGTGGAGGCCCCTGGTCTTCCGCTGCGATACGACACGGGATAACACGAAGAAGGCAACAACACTTTTATTTCCTTTTTGAGGGTCGTTAGAAACAGATTTTTCCAAGGGAAGATAATACTGGACGTCCGCACTTTTTTTACCATTGTGGTGTTTTGAAACCTCAATCTTTGGCTTAAGTACAGAAAACGCTTTACGGTGGCCGATTGTTAAGGGCTGTCTTTCTCTTCGCGCGTCTGTAAGAACTCTATTTTTTTCTTTTCGTTTGCGACTTCGCTTTTCGGATAGCGGGACGTTGACAATCGCCTACACCACTTTCAGTGATTTTTTTTTTCAAATTACAACTGGACACGGAGCTTACAACCGTTCGATTCACGACTGCCAAGATGCGTGTTAAGCTTGGCGCACGCGCACGCATCATTTGATTCAATTAGTTAACATTCTTTTGTTTCAAGAACGCATTGTACGCAGCCTACCCCAGAGCACGGCCCTGCCCAGAGAGAACACATATGGCCATCATTCTCAAAAGCCACTTGCTGCGGGAACGTCTGTGGTGGGAGGAGCCACAAACACAGGAATTTCTGCGCATTGCCTCGTGACTGGCTCCGCTGGGTTGAAGGCGTGCACATACGTGCGGATAACGCAGGGACGTAGGTTTTCTTTTTTTTGTTGTTGATTTGATTAGCTCATTTTTAGCCTTAGCGTCATTCACGTGCAAGGGGGAATACATAAGATTTAATTCTGTATGTTACATTGTCAGAAATTAAATTTTAAATATTGTTAAAAGGTATCGTGTTAACTTAGTACATTTCTAGGCCTTCAAAGCGAGAATGGTTTACTAAAGTAAGTTTTTTCTTTTACTGCAACTTTTTTTTACCAACATCATCATCATCATCATTGTCGTTGTCATCATTATCATCATCATCATCATGATCTCAAATTTCGGGGCCCTGGCCACGAGGGTACGTCATCAGCCAACGTGAACGTGACCCGCTGCTCTGGTGATCCGAAACCCAGGAACGAGGGCAGACGTGGCCTCGCTGTGCCGATTCAGACTTCATACACATGCGACTCGTCTCGGTAGCGCTCTGTCTCGGAGAGCTCGTACCTGTGCCGGCAATATCAGGCCGCAATCCACGCGGGCTTTGTTTGGATGTTGCTAGGCGAAACTTGAGGACTGCATTCCATGCGTCGGTGGTAAAGGGTCGGCAGAAAGGACCTTCGCAACTAGGATGCCACCGTATCGTTTTTCAACCATAACAGAAGATAAGATATGTTTTCCATGATACTTCAGGTGGTCCACTATTCTCAAAAATTCCAAATTACACTGCCTGCACGATCTTCAACGAGGTAACCTAGAACGGAAGTACATATTATCCGTTCGTACAGCAGTGTGGTAAAGTTTCATGCTCAAGGCTATACCTACAGATGAAGAATACCAGTTCATTCCACTGTGACGTCATGTGATCAATGTTGACAGGGACGTCCTTAATGGACAGAGGCCTGGTCGCGTTTTGATGGGATTTTGGGTGACTTAGAATTTATTTAGAGGTCCAAGTCTTTCCGCATTCCTTGTCAAGCAGACAGGATGTCAGGAAAGGGACCGCGGTCAGTCCTTGATGGAACATTTTTTGAGCCCATTGAAGACTCCTCGTCGTCCGAAACCACTACATTTAAGGCAAAGTGCCAAGCCTACGGTAAAGTAATTTCGGGATCAAGAACTTCCACTTCAAAATTCAAGCTTCATTTTGGTTGGCGTCTCAAACAAATTTGAAAAATATATTGTAGTATCAGTATTTCCGTGTTTGTATTTCTGCCGTCCCTAAAATGTATTCCTGTATTTGTATTTCCAAAGACTTTTGCCTCTATTTAAATTATATTTCCGATAGATATCGCGATACATTTTTACAGATATAATTTAGTATTAGTATTTTAGCTACTATTTTAATGCATCCCAGTATCTGTATTTCCAAATGCATTTTTGAGTATTTCTGCCCAATCCTGGCTGGTGTCACCTAGTGGTTGTAGCAAATATAACAGGCTTTCGTGGAAAAGTTCCCGTTAAGCGGGGATCCAAAAACGCGCGCTACTGGGTTTTCGCTACGCAGCGCGGCATATATTTGAGCTTACAAAGACACTTTTTGTGTTTCCTCGTACAGATATTGTATAAGGTAAAACTTAATTAAATCTTGTTTGGAAAATGTATAAGTGTTTGGCTTTCTGAATTGAAGACAGGCGCCATTGAAATTTCCTTCCAACTTCGAAATAGGACGACGAAGTTCAGTCCTAGAACCAATTAGGAAGACGTGAGCAGTAAAACGCTGGAGTTATACCGGCAACATGATTGGCCAGCATGTAAGAACTATATAAATCACTATCGTAAACTGAAAACGGGGTAATTCTGCTCAAGTGAAAATAGACCTATTACTAAATTACAGAAGCATCGATGAGAAATGTTGAAAGTGTAATTCTATGCTCCGCGCACGCTGGCCTTCCCCGTATAAAAGATTCGAAGCATATGATCATAAAAAGGCTTTGACGAACTTGACGTTTTGACGTTTGACAAGGCAAAATTCGTTTTAGGTTTTCGCTTTTGAATAGTTGCTACTGTTATAGCCTCCTCTATACTCACCGAGCCCGGTCGCAGATTTGGAGCGCAATGGTCTGGCAGCACAGAGAATTTCTCGGGGGACCTTAGTCAGCGCACAGCTTTTGCAGCGGCGAGGAACCGACACAAGGTTTTCAAATCCGACGAGAAAAGAAGCCCTAGCACGAGGAACGTGAGGAGCACGAGCGGACATTCCATCGCTCGGGAGAAGTGTGTTTCGGCATCTCGACGCAACGGGGCGCCCGTCACAAGGCTCTCCTCTCATCCGTTGTCTGCCGCTCTACTTTTTCAATAGATCTTTTGTTATATTACCCAAGCTTTAAAGAGAATGCTGGGACCGGTATTTCACGCGCCGCACGTGATAGCGTCAGCAGCAGTAACCTTTCTACGGGTTCCAAATGCTACGGTACAATCTTCCATTTGTTCTAAATAAACCCCGGAGGCATAATTTGACAAATATCAAGAAACTGAATCTCAGCACAATTAGAAATTTTTTTCTGCATTAAAATTACGCTTGTATTGTGGGGTCGTGTGTTCTGTATGTTTCAGTCACCCTTGAGGTAATACGATTATTATGTTTACAGTCCTGTCATGTAGGTAAATATGTCGTCATATATATATATATATATATATATATATATATATATATATATATACAACACGGGCACTTCACGTCATCGTACGTGGTCTCCGAGGAGGATATGAACGAATATGTGCAGATGAATGAACTGTACTTAGTCCAATGAATTAAAGAATCCAAGTTTTTCAGGAACCCGCCGAAAGCCGAAAAACGGAGGAGCCGTTTTTTGGCTTTCGTTTTTGGCCCTAACTCTTTCCAGTCCACTGTCACGCTCGTTAACTTAATCGCTACTTCCTGCTGCCGTGCAAGAGTGTACGCGTATGCCATTCGCACTGGATACTCGCCACCAGAAGTGCTGGGGCTCTTCAAAGGCTGTCCGCCTTCCCCTGGCCATGCTAAGTGGATGTGCAAGATCATCAGGTCAGAGACTTGGAAACAAGTTGAAAGGTTCCGGGACTGCCTCAGGGTGCTGTGCTACAGAGGGTGTCAAGACCGTGCAGCAGCTGAGAGAAGCTACGCCACCCACCTTCGGAATGCCAAGGATGTGACTGAGTTCCTGTGGAAACAAGAACTGTCCTGGCTTCCCAGAAAGCGACCGACCAGTTGGGAGAAGCAAGGCGGGGTCACCTTCCTCGGGGGAGCTTCTCTCCCGAGCAACTTTAAGGCTACGCTTGACAAAGGGCCCAAGTTCGCCGTGGAGCCTAGACTGCCACCACCGGAAAAGCTTTCCCTGGTCCGAAGTTTGGCTGACAAGGTGCTGCCCCAAGACAGGGAGCGGTGCATCGCTGACGGAGTGGATGTGCTTTGCCAAACGGCTGGTCTACGCGCAAGAATCCCGAAGCTGACATCGATCGTTGACCACTTCAGAATTAACAATCTGAAGCTGCTCACGTCTGACAAGCAGGGCGGCTTTGTTGTCCTTCCGCAGGAGCTATACTGGGAAAAGGCCGAGCAAGCTGTCCTTAAGAACTTCAAGCACGCACAGCCAGGATCCCTGAACAAGGTGAAGGTGAGGGCGAAAGAACTGTGCAGCGAACTGTCCCTCTCCGCCTTGGAGAAGAAGGTGAATCCCAGCAAGAAACTTGCCTTGGACCTGTTTTTTACGGCAAAAACCCACAAGGCAGATGTACCTTTTAGAGCAATCGTTACTGAAAGAGATACGTGGCAGATCCAGGTATCTTCGTTTCTCCGCACCCACCTATCAAGCCTAAAACTGCAGGATGAATTTTTGGTCCGGAATTCAGAAGTGATTGAATTTTTGAAAGAAGGGTGTAGAGGGAAGTGCGACGCTTTTTCAGTTGATGTTGAGGATCTCTTTTATTCAATTCCGCAAGCCGTCCTCTTTAACACTGTTAGAAGTTGCATCGAGAGCAGCGGTGAAACAGCCTTTCGTAGCACTTGCGGGATAAGTGTAGAAGGTTTCGTTGAACTCTTATCTTTTTACCTTGACCACACCTATGTCTCCTTTGGTGGAGAGGTGTTTTTGCAAAAACGGGGTATCTGCATCGGTTCGCGGGTTGCGCCTATTCTGTGCGACATTTTTTTGGCACACTGCGACCGCGCTATTCTTGAGAAGCTCGGAGGTGATAGCCTTTTTAAAATATACAGGTATGTTGATGATTATCTGGTCATCGCCCTCCCAGGGAACAAACTCACTGATAACAAGGTGGCTGACGTAATCGGCACGTTCACGTCCTGCTCTCATGGGTTAAAATTCACTCATGAGAGGACCACGGAGGGCTCGTTACAATTTTTGGATTTAAAACTAAAATTCTTAGATGACCATGTGTGCTGGGCTTACGAACCTCGCTCCAAGAAAGCTGTACTCCCTTTTAATTCTTCCCACTCCAAGTTAGTAAAAAGAGGTATTGCTTCTTCGTGCCTCGGAGCCGCTCTGAACAAATCCTGTCCTGAGGAAATGGGAAGGAGTTTCCTTCTACAGGTAGATCGGCTCGCAAGTGCGGGTTTTCCGCCGAGGTCCGTTGTTGAAGCTGCAGATGGCCTCAAAAAGAAATTTAGGGGTGCGGAAAGAAACGTTCTTGAACGCCAAAAAGTAAGAACCGCTGTAATGCCTTACATTCACGCAGTGTCTCATAACTTAAAAAAGGTGGCGGAACGTTACGACGTTCCTGTCCTTTTTTCAGCCCCTAAAACGCTTTCTGCGTTATGCAGGAAAATCAATGATCCCGAAGGGAAGTGTGACGAGTGTAAGAAAAAACACCAGAATAAGTTTGTAGAATGTCACACTGGTGTTGTGTATGACATTCCGCTTTCTTGCGGTAGGTCTTACGTAGGCCAAACTGGGCGTTGTGTGAATGATCGCGCAAGAGAGCATGCTGCTTCCTTAAAACAGTCACCTTCGGGGCACCTGGCTGTGCATTGCAACCGATGTGAGTGCACACCAGTTTTCAATGACGTGGCAATCCTGGGGCGATACAGCAAAAAGATTACAAGGGAAATTCATGAGGCGTATGCAATAAGGAAGGGTGCAGATAAGTGCATAAGCGAGCCTTCAGTGACTCTGTCAGAAAAAGAGTGTCTATTCTTGGATAAAGAGTGGGCACGTGGAAAGTGACGTAGTGTTTTTAAAAGTGTATATAATACTATGTTTTTCCATAAATAAATCTTCAGTTGCGAGTGCGCCTTGTCTTGTCCTCTTCTTACCTTGTCCTGGTCTTTCGGCGCTTGTCTTTTTCCATTTAGTACTTTTCACTCGCCCATTGACTGGACGCGCTGTTTATGTTTATGCATATGTTCCGCTTTCTGCCTGTGTGTTTGGTCTTTTGCGAGATGTGTACAACGGGAATAAACAAAGGTCAAGGCAAGACAAAATCTTTGTTTGTTAGATTATAAAACAAAATGATTTTTCAGTGTTTCGCTCTACAAAAAAGACTGTCCGTGACCCGTTCGTTCTCATTTGGCTGGGCTAGTAGACGGAAACTGCTACGTGCTTATCCGATAAAGCGATAAAGTCACTCGTTTTTGCTCGGGACTGGTAAGTAAAAAATCCCGCACGAGTTGAGAACGACAGGGCTTCCTTTCGAATGCCCGGCTTCCAGCACGCTCTTGTTTCCTTAAGCCGTGCGTTGGCTTTCCGTGATGCTCACGACACGCCGGATCACTGTAAAGGGCAGTGAGAGCGAGCTAAAGGCGGGGCACTTATAACTCTTTCCTGACGTTTTCATGCTGTGAGTGAGCACCGGTGCTCTTCATCGTCAGCTGCGTGGAAACATGAAGAAAGAGGGCCGGAGGGGCTTTCACTTTCCCTTAAGTATTAATTTAAAAACTTTATAGTAAACAATACGGGGTGGAGACGAAAAATTTCTGTCGATCCCCCCCCCCCCCCCCCCCCCTTCCGCATTATGATGTACTGCGCCTGCCAGACTAGTACAGAACACAAAAGAGCACAGGCGTCTGCTATGCATTTATACATACCGGTTTTTATTCAAACTGTAGATGAGCGGGCGATTGTGAAATCTACACATCTGCGCCAAAAATGGCCTCAGTAAATGCCGACAGAGCGTCTTCAAGAAAAGAAAGAGCGATGCAGGCAGTATGCACGCCGCGCAATTACTATCCCGGTGGTACTTACTGAGCTCTGCCACCAGCTAAGCTACTCATCATGCTTCCGCCTTTCACCAACACCAAACAAGGACGCCAATAACTGATCCTTTGCGTACAAAAGAACATTGAAATTGTCGTGCGCTGTTCATCAGCCTGGGGGAAGTAAAAGCGTTTCGTGAAACCGCCGTGGGCACACAGCAGCCGAAGCGATAACAATCATTACAAGTTAGTCGCAGATCAATGATCTAAATAATTTACTTCGAGAAATGCGCAGACAACCATGTCAGGATTTGCTTTAAAGTAAAATAAATAATTTACGGAACCCATGCACAAAGTGCGTGCGCAGATTTGATTCTAAGCCTTTGCTTTCCAGCTACGATGTGGTTTTTCCGGAAGATTCGGTTTGGAGAGCCATACTAGAAGACGGCAGGTAGACGGGTATGCTCAAGGTTGTTAACGACAAGGTGAGGCTTTACATTTGCCTGTTCCCTAAAGGAGTGGATAACTTCGTGGAAAGGCAGCGGTGGCAACACAGAGTGCGTTAGGTGGCGCTTCGCGATCATGCTACAAGGTGAACTTCGTACACTATTTCTGTCTGGACCACGTGAGCGTCGTTGTATCGAGCGTCAGTGAAAGGTCTGTCAATGCTAGCGGTCCAATGAGAATGAAAAGCGAAGTTTTTCCAATGCAGTCGTACATCATGACCCGCTATTGCACGACTCCCCGTTTTTTACGAAGGAAGTGCTTGTTCTCTTCTCTATCACCGCCTTCGCACGCTCCCAACATATGAGCGAATGCGCTAAACCACACATCCTAAACAAGCCCCATCTCCTACAGCGCCATCCCGACTACGTTTGACAACGTTATGACAATTTAGGTCAAGTTATAAGCAAAGAAACAGAAGGAAGGGAGGAGATCAAAGCGCGCGGCAACGTCAAAGTGCCGAGCTGTGTTTGGAAGGATTGTGGGTATGTGCAAAGGCTATTCTCAACTCCAGCGAACTAAAAAGGTCGCCACTATCGTGCAACTATGGCGGTTTTAGATAGGTCGTGCCTTGCCGTGTGCCAACTCAACGCACAACGCCCTGGTTACAGGAGGGAAGCATCAAACTCAAAATAGTTTGCCCGTTTTTTTTTATTTAAGTGTCTCCAATCCTTGTCGATGTGGTGGCGTAAGCGAGCTTGCAGAGACTTGATGTTCTTTTGAGAAGGACTGAAGGGCTGCGGTGCTGATGAACGATGATAAACCCACAAACGCTGGTTCACGCGGTAGCGCAGTTTGCGTACAGGGCGACCTGAAAAGATGCTTATTCGACTGTAATACCGGAATCATCGGAACAACTGTCCCATCGCGCCAACCGCCGACAACATGTAATTGCTGAAGCCACATGGGACGAGCAGAAATCGGGAAAGGACTTCTTTCTTCTTTTTTTATTTTAGTTCTTTTTTTTCCCGTTAGGTGCGGTCCATCTTGCTGGAGGCGCGAATAGTCTCTGACGAGGTGAGAACGACAGGAAGGAGCTTTAGTTGTCCCGCCTCCAGAGCGAGCTTCCTTCGACAAATATGTGACGGTGGAGGCTAGTGCTCTGGCGACCTGCAGCACAGTTGGGAGCGCCGCCGCTCACTCAATAGGTTATAAAGCAACTAGAGAAGTCTGAGTGGCGACTTGCTTACGCATTGCGAGCCCTTTCAAGCACCAAATTAAGGTATTACCAGATTGAAAAGAAGATACTGGGAGCCACTTATGGACAGGAGAGATATTGTACGTTGGTATATGGAAAGGGAGTTTTTGATAAAACTGATGATATACCTCTTCTTTTCATGCAGGAAAAATCAGTAGGTGATATCCCACCTCAATTTCCGTGTCTTTTTCATTTCACTAACAAGGTACGGCTTTGAATTAAAGTTTCTTCCTGGAAATGACCCTAATTGTTCCTGGTGTGTTCTAAAGAGCGCTTCCGAAATGCAAAAACTAGGACCATTCAGGCACGGACATTGGAATATATTCTATAGGGATTCAATACAACATGGCCACTCTAAACACCTAAGAATGACTACTAGCCGAGATGACTAAAGATGGAACTTTCGCACGGTGATCCGCAGTGTTAAAGATCAGCATTCACTACAAGGTCGCTACAGGGCCTTTGACTGAAGGCTAACTGTAATTGATGAAATTATTTTCACGGGCATGAAAATCGTCAGTTCTCACACCATGAGGAATGGCATTGTCGAGAGATTTTAACGGACACCTCGGAGTCATTACATGCAATGCAAAAGCAATGGAGCTAGTGGTTTGGCCTAGTATTGATGAGGACATGAAGTCTATTGTTCGGTGATGTAAAATCTTTCATCAATACCCGTATATCCTGGCAAGTGAGCCACTTATTATGCGACAGGCTTCCGATCTCACATGGAGTCGAATTCGTGTTGACCTTTTCAAGTACGCTGGGTGCTCTTACATCCTAGCTTATGACGCATTCGCGAATTTTCCTGAAGTCGAAAAGCTTTGAGGAACAAAATCACTGGCTGTGGTGGAGACGTTTATCAGTATTCTCTCCAGACATGGAATACCACTTGGGGTGTGCAGGAAATGTGCCACGGTGTTCAACGCACGAAGTTCAGCACTTCGTTTGCAAGTACGGCTTTGTCCACTCTGCATCAAGCTCACAATTCCCAAGTTGGAATGGGCTTGTCAAAAAAGGTGTTCAGATAGTTAAACGAATATTGAATAGAACTGTTGAAGCAAACAAGGATTTTTGTCGGAACTTATTAAATTACAGTTCTAAACCTCTAGAAAATGGGTGAAGACAGAGCGAGATGTTGTCAAGTCAGTGTAATGTCTCTCGTTCTCGACTTTTCACCAGATGATCCACTACCAGTACACAATCGTACTCAGTACACCAAAGCAGGAGCTACCTAACTTTCTCTCGGGGAAGCTAAAGAAGTAAGGATCCCTGACAATCGGGGGTGGCACCGTAAGCCTCAGGTAGAATGAAGCTTAGCGCATTGTTCTTATCTGGCTAGTGGCGGCGGTAGAAACGAGGCGCGACAAAACCAGAGGCGCCTCCGTTACTCGCACGAGGATTTTGTGCCGCAAGATAATCACTCTGAAGCACATAACACAGAACGCACTTTATCTTCCACTGGCCCTGTACGTGGACATGAAGGAACTGACGTTCAAGAGCCATCGCCTAGAAGCGTCATTACAGGCAGCCCCGTGAATACAGGGCAGTCGTCTATATCAATGAAGATTCCTGTCCGACAATCAACACGTGCACGAAAGCCAGCCCAACGATTATGTAGGACGACAATTACAAAAAAACAATGAGTGAATTCGATGATTTCATCTTCACTTTTAGCGAAAGAAAAAATGCAGCGGTCCTGGCTAGTGCTCTGGCAACTTGCTGGCAACCGTTTGCTGTGTCACGGCGGACTCACAGGGTGTTGAAGTAACAACACAAACAAAGTTCACCCTCTTTCTTCGATCCAACTTTCTGACTGCTGCCATTATTCGATACGCACTCTTCGGTGTCCCGTGTACCTCCAGCGTGTGCGCGCAGCAAAAGAACGACGGCGGGCATGGAGCGCGTCCTGGAGGCTGGTAGTTCAGAAGACACGCCCTGCCGTTGTCATTCACCCACTGTTTCCGTCGAATCAGAGGAAGATAGAGCGTCGTCTGCTCTTCGCGTTAGATCCGACGCTCGCAGTTTGAACGCCAGACCCGGCATCGCCAAAGCCTGTGCAAGGAGCAGACGACAACCTCGCTAGTTTTGATTGGAGGGAGACAACAGATAGTCAAAGAAGAGAAGCCTTTACGTCTAACCACTATCATTCCAATCAAAGCTCGGTTACGTCGACTCACGCTTCCGTCTGCCCCCCCCCCCCCCCCCCCCCCCCCCCCCCGTTTAGTGTTTGTCCGTATAACTCTCTTGTACAAGTTTCAGAAAGTATTGACTCAGACTACTTGATTATTGCTTTTTTATTTATCTTGATTATTTATATATCACATACTGCGGGCCATGATGGTCCAGGTAGGAGTGAATACAACAAAATATATCATCCGCATTCGTCAAAATTGCACCAAAACAAAATTATACAGGAACAAAAGAAGCTACCAGCAGCAGAACGTAAATTATAAACACGAAGCCCATGCACCCATGAAATGGGAAGAGGAAAGTTCCTCAGAAGAAAGAAAATTCCAATCGTTCATCGTCCTTAAAAAAATTAAAAAGGGTCGTGGGTGCAAAATAGCGAGTCAGTGAATGTGTCTGGTCTGTCTAGTGGTGATGGGTTTTAGACATACATTGCGATTAATCGAAAGCATATTATTTGCATAAGAAATGAATCTTGTTTTCCCTCTCAATTCGATTCGCACTCCCCCGCAGCGCGAATCAAATTCTCCTCTCTCCCCCCTCCCCTCCACTCAACAAGGTTGGATTCATGGGCACACTCCAGGGATGGGCAGTATTTCAAATACAAGAATTTGAAATACGTATTTCATATAGTTTGTGTATTTTGCATTTGTATTTAATTACAAATTGTGTAATGTATTTATTTGACGTGTGTTTGAAAATACTAAAACGTGTGTATTTCAAATACAATTGTAATTAAATACAATTTTGTGGGCGAAAATACTTCCCTCAAATTTATTGTCACTGTCCAGAGCAGGAAGAAAACTACGTTCGGCTCCGAATGGAGTGTCTCTCAATCAAGCAAAAGCGTTTAGTGACGTTGTGATTACGGTGCTAGTCCAGAGCCAGAAGAACATTGACGAAATCGACGTTCACAGGCAGACTGTATAAATAAGTGCCTGTGACAACTTGGGATGCTTTCCAGCCTGATTTCCATTCACATTTTTGCCTGGAACATTGTAAATGCGCGGGTCGTCCAGATTTTCGTAACATGGTGAATGTTGGAACAATAAAAAAATTTTCTAGCTAGTGGTGCGCGTCTTGGTCGTCTCGGTTTTTCGTTAGTCTATACCAAAATTTAATTTACAAAAAAGCAGCTTGAAGCTCTGTACTTTTTTTACCTATTACGTCCAAGCTGATTACATTTTTTTTGTAATTATATTTCTATTACGTTAGTAGGGCCTCGCACACTGACTCCCGAGTGTGCAATGCAAAATTAAAATGAGATACCCAGAAACCCGTTCCAGGTGCCCTGAAGTCGCTGACGCAAATTCTGAGGAATGCATTTGGAGGAGACCAAATACATTTGGTTGTATCTGTATCTTGTACTTAAATGCTTTTTTGGAAATGTAATTAGATTTGTAATTAAATACATTTTTGACGAAGTATTTTGTATTTGTATTTCGATACATTTTTGCATATATTTTGCCCATCCCTGGCACACTCTATAGGCAACCTGCAATGCTGTTTGGTTTGGCGCCATCTAGCGACTGAAGCACGAAATATCGGGTACCCCTGGGAGCTGCATTGTTCAAACATGAGCTTTTACTCTGGTGGCGCCGCTTAGCCCATTGTCTGAAGCAAGAAATACTGAGTATCCCAGGAGGCCGTGATCTTGGAAAAAGCCGGTACAGCGGAAGCTACGGCCCTGGCGAGCCAATGGAAACGTGACTGCGTATTACTGGAGCGCGCTTCTACTATGAAGAAGTATCAGGCTTTTCGCTGCGTCATGCTCCAACATGTGTGCGTTGCACTGGTATACTTCGCGCATTTCGAAGCCTTCGGCATGTAATGTGGGGCTTATCGTACACCCTTTGCCAAGTTACAACGGGACAGGGTATAACGCGTGCTCTCAAACTGCCGGCGCCGCCGGGCTGTTGCGGGTTGGCTATTGAAAAAAAAACAGCTTAGGCTGGTCCCCGCTTCGAGCTGGGTTATATCCCCACCATGCCCAACTTGGTATGCTGGTCATGGTGGTTGATCTGGCCATACTGGTCATGTTGGCTCATCTGGTTATGCCGGTCAGGCTGGTTGCCCTGGTCCCAGCTTCAAGCTGGGTTATTGCCCCAGCATGCCCAGTTTGGCATGCTGGTCATGCTGGTTGATCTGGTCCAAGCTTCAAGCTGGGTTATTGCCCTAGCATGCCAGTTTGGCATACTGGTTAAATTGGTCGTGCTGGTGGACTTCCCAACCAGTTTAACCTGTTTAAATTAATACACAAGATAAACACGCCAATCTCTTCAAAGAATACAACTTGACATCCAATTTATTACTTTCGTACTTGCGGCCGGCTCACATGAGCTCAGATGCTACATATCCTCGGCACTGACACAGTACTAACCGACGCACAGACAGTGGTTCTCGCTGCAAAGAAAACTGTTAATAAGGCCAGAATGCTTATCTCTCAACACGAAGAATACTAGACACACGCCGAAAACAGGCAATAGCAAAAGAAAATACTACACACGATGTGGCCGAAGCGGCCTCTTGCGTTGTCGGCAGAGGCGAGGAAATCCGTGTGGCTTCGATGGCATTTGCAATACTCCTCGGCACCACCCTCATTCATGAGCACACACACGTTCGAAGACACGAAGCGACGCCGCAGTCGAGACGTCCGACCTCTTCCCACACTGAACGGACTGCCGCTCGCTGTCTCCTCGAGACCCGCTTCGCTTGCACTGTTGTTCAAGTAGTCTCCAAACAACGCGCACACAGCCGTCCCTTCGAAATTCTGCCAAAGCTAGCCAAGCGAGTCTCAAGTTCACCGTTCCTACCATTCTCTCTCTCTTTTTTAGCACTCAAAGGTGGCTTGCAGCGCGCCTGACACGCCCGGTCGTCTACCGAAAACGAGAGGACAAAGAACAGGACGTCACCTCGTCCCAGCCTAAGCCGACCTTGGCGCGCGGGCTCCCAGAAATGCCAATTCGACCATCTCTAGCCGACCTTGGCGTGCGCGCTCCCAGCAAGACTAGCTTGACCACCACGATTATGAGTTCGACCAGCTTCACCAGGTTGTCTCCCAGCATGACCAGCTTGTCTCCCAGCTTGACCACTTTGGCTCCATGAAAAACCACTTTCACCAGTTTGACCAGTAAGGACCAGACCGGCTGCCAGTTACACCAGATTGAATCAACCAGATTCCAGTTAGACCATGCTGTTTTTTGCTTAAACCAGACTGACCAGGTTAAATTCTAGCTCGCCCAGCTTAAACCTGCTTGATTGCCAGTTAAACCAGTTTGGCCAGTTTGATTTTCATGATGGTTTCTTCAATAGGGCATAATGGCCCCCAGTGCGGTTCCTTAAGGGCCTCCTCTCCCCACTCAATATGGGGGCGGATTGGAAAGGTAACTGCGGTTCTCGCCAGCGGGACAGTGGCTCAAGCGCTCTGGTTTGGAGGTAATGGTCCTGTCTCTGGTCGCAGTGACGCACTCTCTATGAGTCAGAGGCTCAAACGCTTTGGTTTGCTTGGAATGACAGGAGGTAAAACAAAATTGAGAGCCGTTCAACCCCATGAAGAGGGAAGTCCAGCGAAGCTGGCGCTGTGGTGTGATTTTTAATGTGGGGTTGGGAGCAGCGGCAACAGTAGTTTCTCGTTGGCGACGAGCCCATTCTGGCTTCTGGGTGCCGACGCTCCTCGAACTCCCGCTCCTCCACTTGGGAACGTACAACACGGGGGGCGGCCCATGTAGAGTCCGGAGTCCAACTGATAAGGACAGTGGCGCGATTTTCGGCAGGTGGCCGCCGGAGAGCATGCGGCATTGCGGAATGTCAGGGGAGAGAGAGACGCCGCGCGTGGGGAAGGCGTCGCGCGTGCGGCGCCGGCGTCTGCAGCATTACCTGTTCTAAAGCAAAACAAATGGCATCTTGCACGCGCGTGCATCAACACTTTATTTTGGTTATTTACTTCGATCTTTCATACGGGGATTGCGCGCGCGTGCAGCGCCGGAGTCTGCAACATTAACTGCGCAAAACTGTTCGTCTGCGCTTGATCTGACCCCGGAAAGGATCTGCCAGAACCTAGACACAGACAGCTTCGCTGTGAAAAAACACGCTTAAGCCTTGCTATTTTCCTTCCTTTCTGCAGCAATCCAACTTCGTTCATTTGCATCGGGGAGGAAAGTGTGTCCGACCGCTTGAATTTACTGTAAATAAATGTAACTGCCTAACTTTGACTGTTTTTAGGTTATCTATGCGTTTTTAGTACAAGGATCCCGCTGTATGCTTTCATTTAATCATTTATGTCTCATAAGCGTATTTGAGTCCAATAAATTTCATGTTAGCGGGTGTATTCTTCATTTTGTACCGTATATTACCAAGCTTTATAAAGGAGCTGATATAATAATATATGTGTGTCTTCACCAGTTCAAACGCTTGTGAATTGTCAGCCCAAGATACTTCTAGCGATCTATGGCTGCGACGTTATAACCCTTAATATCATACTGAAAAGAAAGATGCTTTGTTTTATTTGTGATTGTAAGGGACGCGTGTTTTTTTTTTCAAGATTCAAGGACAACTTCCAATGCACACACAATTCGTATGTATAATGTAAACTCATATTTAGTGCAATTTCATCATGAGTACATGCTGTATCCTTCAATATTTGGCAATAATTCGCATATAGTCTCATGTTCACACCCCGGAAAACAGTAGAGGTAATATCCTTGAACTATATTTAAAAAAAATAGCGACCCGATGACGCTTCCTTGAAATATTCCAAAGGTCACGACAATCATCTCTGAGCAGCCAACGCCAACCTCAACGTATTGTTTACGGTCATACAAACATGAATCTATCCATTTTATTATAACTGGGTCAAGACCAATACTTTCCAAGTTATATAGTAAGCTTCTTTGTAGTACCCTATCGAAAGCCTTGCTGAATTCAAGTATAAAATATATATTTGCGCGAATTTATTTGAAGTGGCGGCAATAACATCTTCTAATATCTTACCTTATGAACATGTGAGCAAGATTGGCCTATAGCTGCACGGAGACAAGCGGTCGCCATTTTTGAAGAGCACCGTGATTCGTGTCAAGAGCTAATCATTCGAGAAAACACCGCGAAAAATGAGGCACGATAAAAAAAACTGTTAAAAAGTTAGCTAAGCAACATAAAAGATTGAGAACGTTAATAGTTAGCTACATAAAAGAATGTGAACGTTCATAAAATAAATAAAACTACCATTCACAAACTGTACGTCAATGCTTAGCTATCATTTCGTGTTAAAAAGCATTAACACAAATTTAAAAATATTATTTCGGGAAATTAATTATTGGCAAATTCATTATTTCTTGACAATAAATGTGGCCAAAGGTGTAAAAGTGTATCCAAATATACATTTCCCTAAATGGGAAAATCCATTTTCTTAAGAACCTGCACACTGGTCTGCGGAAAGCTTCATACTGTGGCAGTCCTGAGATTATAATCGGATCACTAATTTTCCATGTTGCTTCATGAAACGAGGGCTTTCCGTTCTGCTCACGGTAGCAAGTTTCTCGTCTCTGCTTGGCTCCTCAGCACTGCGATCCCGACGACGTACATTACAAGCCTGATCGTGGCTTCACTCACCGTGCAAATCCCCAATCCGAGGATAGATTACATTGAGGACCTCGTTCGAATGAATGGTGTGACGCCACTGATAACCAGAGGAACGCGATTCTCCACGCTGTTAGAAGTCAGTCACAAAAAAATGTCTACACGGGTGTCGAATATTTTTGCCCAGGGGGATCAGTGGCTGAGTATGTTAGCGCTGCAGAACTCGGGGACCCCATGTTTAGTCCCCACAACTGCCCCTGTCCATTCGCATCAGCATCGTACCAGCGTTTGGTCGTGCATCACTACCGTGTGATGCACGTTAACTTCCTCAGGCAAGCAGTGGAACTACAGTGGCTAAATTTCTCATCTACAGCAGAGACATTGGACGCTTATTTGGGATCACTACCTTCCCTCCGTCGAAAAGACACGTATAACACTACTTGTTCGCCCCAAGAGCCTACGACAGCTCTCTATGTAAAAAAAGGTAATACTTCGGAGAGATGTGTGCTTCCTCTAAAAAGCCGTTGCTCTCTGTCTCTACCCGGCTGGAGAATCGCAAGGAGTCGAGGCCAGTGTCATATTTTGCATGACAACCAAATAAGGATCATGGTGCGTTCGCTATTTATAAAGCAGACGTTTCACCCAGCCTCGTCCCCCAGCTCAGGGACAGCTGCCTAAAGTTATTGCGATCCTTGAATTTGACTGTAAACTAGAGATAATACTTTTCTAAAGAAAACAATGCTTATTGATTGTTTCGTTATCGTGGAGAACGGAATGCTCGGACATGCTACATTTCTGTTGTTCCGACAAACTGATAGACCTGCTACAAATTATCCCTGCATAATTCAGAGACAGAAATGTACAGCAAGCTTCAGAAGATGATCACTCGCCACCACGGCCAGCGAAACCTATCGGAGCAGCACAATCCCGAAGTCATCAGCCTCGTGATGCAAGAGAAGGGGGTCTTGCTCTGCGACAAGTACTCGCCGAAGTTGCACCTGTCGCACATGTGTCTCTCGCTGGAGGATCGATTCTACGTAAGGAAAGGTTACCTGTACCTGTGGAACTCTGTCTGGGCCACCCACAAAGACTTTCCCAGGGGCGTCATGGTGGAAAATAAAAGAACGTTTGTATACCTTCGTCATCAATTTAGGTATGATGTAGACTGTCAAAACGCTAATTATGTTGCAGTATCTGGAGGTCTTACTAAAGAGTAATTTTTTTAATGGGGAGCGTGGTGGTAAGGGTAATATAAATAAAGGGACGAACAAAAAAGACAGGGACGAACAAGACGTTTCAAAACTTCCAGCAGATCTTCCAGCACTCCAAAAACCCCGACGGCCCGGGGTTGTCGGAGAAATGGGAAAGGGGAAATAGAGGGAAAAGAAGGAGGGAACTGAAATAGCATGAGTAGGAAAAGGGGGTAACGGAAGGATCCTAACGAACCGGTGAAGGAGACAGAGGGAGGTGAAGGCTGAAGTTACGGAAATGAAAATATTTTCACTTTCACTACTGTAAAAAGGGAAACTGTTCGAGATTTTTTTTTTTTTTTTTTTTGTGCACAAGGTTTCAAATAGCGCAGTTGATTCGGCGGACTTCTTGCGAAAGTGAACTCCATATTCCATTCCGAGTAACCAGGCACTTTGATTGTTTTGATGTTCACTCACCTCTCTCTCGGATTCAGTAATTATATAATATCTTCGCTCCACCCCACCTTGGTATATCTGCATATTTCTATGAAGAGTCACGATTTGAATCATAATATTCAAGCCCCTTAACATTATGTTTGTGTTAGATGTTTTATCTTTTTTAGTAAGCGTGTTTCGAGCCTATATATTTGCATGCTGATTTTGTTTGTGTTGGTGTACCAATGAGACGACCAATGTGGTTGTTTTGGGGCACCCAAAAAATTAAAGACTATTAGATTATTAGAAGAAAGGCGAGATCGACCTCCGATAAGGCTAGGTGGGGAAACCGATGTCTGTAGGACTGTAGCGCATTTTGAAGGCCTTCAAAATTTACCGTCCGTACCTCGCCCTGTGCGAAGCTAGCACTGATCTGGCGTCAAAGTGGGGAGTACACGATGTGCAAGTCGCAACCTGTTCGGCAATAGGGTGGTAACTTGGGACAGAGGAATTTAGGGTGGCGTTTTTTCTTTTACCTCATTGGCGTGCTCCCGAACTTCGTCGCTGACACATCGGCCGGACGATGTACTCGGAGTCGCAGCTGAGGAGAACGGAGTAAACGCACTGTTTCTTGCATGGGAGATAGACTGTGACGTGTTGTTGGGACAGACGTTTGGGGGGGTCACGAGAGTCGACCATTTAGCTTATACAAAATATCCTGAAACGGCAAGAAAAGAACACTTTCGTGCCGAACCCAGCAACCAACGGCTTGATGCGGCGCCCCGTTTTGTGAATGTGCGGCATACGCGCATACTGCGATGACGCAGGTGCACCCTGCCGCCTTTTGATTAATGCCTGTCCAATTATCTTGCGCTTTAGTGTCACTTCCAGCTGAAGGTAACCAGCCTTATTCAAGCAAGAACTTTGCATGGAGCAACTCTTAGCTACCCAATGGGGGCAGAACTTAAACCAAGAAGACGTCAAAAGGGTCTTTACTATCCCATTTTGTACGGTTTCAGAGTGGTAGCTATTAAACGGGAGCAGGGGCTTGCACGACTTCTGCTGGAACGACCAGCAAAGGTCAAATCCTATAGGCCGAAGCCGGACGCCCAGATATCGGAGCCCCTCAGACCCAATTTGTGGACGTCCAGCTTCGGCCTACAGGATCCGAATTTCGCTGGTCGTTCCAGCACAGGTCGGGAACGCCCCTGCTATTGTTTAGTAGCTACCAGCCAAAACCCGTAAAAATTGGATAGTACTGACCCTTCTGATGTTCTCGAGTGCTAAGTCCTGCCCCCATTGGTTAGCTAAGAGTTGCTCCATGCAAAGCCCTAGCATGATTAGGAATGGCTACTGCAAAGATCTACTGGAAATGACACGAAAGCGCATAATAATTGGACGGGCACCAGTCAAAAGAGGAAACGCTGCACCTGCGTCATCGCAGTATGCGTGCATGTATGCTGCACATCCACAACACGGGGCAGAGCATCAAGTCGTTGGCTGCTGGGTTCTGCACAAAAGTGCTTTCCTGCCGTTTCAAACTATCTTCTAAATGCAAAATGGTCAACTCTCGTGACACCCCAAAAGCCTGCAACACGCCACAGCATCGCCCGTGCAAAAACATTGCGTTTATTCCATCCCCTTCATCCGCAGACTCCCAATACATCAGTCAGTCCGGCCGCCACAGCCCTACAAACATCGGTTCCCCTCACTAGGTCTATCCGAAGCCGATATTGCCTTTCTTCGACCGTACCTTCAGCCTTGACCACCCTCTGACCCCTTCACCTGTTTGTTGAGATACTTCCGTTCCCCTCTTTTCCTATGCATGTTATTTCGATTCCTTCATTATTTTTCCATCCGGTTTCCTCAATAAAACATTTAAAAGTAAACACTAGACAGAAATCTGTCTGGTTGGGGAAATGAATATTAAAATACGACGACCAACCAATCCCTAAATCAGGGGCCCAACGTTTCGAAACCGGTTCGCCTTCTTCTTCAGGGGCGACTATGGAGGAAAGGAGCCGCAATCTTCTTTTTCCTCTATGACGGAGGCGAATATGCACGAACCCATCTTCTTCCTCTTTGATCGTTTTTTGAAGACAACTGTGGAAACATTGCGGTTCCACTGGTCTGCGTAAAGTCCTCTCCTTTGAAGCTGAAATAAGTGTTACTCAGGTAGAATTCGAGGAGGCGGCAAAGTTCGTCCACGTTGAGCTTGGTCGTGTTGCTCAAATCGCTGTCTTTCTCCAGGGTGTTTGTGGCTGTCATGACTGCTAAGGAGACCGGAAGCTTGTGAACAGGGATATCACGTCAAAAGATACCAGAATCTCCTCAGCGTTGGTCTTTAAATGCGAAATCTGCTCCACGAAGTCGCTGGCATTGCGCACATATGTCGGGGTTTTCCCAACGAGAGGAGAGATAGTGTGATGAAGGTAGTTTGACAGTGCTTTGAGCGGAGAGGTGGTGAAGTCCACGATGGGTTGGAGGGGGACGTCAGGTTTGTTCCGGTGCAACGAAGCTTGATTGGTCGTCGAAATATCTCTTTTAATGTCCGGCTCCGTTGAGGCGTGGTGACATTCTTTTTCTTTTCATGCTCGATCTTTCTCTTCCTCCCCTTTTCTTTTAGCGTTCACGCGACACCGTCACATACCGCCACTTACTAACGCGAACCTCTTCGCTTTCCCTTGGGAGAAAAAACCTCGGCCCGTCAGAGTCGTCGGAGTGGCCATTAAACGTTTGCTGCCATACCGACACGCAGTTTTGTCGATGTACAAAAGCTTCACATATGAAAGTCTGTAGACAAACAAGAAGATTCAAAGTTGAGCTACCCTTTCTTTCTGAATCCACAGAGAGGGGTGTCCAAAAACACTTGCAGCTTTCGAAAGTGCACTAGTCGCCTATTTTTTAGCCTCTGATTGGCTTTCCCGAGGCAACTGGTCAACGCAATTGGACGATAACTCGCCGGCAGCGAAAGTATTTGTCGGTTTTTAACAAGACATACGTGCCAATTTCCAACACTGGGAAAACAAGCAGCAGCTCACCACAAATGGTTAAAAATGTTTACAAATGACCTACAAATCAAGGGAGAAGTGCGTCACTATTGTGTAGTTTATTATTTCGGGTCCGAGTGCAGACTCCTTCGTTGCAATAGGACACAAAAGCATCTACCCCGAGTACATAGAAGCATCCAACCCGGAGAAGGTGGATGACAGCAAGTGCTCCACCGTTCACTGTTCTGTCAAAACAGAATGGTGAGTTCGACAGGGTGAGAGGTCTCGTCAGGACACGTTCGAGAACGACGGCATACTGGGCCGGTGGAACACCCAAGTTTTCAAGCCAGCTCGTACGGAACTGCGTCGAGTCACAGGGATGACGCAGCTGCGCGACGTTGTTAAAGCTTCTGACTTGCGGTAGCTGAAACTTTAGTAGTGCGACGGTGCGCGGTGCTTATTGTGTGGGTGGGAACAATGAACCTCCTGCTTGGGCGGCGCCCTGCCGCTGGTTTCCGGTGGCGTTGGTGTACTCCAAGTGTTCATCTGGATCAGTGGCAGTGTGGTTTCGCGCTAGAGCACGAAAAAATCGGTGACGGTGCGGCTGATGTTCATGTTGTAGTCTAGCGCGCCAACAATCTCGGTTTCTAGGCCATCGTCATTCAGGAAACGTTTATGTGCTTATCAAGGTTTGTCAGCCTAGCCTCCTTCTAAACGAGGAAATCGAGGTGTATCTGCAGGTTGGGGGAGGCGGGATCCGGGCCTCGCAGAAGATCGAACACTAGGTTTAACACACACGTGACGGCTGAACGAACGACGCCACGCGGTTTTTTGAGACAGTTCATGAACATCGGTTGTCGTGCTGCAGCGGGAGAGGTCCTGCGAAGCTTCCCGCTTTTCTGGAACCAAATGTTGCGAAGAACGGAACTATAACAAAAAATAGGACAGCTCCGTAACGACTCCGTCCATTTCATCGGAAACAACAAGGTCGCGCGTGTTTGTGCAGGTGTGCTCGTTGTCCAGTCTGGTTCTCGGCGTCTTTTGTCTTTAAAACGGATGACACGATGATTTGTCCTTCGTCGCGCAATTATTGACGGGACAATGGTGCTGCCCTCTTCACTTGTTTTTGCTCGCTTCGCGTGGCACGGCGGATGAGGAGTGCCAACTTCCCTCTCTTCGCGGCAAAAGCGGAGAGAAAAAAAAAATTATATTTTTCGCGCGCTGGCGGGGACGACGAGGTACGACGCCAAAAATTTCTGCAAAGTGTCGCCCATAAAGCTATCGCTTTCATATTGCTGTAGGTTTATGCATACCGAATTTATTCTGCCTTAGTGGCCGTCTGGTGCTTGAGCTGTAGAAGAGCAATTTATCCGGTGCGGTAAAACCGCTAGCCTGGGGGTCTTTAACGCGCACAACGTAATACTGATCACAACCGCACGCAAGTACGATGCTCATCCATATTAAAAACGGCAGTGGTGGGTATTGAGCCCAGGATCCTCAAGGTTTTCGGTATGGGCTTTCGCTCCACGTGCTTCTAACTGCTCTGCGCTAGCCCACTCGGCCACCGACGACCCCTGGTGCACCGAATTGAAATGTGTTTAATCTAATTGGAACAAGTTGGGCAGCATTGACGAAGTAATGACGGTCTCTGAAAAATTCAAAGCGCGACAATCGCATAAATGTAAGCTCAATAATAAGCAACATATAGTGGACTACAGAGGTCGAGGCCGCTTCTTGTAGCTGCGGGTTGAGGGGGCGAACGCTACCCGTTGTTCCCTATATTTACGGGCGCGTCTGATTTTGTGCGAAGAAAAAAAAACCTATAACGTGTTTTATATAATATGAATGAAATTCTAATCGCTATTTGCCGAAGCAACAAAAAGTGTAGCATCGGTCCAAGCGGCGAAAATCGACGATCTTTGTTTTTCGCACTTTCAAAACTCGGCTGCCTCGCATTGCGTCTTGGGCAAAGCGACGCTTGTAGCTTTTGTCCGGACCTTCTGCGCAGCACTTAGGGCTTTCTCTTAACTTGTGACTTTGTTTTGTGCGTGTGTTAAACTTTAAAACGTGGCGCCCGGGACGTCGAGTGACCGAACTCGGATTGTCATTGCTGTCTGGGATCGAAATTTCTACGTTGAATACACATTGTCTTGTTTCCCCAGCGCAATGGTAGACATTGATTACCGCTTATCGTTCGCTTTGGCATCTTTTGTTCCGACCTTTTTGTTTACGTATCAAAGCACGTATTCAACGAGCGCTCGACTGTGTAATCTAGAGTCGTCATCCTTCAACGCATGAATGGTAATTGTTCCCTGCATCGAGCCAAAATGGGTTGCGCGTCGAACTCCCAGCTTTCTAAAACGAACAGACAAATAATGTCTATAAGTACACATATGAAGTGGGTCTACTTTTCAGTCGCCCATTGACTTGGTGTTCTGTTTATTTTTATGCATATGTACCGCTGTGTGCCTGCGTGTGTGGTCTTTTGGGAAATGTGTACACACGGGAATAAAAAAAGGTCATTGCAAGATAAAATATTGATTTCTTAGAGTATAAATAAAAAATACACACTTAGCGTTTCACTTCACGAAGAAGGCTCTCCGGGAGAACTGAATCCTTTGCGTTCGCTCTTGATACTCAACGCCAGAAAAGGAAGACCTCTGCGTTTTTATCCCATAAACCGTCACTCGTTTTTCCTCGGGACTGGTAAGTAAAGAATCCCGCACGGGGTAGAGGAAAACAGGGTGGCTTTTCCGAATGCCCGGCTTCATGAACGCTCTCGTTTTCTTTTGCCGTGCGTTGGCTTTTCTTGAGCCTCACAACATGCCGCTGAGGTGTAGAAGTGGTGAGAGCTCGCTGAAGGCGGGACTCTTGGAACTATTTCTTGTCGTTTTCCTTTTGCGACTTACTACAGGTACGGTTCATGGGTTCATGAAGTGGCATTCACTTTCAGTCAGGTATCTAAAGAACAATATTTTAAACAGTACTGGAAGAAGGCGGAAAATTATTTTCGTCCCCTCCTCTCCCCTTTCTACCACTACCGTCGCCCTCCCCTTCCGACACAATATTGTTTTCGGTATTCGGAACGGATGCACAGGGGATGACGAAACAGGACAATTCAGAACACGTCTAAGCAACACTTCAACGCCGTATGACGTGAAAGTTGAAGTCCGGCAGTCCGTCTTCTGTTTTGATATCCACCAGGCAAACATCACGGCTTTCGTTCTTGCCTCCCCTGTTTTTTTTTTGTTTTGTTTAGTTGTTGCATCGCTGCTCGTCAGACCTGACGTCTCACGCGACTTATCAGTTCTATGCCTTCATTATGTCTTCTGCCATTACCAAGGCCGCCGTTGCAACAGAGGAAGGCGAAAGCAGTCCGGCCGTTCGGGTTCGACTCGCGTGAAGACACTTCGCCTTCTCATACAGGTGTTCTACCCTCTTCCCTTTTAAGATGCTCAGCTTAGCTCGGCTTTGAATAGCAGCCAAGTCCTTTACTGACAGGAAACAGAGCGTGTGAGTGACTGTCTGATCCCTTGTCGTCAGCATGTTCTAGACCTTCGTGAAGAACAGAAGGGAACGTTGGCGGAGGGAAGATTTTTCCGGCGGAAAACACGGACGGATGTGGACATGTCGCGCGGAGATGTTTGGCTTCACGCGTTCTAAAGTCTACTGGGGAAGCCCTCGAGAAATAGATCCCGTTCGTCGTCTTCAACGAGCAACGATCTCGAAAGTGTGGAACGAACGTTGGACGTGCATACTCATCAATTTCTCGCAGAAGGAGAACTCAAATCTACGAGTACCCGTGCGCTCCAGCACTTTGAGCGCCGATCAAAGCTCTGCTTGCGCGGTGTTCGCTTCTGAAATGCACGGAAAAAGTTGCCTCCGTGCATGGTTCTCGAAATGCGGTGCGAACAACGCCCAACAATATGGCGGACCGTGAATATCCCCTAGAGCACAACATGCACTCAGGTAGAACAAGTGGCCACATTCAATTACAACAGTTGACTGCGAATGACAGAATTTTTTTCATGTTGTTTCCACACGATTAATCCATAACGCCTTCAGGTTTCAGAGAGAAATGGTGAAGTTCAGCAACATCTCACTGAACGTGACTGCTGTGCCGGTAAGTAATACGAGTACGGTGCTTGGAACGCCTCTAGGACTAGTGTTTTTGCCGCGCCAAAAGTGTGGTATCCAGATTTCCGCTGATAACGTCATAATAATGTTGATGCTGCCACAAGTCACAATACTTGCGGTGTCAGAGCAGCGGTAGTGGACGAGGCAGACGTGTGTTCCTGCTGCAGCTTGCTCTCCAGCTTGACAGTGTATGACAACTTAAACAGCCAGGAGCTGGAACGCCTTGAAGACAACAACACTCGCGTTCTCTAGTGCTCTTTTAAATAATATCTACGGCCAACGTCAGGATCGCGCGACATTATTGCGGTTGAATGTGTTTACGGCATAAGACTCCGGATTTTGTGACATCAATTGTTCCTACTTTGGGACCCCTCTCGATGCATGTGATGAATAGGGTGCTGAACAAACCATGGAGTCGGTAACGCGATCCGGGCACCATAAGAGCAAAAGGCGATCAAAAATGGGTGCATTTAATTCAAACCAAGGTTCGCCGTTTCGTTCAACTTCGTAGTTCTCGCCACAAGTTATGCTGCACGAGAAAAATGGAAGGATACAACTACACGGTCTCACCGGGTCAGTCTTCGACAACATCAGCGCAGTACTGAATATCACGTAAGATTCGTTTTTTGTGTAGTCTCCGCGCACGCCGCTATTGAGTTTCTGGAGTACACAATGATTTTGAGTGACAAGCGTGGGAGTAGTAACTTAACCGAACACCATTTGGTGTGCAGAGACTGTGTTTTTAAGGCAGAATTGAGTAATTTTAGGATCCATCCTACGTGATTCAAATTTTTAAAAATAATGCCGTTGCGAGTGATACCCGAAACCGCCCTAAAGGGCGGTTTTACGTGACGTCAATCCGGTCTAAATACACGTCGGACACCATGTTGATGAACTTTAACCACGCGTCTTGTATGCACGAAGGCAGTGTTTTCCAGTTCGCTCGAGTTCTTTTGCTTTATGATCAACTGCGCCAACCAGTACAGTAGGAACCATAAAGGACCACAGACTGCAACCAGGCTTTTTTACATACCGGTATTTTTTTAAACTTTAGACGAGCGGGCGATCGTGAAATCGACATGTCGGTAGCCAAATAGGCCCCAATAAATGCCGCCAGAACGTCTTCAAGAAGGCAAACACCGGTGTAGGCACGATGCGCGCCGCGAATATATTTTCGCGGTCGTAATTACTGAGCTCAGTCGTCGATTGAGCCACTGGACTTGTTTGCGAGTTTCGCCAGCACCAAAAAACGACGGCATTAACTAATCTTCTGCGCACAAACAAATGGTGAAAGTGGCGTGCGCTGTTCATCAACATGGGGAAACTGAAAGGCCTTTCGTGAAACCTTTCTAGAGCCCAGAGCAGCCGAGGCAATAATGATCATTAGAACTTAGCCGCAGATCAGTGATCTACTAGATAGTTTCCTTCGAGATATATGTGCAAAAAACCGAGTGACGATTCGCTTTAAAATAAAAATAAATGTCTAACGAAACGAATGCACGAAATGTGCGCTCAGATTTGATTGTAAATCTTTGCCTTCCAGCTACGACGTGGTTTTTCCGGAAGATTCTATGTGGGGATCCATACAAGAAGACGGCAGCTACTCGGGTATGCTCAAGGCTGTTCACGAAAAGGTGACGCTTTACATTTGCCTCTTCAGCGAAGGAGGGGATAAATTTGTGAAAGGCAGCGATAACACAGAGCGCATTAGGATTTGCTTCGCGGTCGTGTTACAAGGTGAACTTGGTACGCTGTAGATGCCTCGACCTTGCAAACGTCCTTCGGCGCAGCGACTTTGAAAGAATATCTTTCGTTAAAGCTAGCGCTCCGAAAGAAAGGAAACGCGAAGTTTATCCCTTGCAGTCGTACATCATGACACGATAGTACACGATTCCCTGTTGCTTTTTACGCAGCCAAAGTCTTGTTCTCTTCTCTCTCACCCCCTGCGCTCTCTCCCGCCATATGAGCAAGCGCACTCGGTCAGCATATCGTAAATTAGGCCCTTTCCCTACGGTATCCTTTCACTACGTTTTATTACCTTATGAGGAATTAGGTCACGTTATACACAAATAAACAGAAGGAAGGGAAGAGTTGAGAGGCGTGAGATGGGAGGCTTAGGCTCAAGCGCTATCTGTAACTCCAGCGGACTGTATGGGGTCGCCACTGTCGGACAAATATAGCGCCCTTAGACAGGCCGTACCGTGCCATGTGCTAACTCCACGCACAACGCCTGGGTTTTAGCGAGCAAGCATTGGACTCATAATGATTTCCCCGTTTTTTTTATTTAAACCTTCCCAACCTTCGGCGATGTGGTGGCGTAAGCGAGCTTCCAGAGACTTAAGTTTTTTGAGGAAGAAGTGAGATATTGCGGTGCTGATGAACGATCATAAACCCACAAAGACTGGTCCACGCGATAGCGCAGGTTGCGTTCAGGTGACCTGGTAACAATTTTGTTCGGCAGTAATACCAGAGTGATCCTAACAACTGTCCCACCACGCCGAGAACCACAAGGGTCCAGCAGAATTCAGAAAAGGGCCTTTTTTTATATGCTTTATTGTTTGCTGTGGTCCATTTTGCTGGAGGTTCGAGTAGAACCTGACCAGTTCAAAAAAATTCAGTCGAGTAGATTATTGGGCTAGTTGGCTTTGGAACTTGGAATATATTTTAGCACTCAGAAGACAAGGACACAAAGACGAGAATCAGACACCGTAGTTGTTAGTAGCGCACTTTGGTGTCACGTTCTCGTGTTTTTGTCCTTTAATGTTGAGCGCTAAAATGTATTTCGAATTCAGAAAGACAGGGAGGAGCTTCAGTTGTCCCGCCTTCAGCGCCAGCTTCCTTTCACGTCTTTGTAACGGCGCTGGCTAGTGCTCTGGCAACCTGCAGCACTGTTGGGAGCGTCCACCGCGCATTCAAATGATATTAAAGCAACAGCACGTGAAACTTGGTCGTCTATCATCGATACAACTCTCTGGCTCCTGTCATTCTATGGAAGACCGACGACGAAGACACGAGAACTTGTATGTTTCTCACTCCGTTTGGTCGGTACCAGTACATGTGTGCGACTGCCGATTGGAATCGCGTCAGCTCCAGAACTGTTTAAAAAACAAATTCCAGAAATACTGGAAGGTCTATGGAGAGCCAAAGTGTATGTTTACGACAAACTTGTCTGGGAAAGTACAGAAGCCTAACATAACGAAAGGCTTTAATCCGAGTCTAAGCGTAGCTCAGGGTGTCCATGACTTTCCGAACCCAGATTATCAGAAAGAGGCACAGCGCTAACTAGAGCTTATTAACTACTTTGACAAGTATATACCCAATTTGTCGTCAATGAAAAAGCGATTACGTACTCTAACAAAATTATTGTGTGTGCATGTTTATATAGCCTAGAACTTAGTCTGCGTCAACGGGTGGCTTCTCTCCCAGATTTAGAGGAGCAATTTAACCAGTGCGGTACAACCGCTATCCTGGTGTCTTTATCGCCCACCGCAGTAGATACACACGACCGCGCGCCGGTACGAAGGTCATCCACACCGAAACCGGCAGAGGTGGAGATTGAACCCAGGATCCCTGCGTTCTGCAGCGCGAGCTTTCCCTCCACCTGCTACTTGGTACACGAGCGTGCTCAGTACAACAAAGCAGGAGCTGCCCAACTTTCTCTTGGTGTAGGTAAAGTCGTTAGGACCCAGGACAATCCGGGGTGGCCCCGAAAGGCTTAGGTGATACGAAGCACAGCGCATCGTTCTTATCTGGGGGGTATCAAAGGTAGAAACCAGTTGAGACGAAATCGGGTGCACCTTCGTCCCTCCCACGAGGATTTTGTCACGCAATATAATTACCGTAATGCACATAACACATCACACACTTTACCTTCCTCTGGCCCTGCACGTGGACATTAAGAAACTGACGTTCAGGAGCCTTCGTCTAGAAGCGTAATTAGAGACAGACCCGTCAATACAGGGTAGTCATCTACGTCCATGAACGTTGCTGTCCGACAGTGAAAACGTTCACGAGAGCCAACCCGACGGCTGTGTAGAACGACAATTACAAAGAACATTATAGAAGTCGATTATTTAACGCTCGCTTGTAGTGAAAGAAAAATGTAATGGTTCTGGCTAGTGCTCTGGCAACTTGCGGCATCGTTTGCTATGCCAGTGTGCAATCAAGGAACGACAAGGGACATGGAGCGCCTCCTCGAGGCTGGGAGTTCAGAAGACACGCACGGCCGTACTCATTTAGCCAGTGTGTATGTCGTATCATAGAAACCCATGACGTCGTCTGCTCTTCGCGTTAGGTCCTAGGTTCGTACTTTGAACCTGAGAGCCTGCGTCGTTAGACCCTGTGCTGGGAGCAGACGACAGCCTTGCTAGCTCTGATTGGAGGGAGATAGCAGGTAGGAAAAGGCGGCAAGCCTTAACGCCTACTCATTATCCTTCCCAATAAAGCTTCGTGCCATGACGTTGCCTCGGGCTTCTATCTGCCCTCACCTTCAGTTTATGTCCGAGTTACAGTCTTGTGGATGCATTAAAAATCTTTAATTTGACTACTTGATTATTCATTTACTTGATTTTTTTTAAATTTATATTATACTGTAGATCATGATGGTTCCTGCAGGTTTGAATATAACAACACATCGTCTGCGTTACAACGAATTATGCGCCAGAAATTTCTCGACAGAAATTCAACCAAAGCAAATTTATACAGAAACACAACAAGAAATCGGCAGCAATACGTGAAATATTAATATGATCCCTAAGCAGTCAGGAAATGGGAAGAGGAAGCTTCATCAGTGGGAAGGTAATTCCAGTCATTAATCACCCTTGGGAAAAAAGTAAGTTAAAATGGTTGGTGCGTGCAAAGTAAGGAGTCAGTGGATGTATCTGGTTTGTGTAGTGGTCTTGGGTTTGAGATGTGCGTTGTCAATATTAGAAAGCTTATGATTTGCAAAAACTAAGATACACTTAATCCTTGCTATTTTATTTCGTTCCTGCCGCTTTTTAATTATATCAATTTTTATAAGGGAGGAAGGAGAGTCCGACTGCTTCAATTTACGGTAAATAGATCAAACTGCCAACCTTTGAGCTCTTTTCACCTTATCTATGTTTTCCTTTTTTTGGTAAAAGGATCCCACTCTATGGCTTCATATGCCAGTTTAGGTCTCACAAGCGTATTGTAGGCTAATTATTTCCCGTTAGCGGATGTATTCTGCAGTTTGTGCCTTATATAACCAAGCTTTCTCAAAGCAGCAGATGTAATGTTATATATGTGTCTTGACCAGTTCAAACGCTTGCCGATTATCAGGCCAAGATAGTTGGAGTGATATACAACGTTGATGTTATAACCCTTAACATCATACCGAAAAGAAAAAGGCTTCTTTTTATTCGCGATTCTCAGAGAGACATTTCTTTTCAAGATTTAAGGACACCTTCAATATATCGCACTACCTTGTATATAATCTAAACTTGTATTTAGTGCAAGTTGATCATCAGTGGATGTTATAAACCTAAATATTACGCAATCATCCGCAAAGGTCGTATTCTCACGAACAAGACGCAGGATAAGTAATATAATTGACGTAGATTAAAAAAATTAGTGGACCCTGCACACTTAATTTAGGTACCTCACAAGTCCCATTTAGCATCTCTGACCAGCCAGTGCCAATCTCGACAAATATTTTACGGCGATGCATATTTGGGTTGATATATTTTACTATGACTGTGTCAAGACCAATACTTTTTCATTTATATAGCAAGCTCCCGTGTGGTACTATATTCGAAACCTTGTTGAAGTAGAGAGGTGCAGCATCTATTTGGCCGAATTTATCAAAAGTGGTGGCAATCTTATGTACTGTGCTAACTAGCTGAGGCACTGTCGAGTACCTTTTTGAAATCCACGTTGAAACTCTTTGATTAAATTATTGTTATTGAGAACGGCAATGATTATAATAGAAATAGCATGCTCTAATAGCTTACTTGATGTACGTGTCAGAGAAATTCGCCTGTAGCCACTCAGAGACAAGCGGTCATGCTTTTTGAACAGCGGCATTATTCGTGCCAGGAACCAATCCTTCGGCAGATCACTGGACATTTATGAGGCACGAACACATTTCTTTTTAAAGTTGAATAGCATTGAAAATATTTCATAGTGAGATATGAAATTATTCTTCAGGAGTGACGACGAACAGTTTCCTCGCTCGTATGTTTAAATGTCAAAAAATAGACTGAAAGTAGCCATTACAAAGACGAGAGATTGCGGTGTCATCAATAACCACCCGATTGTCAGGATTTATACAGCTTATTGGTTTTCTTATGCTGCTCCAATAAACCAAAATTTCTGAGGATCGTTCTTCAGAAAATTTGTTAGATTATTAGAAAATATTAGTAAGGCTTGTTGAACATGTCTTCCCAAGGCGTCCCACATGTTCTCACGGCGATCATTATTTTCGCGCCTTGCCTCTTTCAGACGTTTTATCTTTTATTTTAGATTAATTATATTTCGGTTAAACACGGGGTAAACTTCCTTACACGCTTATTTTCTCAAGGGACATTATTATCAAGACTATGACGGCAAATTGTCGTAAATTCGTTCCATGAAACTTTCACATCAGATTAAATAAAACTATCAAATTCTAATTTGAGGCAGTTCAAAATGCATCGTTTTTAGCTTTTGAGTATTCTTTCACGATTTTGACTGCGATTTATTGTCTAGAAACTTACTTTTTTTTTTCAAAGTGCAACAGAAGTAAACAAGCTTATGATCGGATATCCCATCTTAAATACTGACCAAATATTCAGATATACATGTGTTAACAAAAACAAGTTCTAACAGAGAGCAGCTTCAACCCTGCTCGCGCGGGTTTTCGGTTCCGACTTGCTGTAGGCATTAATCTCACTGTGCTAATATATATCTACTGAAAAACGAGCACAAGCTGTAATTGGAAGTTTGAAATACCAGTAACTGCAAGTTTATTCTTCCGGTACAAACGCATATTGCTAAGAGCGTGGTCGAGCGAGCGTTCGTGCCCGGATGGTTACCGCGTTTGACTGCTGCGCGGAAGGTCTAGGTTTGATTACAGTGATTGGAAAGTCCTTTTATTTAATATATCAGCTTGTCGTTCTCGTAAGTTTGAGACAATCCTTGTCTGATCAAGTTCCGAATGATCTACGTACCAAAAGTTTTACGCCGAATGTTCCGGAAACCCACGCGTGTACATGAGGCACTCCGCATGGAAAGCGGAGTCAGTTTGGCCCCAGCGCCCGTTCTTAATTTTTCGCCGAAATCGACGCCTGCGAAGCTTACTTACCTCATTTTAGTTCTGGGCAGAAGTTCGCCCCCTTAAACGTTCAGTTTATTCAATTATTCGTCGCCTCACCACTTGTCGTTCTTAACATTTTGGTGAAGGTGCTGGGTACCACGTTCCATGCCAGTGAAACTTACACGTCAGATGATCTTTCGGGCTCAACCTTTCTGAAGTTCCGGAAAGCTTATTCCCATTGACTACCCTGAAACTCGGACCAAACGCCGTACCAAAGGCCTGCCCCCGGAATCCGTACCTCTACCGTAGAAGCCAACGAGGACTACGGCCACGATGAGCACCTCGCCGAAGCAAGACGGAGCTCCACCGACTTATATCGTCTACGTGCAGGCCCCGCCGCGGACGCCGGCGACTTTCAATGGCGACCTTTACGAAGATGTGGACGACTGGTTAAGCCAGTAAGAGCGCGTCGCCCGGTAATGAATGATGAGCTGAGCAAAGCCTACAAAAACGTCTACTCCGCTTTGGAAGGCTGAAACGGGCTGGAAACGTCTGCAAGCAGGAACCCAAAGGCCTAGTGAGAGCGTCACAAGCTACGTCGAAGACGTCACCGCCTGATGAACCACGCCGACCCAAACGCTCCCAAATTAAAAAAAAAGCTACGGGCCCTTAAGCGGGGCGTGAAAGAAAGCATTTTCTCACGCCTTGTGTCCGCCTACCACCGTCGAAGCTTTAATCACCGATGCCACCAACATCTAACACATCCTTCAAACACGGGCCTCACACTACCAAAGACTTGCCGGCTTCGCTAATCTCTCGCCGTCCAGCTGCAATACCCCGGACATACGCGAGATGATCTGGGACATTGTCCGGGAGGAAATTAAGAAGCTCCTGCCTCCTTCCCACCAGCCTACTTCGCTATCGATAGCTGACGTTGTCCGCGAGGAAGTTCACCGGGCATTCCAACCCGAGGCCCCTGCCGGCGTAGCAGCACTTGACGAGCCACCCCCCCCCCCCCCTGACCTACGCCGTAGTAGCTCGGAAACCGGCGCTAGCTGCCCAGCAGTATTCAACGCCACCGCAACGTGAGCCAGACCTTCAGACGTCGGGAAGGGAAGCCTCAGCTGCTCCGTACTGAAAAACTGGCGCCTAGGAAGACGGATGTGAGGCGCACGGCCGATCGACGACCGCTGTGGCATCACTGCGGCGAGGCCGATCACGTCTTCCGGAGGTGCCCGTCGCGAGAAATGGGCCTGCGAGGTTTTGCTCCGAGCGACCCGCGACCCCGCCTTGTAGAGCGGCCAAGAGACGTTGAGGAGTACCTCCGACGACCCCTGTCCCCGGTGCCGACTCCGCCCCGAGGTTCCCGTTCGCCTTCGCTTTGACGTGCGCTCTCGCCTTTCCGCCGGTCTTGTCGATAAAGCCTGTCCCCCGTATCCCGTCGGGAAAACTAAGTGCGCCCAAGCCTGGAGGCGGCATTCGACCGAAGGAAATAGCCCCCAAGAACGACGAAGCGTTCCCCCCCCCCCCCCCTCTGACGCTACACATCCCAAAAACGCGCCTGGACCGGTGCCCGACAACCTAAACGTTATTATCGACGGCCACGAGGCATCGACACTCGGGGACACCGGAGCAGACTACTCAGTCTTAAGTGGGAGGCTCTCTCGCCGCATTCGGGATGTCACGACGCCGTGGAATGGGCCTCAAATACGAGGCGACGGTGGGCACCTCCTCACACTAGTCGGGAGATGCGCTGCTCTCGTCGATGTCTACGGTGAGACGTGACCTGTGTGTATCGTCGTTCTGCAAGACGATGCGAGGGAGGTTATCTTCGGAATTAACTATCTCCGTGAGTATGGCGCCGTCATCGACCTCGAAGCAAACCGACTGACGCTACAGAAACCTGTTTCAACGCTAGAGGAACCCAAAGCGAGGTCATCAGAGGTTTGAGTACTCGCAAGCCACGTGAGTTTACCGCCGCGGTCATGTGCTTTAGTACCTGTCCGGATCACCGAAGCTTTCTGCGGCGAAGTTCTGCTCGAGAAAAGCCTCCAGTTGCTTCTAGGAATAAGAATAGGCGTCACAACAGGAGTAGCTGAGCTTCAGGATGGCCGCACTGTGGTCCTCATGACGAACTTCCGACAAGAAACGTACCATTTCACTAAAGGAGCAGATGTGGACCACTTCGAGGAACTCCGAAACTTCGTCCAAATCGCCGCGATTACTGAAGAATCATCAGAGCCACTGCTTCGCGACGTCGTTGAAGGTCCGCCGAACCACCGTTGCGAAGCATCGCATCGTTACCGAGGACGACGTGGTCAATGTGCATCGATCGCCATACCGAGTCTCCGTCAAAGAAAGGGAGGTCATCCAGGAGCAAGTGCAAGAAATGCTGAACGACGACACAATCCAGCCTTCAAGCAGTCCGTGTGCCTCTCCAGTCGTACTGGTTAAAAAGAAGGACGGCACGCTTAGGTTCCGCGAGGATTACCGGCAGCTGAACGCGGTGGCGAAGAAAGATGTCTAACTACTCCCCCGCATATACGACACGTTAGAACGGCTGCGCCACTCTTGGTATTTTTCATCGATGAACCTGAAGAGCGGCTACTGGCAGATTGAGGTCGACAAAGGGGACCGAGAGAAGACAGCCTTCGTCACGCCGGATGGATTGTACGAGTTCAAGGTGATGCCCTTTGGACTATGCACGGCACCAGCAAGTTTTCAGCGTGTCATGGACACCGTACCAGCTTGACTTAGGTGACAGAGCTGTCTCGTCTACCTCGACGACGTCGTAGTGTTTTCTGGCGACTTCGGCGAGCTCTTGCGACGACTCCGATCTGTTTATTTAATTTATTTTTTTTGCTTTACCCTCAGGGCCTGAAGGCACTACAGAGGGTGAGAGTAAAGTTGGGATCAAAACAGTGTAATGTATGGTTATTCACACTCAACAAAAAATGATTGGTAAGAGCAGACTTAAAAAGTACAGAGTCAGTTAAGAATGCAATTGGTCTCGGAAGGGTGGTGCCAGACGAGGGATGTACGAGGAAGGAAAGAAGATTGGAATGTAGATGTGATAGCAAAAGGCACCTCAACTTTGTGCCAATGATCACGACGAGCAGAAATCTAAAGGGGACCTGTGATTAATTTCTCGCGAAGCACAAATATAAAAATTAAATGTGTGAAATAAAAATAGGCGTGAAAGCTTACGTCGCAGGAAGGGGGGCGGGGATGACAAAGTACATTTCATAGAAGTTACGCTAGATGTATAATGATAATTAGAAACAATAGAACTAGCCGATTTATTTTGAATGCCTTCCAACGTGGTGATGAGAGTGGCTTGTCCGGGATCCCAACCAGGCTGCCTATTCTAACTTCGGTCGAACTAGAGTTTTATAAAGAATAATCTTGAAAAAAAAAAAAAAACAGGTGCTAATGAAACGTTACGACTGAGGTAGCCCAACATACTGTTAGCATTAGATGTGATATACTGAACATCTGTTTTCCATGAGAGGTTAGAAGTTATATGTACACCTAAATAGTTGTAAGAAGATACCGTGTCAAGCTGAGCCTGATTAAGAAAGTAGTTCCGAGTTTTATGTGACCGGCGAGATACACACATGAACTTACATTTGCTTGTATTAAGTGGCTTAGACCATACGTCACACCACAATTAGCGTTCATGTCAGACTGAAGCATGATGTTATCGTAATCAATAAGTATCTCATGGTAAATCACAAACTCGTCAGCAAATAAACAAAAAGACGAGGAAACATTAAGAGGGAGGTCGTTAATATATATTAAAAAATTAAAGGTCCTAAAACAGACCCTAGAGGAGCACCAGAGGCTACAGACGAAAAGAAAGAATTCCTATTATTAACTGTAACCAATTGTGACCGCGATGTTAGAAAAGATTGTATCCACGCAAGAACGTTAGGATCTGTGTTAAGCTTGGACAGTTTCAGAAGAAGTAGCTTATATCGAACGCTTTGGAGAAATCTAGGAAAATATAGTCTGCCTGGGATCCTTGGTCCGGCATGCAGTGAAGGTCATGTGTGAATGATACAAGCTGTCTCGCATAAAATGTTTTTCGAAATCCATGTTGGAATGGGCACAATTTGTTAAATTATAAGAAACAGACTCGGTGGGAAAATATTATATGGCCAAGGAGTTTGCAAGAAACACTGGTTATAGAGATTGCGCGATAATTTAAAGGGGAATGTTTGTCCCCAGTTTCGTAAATGGGAACCACCTTCCCCACCTTCCTATCTAAAAAAAGAACACGATCTCTAATGAACTGAACAAAGAATTTAGTTAAAATAATAAATGAGTAATGCTTAGTATTTTAGTATTTTTCAAAAACTTTGAATTAACACCGTATACTCGCGCTGAAGACGACAATCTTAATTTTCAATGATATGATCGAAACCAGCACAATCAAGCAAGATCGGGTCCATCGGCAAATATCCTGAAATGTCTAAGAGAGGACATTCCGTGCTGCTGTCACTAGAAAAGGATCCAACAAAACTCGGTTCAATACATTCGCGCGCTCTTCAATTGGCATAACATCCCCACTTACGTTTTTTATACTAAAAGAAAAAATCAGTTTTCTTTATTCATGATGTTCCAGAACTTCTTAGTTTTTTTTATTAACCTTTATAACCATATCGGGTAGGGTGATTGTAAAAAACTCTAACTTGGCCTTATAAACTTATTTTATATGTATCAGCTGCAGTGCGCTATTTGGACCACCGCCGTTCACATGTGGTAAATTTGGCTGCTCAAAATAAACCCTTCTCTTTATTTGAGAGACGTATAAGGGCTCTATTAAACCACGGAGACTGGGAATCTTGGGATACAGTCGTAACGGGAATATGCAGGTTAGTAAGGGATTCTACTTTATTTTTAAACAATTGTCAATTCGCTTCCACAGAAGGGCCTGAGAATCCTTCTAGAAATGTATCAATGAAAGTTGCTAGATCATTGTAAATATTGACGATGTCAAATTTTGCATTATCTCGAATTTTTTTTACGTGGCTTGATGATTTCGGCACTGCCACTTTAACATAAAAATGGAATATACAATCATTACTAAGCCCTGGAAGATATGATATGGGGAAAACTAGGGCAGAATGATTCAACAGGACGAGATCCAATATGTTTGAGGATTACGGGGTTACTCTGGTTGGTTGAGTAACCAACTGAGTGAGATTAAAATCTAAACAAAGGTTCACAAAGTCATTGCACTCCGATGATGACGCAGTTGTGGATAGATTACACTCTGTCCATATAATAGAAGGAAAATTGAAGTCACCCAACAGAAAGATCGGTGAACCAGGAAAACGCATAACTAAGTTGTTCGGAGAGTCTTGCAAAGCTTTAACAAAGAGAGATGAGCATGACGGTGCTCTATAGCATACTCCCATAATCCACCTGTTGTGATGAGAACCGCAACAGACCCAAAGTATTTCTAAACCGCTCGTCGCGTTAATGGAAAACGATTCAACATGAGTACCCACTGCAATTAAAACACCCTCACCGCACGTCTCTTCCCTGCAACTTCTGTAAATATTATTTCTGTTAGACCGATGAAAACGTTCACAGTCACACACTTTCTCAGATAGCCAAGTTTCAGTTAAGACAATAATACCGCATTGTCGAGTCAATAACTGAACACAAGTCGTCTTGTTTTTTTTTTAATAATGCTTCTAATAGTAGTAAAACGTACCGACACATTTGAAACAGGATGACATACTCTTCCCCTCGCTGCCTGCTATTCTCAATTCAACGTTCGAGGTGCGTCCCCAGCACAAGGCACACTTGGTGGCCCGGGCGGCTGAGACGGAGGGACCGTTTTCGAGCACGTTATAATTCACAGAATTGTAAACATGACATTTATTACCAATGTACTTACATTCATTTCTGTCGAAGCTTAAAAGTGGCATTTTGGCTTTCACAAATTTAATAAACTTTTTCCGTGCTTGACGTGTTCCAACTAAAATGCCCTCACTCACAGAAATGCGACTAGATCTAAACGATGACCTGGACAGTAGAATTTGGTCTTTTAGTTTATACGATGCATATTTAACGATACCTGGGCAACATTTATCGCGACAAAAAGTACCGATCCTGTGGGCCCGAATAATGACTCCATCAGCCACTAGAATATTCGACGTCTGCATCAATATGTTCAAAATGTTTTTCTCCGTTTGTTCCAAAGTTTCAGATAAGTTGTCAGTTATCCCGTAAAAAAGCAGGTTGTCACGACGAGAGCGGCCTTCCGCCTCGTCCAGCCGTGCTCTCAGGGCCCAGTTTCCTTGTTGAAGTACTTCGACTAGACGTCTTGTCACGACAACTTCCTCAGTCACGGCAATATTTTTATTTTCAACCTTGGACAGCCCAGCGTTAATACCTGCTATGGCAGTTTGAATTGACTCCTGAGATTTATTAACTTCGTTTAACGACGCCAGTATACCAGACTGAGCCTGATCTATTTTAATTGAGCGCGCGTTAACCTCTGCCAGCATTTTGTGCATGTCATTGAATTGTTCCAATTGTGTCTCAATCATCGGACCGGGATTAGCCTCATCGTCGCCGGACGCCTTTAGAAGGAAGCCTACAATATCAACACAGTCACAGACTGTTTCGCAAAACACTTGTGAGCACGGGAACACCAATAAACACCCTTTTTTTGTTCTTTTAGCGTTTAAAGGGGGTACTGTACAAACCTGAACGAGCAAGAAGACGAAATAAGTGGTCCGCATGGTAAGGGTGCTCACTCCCAAGCCATAAGGACCGCCGGACTCACCTTCAAGCCCTCAAAGTATCGGTTCGCCTATGACGAACTGAAGTTCCTAGGTCACGTGGTTAGTAACGAAGCCGTTCGCCCAGACCCAGAGTAGACTCGCGCCTTCGAAGCATTTCCAGCGCCGACAGACAAGAAGGCCGTGAGAACGTTCCTCACACTATTGGCGAATTCGGGTGGTCAATTGCCGGCGAGCTCAAGCCGGCGGCGCAGGCAACGAAAACCGCGCCAGCGGCGCACCACGTGACCCTCTCCACCCGAACACAAAGCGCCTGCAACTGGCGTTTTCGTCTGCCTGGGTCGCGCGTGAACTTCGTTAACTTCTTCCACGATTATTTTATGATACAATAGGCACGCTCTAGGCATCAGCAACATATATTCGGACTCTGAGATGTGGGTACACAAATTGTAATATATTTTGTTTAGATTCTCGAGGAACTGTTGCCATCTTACAAGGATCCTAGAAGGCTCACCAGCGTCGCCATCTTATATTCCATTTTCTTGTTATTACCTTTTTGCTGGAATCCTCAGCATTTTGATTTGACCCAGCCCTCTAATATAGTAATGCGCGTTCAAGTGTCGAGCTGCAGCCCTATCAATACATTTTTTACAGCGGTGTAATAACACGCTGTGTCCCATAGGAAACTGATCTTAGGGAAGCTTCCTTTAATATATTTTATCTTTATCTCCGTTGTTTTTGCTGTCTTTCTCGGACCACAGAGGGGTGTCTGTCTCAATGGCTTCGTTTTCTACTCGAATCCGCTATCGGCGACCATTGTTTCGTTTGGTTCCCTTTCCCGATTCGGACATGACGATACCGGATACAGTCTGGCAGACAAGCTGCCCGACCTCTTGGAGCTCGGGCAAAAATTGTGCCGGTAAATTGCCAGCACACGCCTGAGAAGTGCCACCCGAACGGCGCGCACTCGCCAGCCTTTGACCACGCGAACGCCCTTGGCGGAGATATGGCAAAATATTTTGCCGGGAAATGACCACGCGAATTCGCCATATGTGCCTACTTACGGCGCTTCGTTCGGGATTTCGCAAGAATTTCCGCACCACTCACAAACCTCACAAAGGACGCCGAGAAGTTCGAACGGACCGAGGAGCAGCAGCAGGCAATCGACAAGCTGACGCGAGGACTTTAAACTCGTCCTGTTTTGTACATTTCGACCAGGATGCGGAAACCGAGATTCACACGAACGCAAGTAACGCTGGAATTGGCGCGGAACTGGTGTAAGTGCAAGAAAGTACCGAGCGAGTCATCGCCTACGCCAGTCGGACACTGTCCAAGGCAGTGAAAAATTATTCCAAGACTGAGAACGAATGCCTTGCGGTCATCTGGGCAATTGCGAAGTTTTGTCCGCACTTGTACGTGAGCCCGTTTCGCGTAGTCACGTACCGCCTCTCGCTCTGCTGGATTGCGAACCTTTAGGACCCGCCAGGACGCCTGGCTCAATGGAGTCTCAGACTAAAGGAGTTTAACATGACTGTTGTCTACAAGTCAAACGCCAACACAGCGACAGCGACTGCCTGTTCAGAACCCCCGTCGAAGCACCTTCCGGCAGCAGCGATGACGATGACGACGAGAACTTCCTAGGCGCAGTGAACACCGACGGCATGGCACGTCGTCAACGAGGCGACCCCGAGCTGCGCGCACTAATAGAGCACCTGGAATGGCGCAGGAGTATTATGCCACGTCTTCTCTCACGAGCCCTGCCAACCTTCGCCATTCGACAAGGTGCCCTCTACAAAGAGAACTTTGGGGACAAGTCGCCGTGGCTGCTGGTAATCCCGACCGACCTTCGAGAGGATATCTTTCAAGCCTGCCACGGCGACCCAACGTCAAGACACCTTGCTTACTGCCGACACTGGCTCGTATTCGTGAAAAGTATTACTGGCCCAAGCTATGCAAAATGGTCCACCTATACACACGATCATGCTATGAATGCCAGCAGCCCAAGAAACCTCCGACGAGGCCGGCCGGTCTTCCGCAACCAATTCCTTCGCCAACTGCACCCTTCCAGCAGATCAGAATGAATCTACTTGGCTGTTTTCCGCCGCCGATGTCGGGAAACCGCTCGATAATCGTTGCCACATATTATCTCAAGCGGTGCGCTGAAACAGCCCTTCCTTCAGGGACTGCTGTGGAAGTCGCCAAGTTTTTCATCGAGTCCATCGTCGCACGGCACGGCGCTCCCGAAGTTCCAATCTCAGACCGTGGACCATTGTTCATGGCCCAGCTGACGAACGAAATCCATCGCCTCAGCCTCAACAGCCATCGTTGCACCACGACGTACCACCCGCAGACCAACCGGCTGACGGAGAGACTCAAGAAGGCCATCGCCGACGTGATCTCCATGCACTTCTACAAGGAGCACAATACATGGGACGAGGTGTTGCCGTACGTCACATTTGCCTACAATACGGCCATGCAAGAGACCACCGGTGTGACACCCTTTCAACTGGTTCATGGTCGCAAAGTAACGACAATGCTGGACGGGATGTTACCCCACGAACCGGCTGTAGACGGAAGCGACGATGCCCGGGTGCTCGCCCAACGGACAGAAGTCCGTCAGCTCCCCAGACTCCAGATTAAAACCCAACAACGTGTCGACACTGGCCGCTAAAACCTTCGTCGTCGGTAGGTTCACTTCCATCCCGGAGACAGGGTGTCGGTGTGGACACCGATCTGCCGCCGCAGTCTAAGCCAGAAACTTCTAAAGGGCGACTTCGCACCCTACAAAGTGCTTCGTCGACTCGGGGATCTGAACTACGAATTGATGCCCGACGGCACACGGACTTGATCACGCCGCCCTCCAAGACCGGAAGTCGTCTACGTCGTGCGCCTTAAACCGTACTACGATCGATAGGACTGTGAACTGCGTTTTAGGGCGCAGGTCTTAGGGGCCCGTTTCCGGCTTGAGCGGCGTCGGCATCGGCGTCGGTGTCGGCGTCGGCGTAACCGCGAGGTCACGTGACCCCCACAGGTCACGTGACCCCTGAGGTCACGTGACCCCCTGAAGTCACGTGACCCCCTCAGGTCACGTGACCCCCTCAGGTCACGTGTCCCCCCCCTCAGGTCACTTGACCCGCCTCAGATCACGTAAGCCCCTGAGGCCACGTGACCCCACTGAGGCCACGTGACCCCCCAAGTCACGTGGCCCCCACAGGTCACGTGACCCCCCTCAGGTCACGTGACCCCCCTCAGGTCAAGTGACCCCCCTCAGGTCACGTGACCCCCCTCAGGTCACGTGTCCCCCCTCAGGTCACTTGACCCGCCTCAGATCACGTAACCCCCTGAGGCCACGTGACCCCCTCAGGCCACGTGACCCCACTGAGGCCACGTGACCTCACTGAGGCCATGTGACCCCCTTCGGGACACGTGACCCCCGAGTTCACGTGACCCCCCTGAAGTCACGCGACCCCCGAGGTCACGTGACCCCCCTGACGTCACGCGAGCCCCCTTAGGTCACGTGACCTCAAGGAGTCACCTATCCCTCAGTACGCTTCCATCTTCCTCCTCAAGAGCTGCGCTCTAATCGGCGTTACAGGGAATTGTAAACGGCTTCCATTTTTTTTTTTGTTCTACGCTCGATAGGACTTCTTTTTACTATCCTCCGTAGTTTGCAATATTTTGGTTTGTTTTTCTGAATCATTATCTGGCCCGTTGCATCGAGACGATGGCTTTCTATAGGGGGGAGTGATGCCACGCGCGCCGTCGAGTGAGCGCGTGCGCGGCCGATCGGTTACCGCGCTTGACTGTCGCGCGGTAAGTCAATGTTCGATTCAAGTCAGCGGAATGTCCTTTTATTTATTGTTTCAACTTGGCGTTCTCGTAAGTTCGAGAAAATTGTCGTGTGATCTAGTTCCGGATGTTCTACGCGCCGAAAGTTCTACGCCGAATGTTCCAGAAACCCACGCGGGTACAAAAGGGCCGCATGGCGAACTGGAGTTAGTTTCGCCGCAGCGCTCGATCTTGCTGTTTCGCCGACATCGACGCGTGCGACGCTAACCTGCTTCTCTTTTGTTTTGGGCACAAGTTCGCCCCATTAAACGTTCAGTTTATTTAATTATTCGCAGCCTCATCACTTGTCATTCGTGACAATATTGCTGTACAGCTAGTTTTAAACGTCGGGTTTTGAATTGGGAGCTCTCTAAATACCGCACAAAACAATGGCGATGCCCCAACAATTCTGCTTTATACATAAGCTCTCATGATCCTCAATTTCATCTAAAAGCTAGGTATGGTTATTGATTTCCTAAATTACAGCAACCCCTCCACCACGTCCTCGGCAGTCTTTATGGAATAACTTGAAAAAGGGGGAACAATATTGTCATCGCTTATGCTCTCATGTGTCCATGTTTCAGTTATCACAGTGATGTGCATATCGTAATTTAATAGAGGAAGCTCAAGATTATCAGTCTTGTTTACGATGCTCTTTACATATATGTTTAAAAAGTGAAACGATTTAGGTACGGCAGCGCATGAGGGTCATTCATCAGAACGTGGCTGCGATGGAAGCAGCCGAGGAGCACCGGATATAGCAGGGTCATCCCTATATACCATTCGTTCGTTATGCGAAGCTTGTCGTGTACCACAAACACATTTTCCCCGCTCTTACCTGTCTTTGCTCTCAACCAAAGTGACCGACGTCTCGATAAGGTGTTTTGTGAATGTCGTTGGGAATGTATATGTATATGCGTGTATTTTTTCATTTTTTTAGAGTAACGAAATTACTTGAGAGAAAAAGCACTTGCCGGTTACTTGGTGATTTTTTTTTTTTTAACGGTTTGATGGATAAAACGAAACACACCTCAACATTGTTTCTTTCTTCCACCAGAAAGCTGATCTTGGTGTGGGCCCCTTCACAATGGACGATTCCCTCAGAACCCATTTTTTGTCAACATCAATTTTTGGCTTCATCGAAGTTTTCATTATCAGTGGAATCAAAGAACTGTCAGCGGCTAATACTATGGGGCTACTCAATGTCTTCGATCTGGCTGTAAGTACCAAAACCTTGGGAGGGTTTCGCTCCTAGTTGAGTTGTCGAAGAAATGTTTTTCCTTGCGGTGTTGCTTTCTTTCTCTCTCTCTCTTGAAAGGAATAAATTTTTCTTAAGAAACAGTTCGGGGTGAAATGAGCAGACAATGGTCTTTCGCTTTCATATCACACAATTCAAGATGCTGAAGATGCGCGAAAATAATGACCATGATCAAAATTAAGTGTACTGAGAATGGAGAAGTTGACATAATTAAAGCCTTCCGGAATCAACAGAAAATATTTCCGAATGCTTCGAAAACTATCTATAAAGGTGATACTCCTACACGGGTGAAAATTGAAGTAGAGGAGGAGATGAGGTCATCACATCACTTTATTACCGTAAAGAGCTCCATTTAGGGGGCATTACATAAGAAATGGAGTGTACAAAATAAACATTTGAAAAAGTGCAATATGAATACACCGAGATAAGTGAATGGTGTCATTTTTTTATGAAACTTGACGAGCAGGCGTTTCCATCGATGTTGTAGGAAAGGTCGTTCCAGTGTTTGGCTGCTTGGCAAAAGAGTGAGGCAGAAAAGGTGATAATGCGGAACTGAGGCAGGTGACCTAGAGCAGATGACCGGTGCACTGGGACCTGCGTGCTGGGGTTACGATGCAAGGTGCGAAACCAAGCGGAGAGTCGAAGAACTTATTAAATAGAGAGTGGCTGGAAATGCGGCGACGACAAGAAAGAGTCAGCAAACATGATTCAGCTTTTAGGGACGATACACTGACATCGTAGAGTATGAAGCATGAATGAATCTGGTGGCGCGATTTTGAAGTACTTCGAGTGCGTTGATAAGATACACTTGGTGTGGGTTCCAGATTGCGGAGGCGCATTCAAGTTTGGGAATGATAAGCAATTTATAGGCAAGTAATTTTACGTGGTGCGGTGCATGACGTAGGTGAAGTTTTAAGAATCCCAGGGATCTGTTTCCAGAATAAATTATGTTATCAGCATGGATGCGCAATGATAGATCAGTACAGAGGCTGACACTAAGGTACTTATATGACTTAACTAGTTCTAGGGCAACGCTAAGGATAGCATAGGGGAAGAATACACGGTTACAGTGACGTTGGAAGGACGGGACTTTGCATTTGTTAAAGTTAAGAGGCATTAACCACCTGTTGCACCATCCTTCTACGCTGTTTAGGTCGTTCTAAAGGATACCTTGGTCGGAAATGTTAGTAACTGGGCGATAAATAACGCAATCGTCGGCAAACATACGAATATGGCAGGACAAGTGCAGGGGTAAGTTGTTGATGTAAATAAAACACACAAAGAAACCGAGGACGGTTCTTGGGGGACGCTCGATATTACTGAGCGAGAACGAGGAAACTGGTTGTTAACGAAAGAAGACACTGGAAGCGGTTATCAACGAATTCTTGAATCCAGTCTAAGACGTTTATATTTAGGTTGAACTGTGAAAATTTAGATATTAAGCGCCTATGAGGTACTTTGTCAACTACGTTTGCGAAGTTTAAAAAAATGGCGTCAGTTTGTATGTTATGGTTAAGATTAGTATGCAGATCATGAATGAATAGGGCCAGATGGGTTTAGCAAGAAAAGTTCCTGCGAAATCCGTGTTCCGAAGAATTTAGGAAATCATTCGAGTTCAAGAAATGTATAATCTGAGAGTAGATGACATGTACCATGATTTTGCAGAGCAGGCTGATTAAAGAGATAGGGCGGTAGTTTATTAGGGAATCTCTGTTCTATGATCTGTAGACTGGAACGACCTTCCCACTTTCAAAAATTCCGGCACTACGGATGAGGAGAGCGATTGCAAGAAGAGTAATGCCAAATATTGTACAGATCCATGCCTAGTATTGTTTAGAAATTTTGAATTCATATCATATACACCAGCTGATAATGACAAGTAGCAGGTCTTTATCAGAGAAGACATACCATCGGTAAAGAATGTAACGGGTGGCATTGTAGACCTGATATTAAAAAGTAGCGCAGGGACCGGCGCATCAGGTTTTTTTGTAGAAACAGACTGGGGACTTCAGAACACCGACCTCTGGTTGGAATGATTAGTGGGCAAACCCAAAGTTAGCTGCCTTTGTCTCTACTGGCCGCTCGATCGTTGAACGCGTCCGTCCGGCACTCGGCATTTGCTTTCGAACAGCGAGTAGAGAAAAGACAGCTAGCTCTGAGTGTGCCGAATAGTCATTCGAAAAAGAGTTCGGTGATCTGAAGCCCCCGAGCGTCTCTTGCCTCCTCCTTTCTTTCTGTTTCTACCCGTATAGTTGGCAAGAGGTTGACAATCCAGCAGATGTTGGGCCTCAAGCGCGAGCTGTCTGCCTTTGATAAATCGCAGCCAAAGCCAACTGGAAAGCAGCGACCGCGTATCGGAGGTGGAGCATCTACCGGGTTATGGTCTTCTTGTCGACTATATACTCCTGCAATCATTTATTTCGAAATGTATACCTGTGAGAATACAAGTGGGGGCGAACATTTAAAGCTGCCGTGACACATGTTTATGAGGATGAAGATGGAAAAACATAATGTATGGTGCACTGTGCTGTGTTCGGGATCCAGCCGTCACTTACTGCTTACGCGAACGTAGTCCCACCCTCTGAGCACAAAACGGATTTGCTTCACTTTAGATGTTTCCTACGCAATTTGCATGCCGGGAAGTCGGGGGAAACTGACAAAATAATGATATAAATTTAGTTTCCTAATTAGCCTTTTACTTCGGTAGCAAACAGAACCATTCCAGATAAAGTTGGCCAGGTTGTTATATTGTACGTGAATTTTGTGATTTGAAAAGTTCGTGATGTTCCTTCCAACGTTCTCGTTATTCTTTATTAGAGTGTATTCTGTGAACCAGTTTATCCACTTGTTTTCCACATTGTTAATACATAACCGAGCTTCCCTTTTTCTTTCAATTGGGGACAACCAGGAGCGACTCTTTGTCCACAACTCAATTTGGGGTCATTCGTTAAAAACAATTGTTATGATGGAAACGTTACATCAGTTACGCTGTATTCTTTGTAATCTCATGTAACGACCGTTTACGGCAGTTGCACTAGTATAGATGCAAAATATTGCGCATTACTGGCAATCTACTGTATGTACCGAATGCATATACGAAATTTTATTACAAGGTGAACTTGTGGAACACTAAAACATAAGGGCCATGTGCAACTCCAAAATGCATTCACAGCGATAGCTTTGACAACTTATGATACTTTATTGCAACCCTAGATATCACGCACCTTACGTAAAAAGGTCTTCGTGAATGCCTGCTCAGGGGGTGTCGTACTCATCTGAACTACTCTATATAAAACTATCCACATAAGTGACATCAAGCAACTGCTAGCGTACAACACAACGTGATCTCACGTGACACCTTGACGTCACGTGACATTATGACGTTACGTAACCCTGACGTCACGATATCACGTGACGACATCGACGACAGACGCCCTATGTCCACTTCGAGAGAGGGGGGGGAGCCCAAAACAGGAATTGCAATAAAAATATTTCTTTGGGCATCCTACTGCTTTGGCACACTCTCAAGCAGTAACGCGATAGTGCAAAACTTTTAAATGCCACTGGTAACTAGCTTTTCGAAAATAACAAAAAACGTAACGACGTTATTTTTGGCGTTACTTTTTCCAACTTCTTGAGGATTAAGAAATCTTTCAACGAGTAGAATTTAACCATTACTTACATTTTCCAAATGATGTGTTCCGACGTTTATAGTGTCATGTTCGCACTGCACCGAATTGGAATACCTTGTTTATAACGTGTCACGACGTGTCTATGGACACTTGTGAATGTGATGTAAAACTCCTACTCACCTTTAAGCCCGAATAACACCTGCGATTTTACTTCCCATTTCGCAGCTGCGGCGTTAGCGCACGAGCGACGTCGCGATAGCGATATTGCAAGTAAAATAGCACCGTGTGAATCGGGCAGCACACGTGTGCTTTTTCTTTGTGACCTAACTCTTACACGTTGAAATTTTGTAATACCTTCTTTGCTGACGTTTTTTTTATTGTTTTGGTGCAACCGTTCAAAAGCCTTTATTACCAAGTTAAGGAAAAGTAAGTAAAAACTACCGCCATTACTTTTTAAAACTAACTGTAACTTTAACGAGTTACCTTTTGCTTCCCATAACTTGAAAGGTAACTTGGATACCTCTTTGTGCAAGTAACCATAACAGTAACAAATTAAATTATGCAAGTAACTTACCGAAGACTGATTTAGTGTAACGGTGGAACGCCCCGACTTTTTTTGACTCACCCAGACGTGGATCATGCTTCTTGTGTCTATCGTCACCCTGGTCGTGCTTTCTTCGGCCTTGCAAGTTTTTTACGGGAAAAGTACTAACTCAGATGGAAACGTTGGCTCGAAAGTTCTAGATCACCTCTGGATGTACGTCTCGGCCCTCCTGAAGCAAGGTACTGGCTTCTCTTATTGCATTATACTGGCGTTTGGGGAAACGCTTAAAGGCATAAAAAAGAATGTGAAAGTTAAAAAAATAAATTCAACTACCGCTCACAATGTGCACGTCAATGCTTAGCTTTAATTTGATACTGAAAAGCGTTAACAAAAATAACCGAATGATCTGGAGAAAGTAAATGTTGGTAAACTTAATAGCTCTTGACAATTCGTGTTGTCCAACGTAGAAAAGGGTATCCAAGTATGAAGAATTATGTTTTCAAGGACCTGCACACTGGCACGTAGTAACCTTCAAACTGTGGCAGTCCTTGGGAACATAATCGGATCCTTAATTCTCCACGTTGCTTCCAGAGACGAGGGCTTTCCGTTCTGCTCATGGTAGCAAGTTTCTCGTGTGTGTTTGGCTCCTCGGAACTCTGATCCTGACGACGTACTTTACTAGCCTGATCGTGGCCTCAATCACCGTGAAAATCCCCCATCCGAGGATAGATTATATTGAAGACCTTGTTCGAGTACCCGGAATGACGCCACTCATTGTCAGAGGAACGCAACTCGGCACGTTGTTAGAGGTAAGTCACAAAATGTGTCGACACGGGCGTCGAATTTTTTGCATCAGCGTATCGATGGCTAAGTATGTTAGCGCTGCAGAACTAAGGGAACATCGGTTCAACCTCCACTGGTGCCTTGTCGATTCGGTCGATTCGCATCAGAATCGCACCGGCGTTCTTTTATGTATTCTTACCGTGTGATGCACGTTACAGACCTCTGGCTAACAGTGGAACGGCAGTGCTTAAATTTATCACATATAACGGAGACATTAGACGCTCATTGAAGATGACTACCTCACCTCGGTCTAGAAGACACTTATAACACTATTTGTCCGGACCAAGAGCCCCCCCCCCCCCCCCATAACAGCCCTCCATGTAAAAATATAATACTTCGGAAAGATGAATGTGCCTCCTCTAAGAAACCGTTGCTCTCTATCCGGCTGGGGGAATAGCAAGAAGTCGGGGCCAGGGTCCTTTTCTGTTTTTTGCATGAAACCCAATAGGGATCAAGGTGCTTTCGCTATGTATAGCGCCTACATTTCCCTCACCCGCTTCCCCTACATAATATTGTCCGACGACTGCTGCATAGAGTTATTGAAATTTTTAAAATTTAACTGTAAACTAGAAATTTTACTTTTCTAAAAAAAATATACTCATTCATTGTTCCGATCTCGTAGAGAACGGAGTGCTCGCGGACATGGCACATTTGCGTTGATCCTGCGAACTAATAGACGTGCTACAAATTACCCCTGCAGAATTCAGAGACAGAAATGTACAGCAAGCTTCAGAAGATGATCACTCGCCACCGCGGGGAGCGAGATCTATCGGAGCTATACAATCCCGACGACATGAGCCTCGTGATGCAAGAGAAGGCGGTCTTGCTCGTGGACAAGTACACGCCGAAGTTGCACCTGTCGCATATGTGTCCCTCGTTGAAAGGGCGATTCTACATAGGGAAAGGCTCTCTGTACGTGTGGAATTCTGTCTGGGTCACCCACAAAGACTTTCCCAAGGACGTCATGGTGGAAATTAACAGAAGGTTAGTATACTTTCGTCATAAATTTAAGTATGATGCAGACTGGCAAAAGGCTTGTTCAGCTATTAGGAGTGTCAGCAAGCTCTTATTACCCGGAGAATAATGCGCAGGTGAAAATTTCCGAATAAATAGAAACGTTTCTTCCTAAATATTCAGGACCAGGAGCAAAGTTGACACGATTTGCACACCCTGCACATAAATATTTACATGCACGACATGACCTGAAAATTTTCTGCTTTGTTAGCTTCTAAAGAAGATTGTATAATATAGAAATCATCATAAAGGTTCCTTGCGTTCACAAAACCTGTCACATCTTGTCATAATGAATGATCTCGAAGAACTAGAGATGCGTGTATAGTGCACACCACATAAAATTTCAGCTGTTAACAATCTCTAAATCGCCTGGTATGGTTTGAAACATACGGCATGCTTATTACCTAGCGTAACAATACCGTATTTTCGGACGCCCACACGTATGATGCACACTAACTCCTGCTTTTAACTTTCCCCTTGTTTCGACCCAGTGGTGTTAGTGGTAATTCCGCCTTCACATGCAACATTCAATAAACTTTCTTTTTGCGATTTTACTTCGGCGGATGGATTCCCAGGATGAATCTTTGTCGCAGGATCATGTGGTGGCTGGAAAGTGGTGTGCCGTCAATGCACCCCTACGAACTGGACCCACCTCAAGCGACTTGCTTCGTCGGAAGCCACAAGGAAAGTTCCCACGAGTTCGGCATAATGCGCTTTCAAGATTTAACGACTGTGTTTTTCTTATACCTCATCATGAGCGCAATCGCGATTGTAATTTTTTGCCTAGAAATTGCAGTAGGACATTATAGTGGTGGCCAAATTGTCGCCACGGGCTAGTCACTTGCGTTAGAAAAGTTATTCAACTTGTTACTAAAACAAAGTAAGGAATGACATCCACAACTCCGCAAGGTTAAATTGTAACTAATTAGTGTGAAAATGACCCTTCCTTACAAATAACCGTCACCACAACATGTAATCCGTTAGCTTCAGGTCGTAACTTTCAACCTTACCGCCCAAGGGTAACACACAAAACACAAGTGTGTTATGGAGGCATTTATTGTTACCACCGGTCAGACTACTGTGACCTAGAGCAGGAGCTGGCTCTCGAAAGTCTTGTCAGACGTCTGGCCTTGTTTCTAAGCTAATATGCCGTCCGCCGCACTGAAACCCGCTTTCAACTGAGGCACTCACTAATGCCTGACTTACTGCGTAGCATGCCTCTTCTCTGCCCCGGTGAAAGAGCAAAGCTTCGTTGTTACAGCCGCGGTTTGAGGCTGTTAGACTCGCAAAGTTATAAATATTGCAACAGATAATAAAACCTCTAATAAAATCATTGCACGTTACTATATTACATAAGCATATTTTATTCGCTCAAAATCGCGAAAACTGTAACGCAGGAAAATAGCAAGACGCGATAGTTACAAATGACAATTAAATCATAGATTTTTTAACCTTCCATTTGCTCTGAACACATTGGTTGAGACGTCGGTGAATAAGAAGACAGCGTTTTTTGTATATATAACCAAAAAAGCATCAAGGGATCCCTCATAAAACAGATATAATGTCGATTAAAACGGAAATGTACACGCCCGTATGCCGTGCTTACCCTTTCTTGATGCCGTCAAAAATCCAGATATCACGGGTCAGCCGTACCACAGCTCAGTATTCTTCAGCTAAATGTCAGTTGAGGCGAAAACAGCGTCTCCCCAGAGCGACAGAAGTAATTATGATTTTGTAAATTCCGAGCCATATAAAAGTCTTACCTCATATTTCCACGTCTGAAAGGCGTAAGCAAGCACCCTCATTCTGAAGCCTACCATTCATTAGCTAGGGACCGAGATTTTCAGATTGCGGTACTACGCTCGATGCAAGTTTTTCGATATATTAGCAAAGACCTGTCCTGATATTGTTGAAAAACGAAAAGAAAACGAAAAGAGTGACGCTCGTAAGCAACCTGAAGTTTTCACACGATTAGGTCAAAAGCAGGACAAAATGAAATGAACATTCGTATCTCACAAAGATGATAAGTGTTCTAGAATGTTTTAAGCACCATGCCAGTTATTACCTCAATCTTTTTGGTCAATTTTTGTGTTGAACTTTATTCAGCGGAAAACAGAGCGTCCCCTCCTGTTGTGAGATTGTGCAAACTGTCGTAGTTTTATAACCGAAAAGGACATTGTTAATTGTTTCGAGCCTTTAGAAGGCATGCCGTCGACGACCGTTGGGCATCCTTTTCGCGTCTTCGAAGCAAAGGAGTGAAGGGACAAAAAGTAAACGCGTGCACAGATCCGGTACACCACCTTGCGTACAATTTGACGTTTTTTTTTTTTTTTTTTTTTTTATGGAAACATTTCGATCTTGGGAGTGTGCCTCATATTGCTTGCACCTACATGGAATTAAACAGACAAAAACGCTTTAGTGTCTTCGCTCAAAGTCAAACAGGGCATGCCAATACAATTTGCGGCGCTTATGATTCTAATTGTCTCGTTAATCACCCTTTTAAAATGATCTTTTTCTTTGCCAAGCAAAGTCGTCTGCTTTCAATCTGGGTAACAATTTCCACATCCATTCAGATGTTTTACGATTTCAGAAATGGCAGAAAAACTAACCGCTCTTTTGTGCTCCATTATTCGGTCCTTCAGGCAGCGGCCAGTTTGACCCACGTACTAGAACCCATAAGTCATTGGTATCTCGTATACTACTGCTATGTCAGAAGTGGTTGCCTCATCTTTGTGGTTTTTGTTGGCGAAAAAGCTTACCTTCCAAAAAAGGAGTTAGTGAACTTAATTTGAAATCATTTTTAAAAAGCAACTCGTACACAATACTTTTTGCCAATAAGTGCAGGTTCTGTGAGACACAGTGAAAGAAGGGCACCCATACCCCCCTATCAGGCTTCTTTCTAGGCTTTGTAGTTTTGTGAAAACTAATGAGAATATATTGTAACACACCCAAATGGACGCTTAATTTATAACCTGAGGCACTTAATCTCAGCATTTCAAAAAATAAGCTTTCTTGAACGTTGTGGGAGCAAGACCTATTTAAGGCACTTTTGAGGAGAGATCATACTACCCCTCTTTCAACTGCTTTGGGGAGCAACTGTGGAAGGGCCAGAAAGGTTCGTGCGCAACTTTTTTGATAGTTCCAGCAAGGTCCGTTGGTTTGAAAAATTTTTAAATCCAGAAACTGAAGATACTCAGATGTACATACTTCACGGGTGAAGGCAAGCTCTGGGGCTTGCTCCTCTATAAAGAATACCGGACCGAGCACATGAAACTTTTCAAATATACAAATAAACAAATAATCGACATAACGCTTGAATGTTACAAAATTGATCAATAAGGACTGTACGTTCAAATTCACAACTCGGTCTAAAGCAGTAATATAAATTTCAGGAAGTAGAGGTGCCAAGGACACAATACATACACCTTGCTTTAGCGCCAAAGCCGTGCCATCAGCCTTTACCGCTGTTGACTTTAGTTGAAGTTCAAACCACTCTACAAAACTTGAACTATCAATTCTAGAAGAAACTTGGAATTTCACAAAACAAAAAATAAGATCATTTTAAAAGGGGTGATCAAAGACACAATTAGGATCATGGGCACCGGAAATTGTATAAGCATGCCCTCTTACACATTGGAAGAGGACACTGAAGCGTTCTTGTCTGTTTAATTTCAAGCAGGTGGTGACTCGGTTCATTTCTGAATGTTTTCCTCTTGCGACCAATTGACATGTGAAAACTGTCTATAGATCTGTGTTTGACACTCACGATTTCTCGCTGGTTTGTGTGTGCCTCCTCTAAGGCATGTATTAATTGGAGTACAAGAAGAAAGAACAATAAAAACACAAGGGAAGAAGGTTCCGTTTTTGTGCTCGAGGCTGTTTTAGCGTAGTGAGTGTCCCTGCTGTTGAATCTGTCATAACTTAGATGCAAGTTGACAAAGGAGAAGACTGTTGTGGAACTAAATGACAGCTGCATGCCGTGCTGGTTTGGAGACGGTGGTCTGTATGTCCCTTTTTGTTTTCTTGTCTCAAGGTTTTATTTTTTTACTATGATTGTTCACCAGCTCGCCTGCGTTTTGACTCTCAATTAAGTATTCCAAGCAATGTTTGATAGTACGTAGTTTATTCTAAGTTTTTTTACATTCCATTCTGACTGTCGAGCCTTCTAAATTTATTTTTTGACTGATAGTTAAAACTCTTCCTGTGTCAATAAAAAAAATGTTTCACGGATATTTCTGATAGACGCGGCAATCTTTTCTGCCTCATTACCGACAATACTTATAGGGCTTTGTACACAGAGAAGCTTGATATTGAGTCCAAGTATAAGAGCACGGTAAACCTCCACGCACTTGTTGTGTGAAAGGTATCTTTGAATCGGTAATATAACAAACCGAGAGGAGGACACCTGTAGTGTCGTTAAACAAAATAGGTTTCATCACATGAATATTTAAGATATGTTCAAGGGCAATCATTATATCATAGATCTCAGCAGTAAATATAGTTGCGTTGGTGTTAATACGTATGGCTTCGTTCTAGTCTGCTCAAAAGACTTCAGAACCCGCGTATGACGACGTTTTGGCAATATTGGTATGAAATTGTAGGCACACTTGATAGTTCTCCAGAAATGCTGAAGACTCCTACTGAATCTCAAGAGGTTCGACTGATTTCTCATTAAATTCTTCCAGTGACCAGTCACAAATATTTTACTGCACTTCAAAAAGGAATGCTCCCGACCCTCGTAATAAAGTCAATCTCTGTGACTGTAAGCAGCAGGGAAGTAGAAACACTTTGAAGCCGATGGTTTAAAGGGATGCTGAACCGAAATTTGGAGCTCATAAAACAAGGCTGGAACGATAGGTGGCACGCTGCAGAATTCAAAAACATCACTCAGGCAGCAATAGCTCTAACAGATGGCCTTATTATTGGCAAAAAAGCGTGCGATTTAAGACGGCCCACGAAGCCGACGAGGCATGTGTGTCGCGACGCTCATTCCCCGTCCTCGTCACTTCGTCACCTCGAACAGGCGAACCGAATCAAGGAAGAAAGAAGCGACGCCACTTCCCCTCATTATCAACAGTTTCAGGAGGATCGAGATGTCAAATCCTGTCTTGGTAGTGCCTTTTTTTTTTTTTAAATACGATCATCTTTTTTAGACATCGGTGTATGAGTGATGTTTTGGAGTTTGTAACATCCCAGTCAACTTTTCAGCGGCCTTATTTTTCCAAAAACACAATTTGCTTCAGCAACCCTTTAACAGTAGCACAACACCTGGCTTGTTTTCAAAACGTTGTAAGAAACAAGAGGTCTGTACACAGCAAAAGTTGTAATGTTCAGGTTTAGATTTAATATTGTATACATAAATCAATCTAAGATATTGCATCCTCCTCCCTAAAGGCATTTGATGAGTATCTGCGTACAAGTTTATTAAATGTGAAGTCCGAAATGTTTCTTTAGCAAGCGCAATGTTTAGATAATGGACAGAATATAGCATTTTCAAGACACATTGCCCTGCCGATCCGTACTCAATTGGACCATAGTCCTGATTGTAAGAAACCAGGGCGTTGTAGAATCGGATGGGACAGCGCGTATCAGCCCCCCAAGACATATTGAAAGCACAGGGTCCGATCGAGAAAAGTAAATTCTACCTTTCGACCCGCATAACAAAACAACGCATCGCAGAACGCTCAAACTCCGCCAGAATGTAACCCTAGCGGTCCAAGCAAGATGCCAAAGTTTCAGAATATGAGCATACCTGGAACAAAAGATAAAAGAAAAAAAAAACGAGAAATCTCTACGGGGAGGTTCCGACTACGGAGAGACGCAGACGGAGGCCGTGTGCTTTGCGTTGAATCGGATAGGTGGCGCCACCACCTATGCGGGTTGGCGGGTTATCACGGGCATCTGCCGGGCTTGGCGGCAAATTCGGAACTCTTCTCTATCATTTCTGAAGTATCACTTACGCACTGCTTTTTACTGCAACGAAAATCAAGATTACACGCTCTAATTTGTGATACTTCGGTGCATTTGCTCAGGCGTAACATTTCTTCATGCTAATTATTTTAGCAGATGTCGTCTGCTTTGCTCTTCGCAAACCCGAACGCCGTGGTGCACCTATTCTTCCCGTTCGGTAGCACATTCGACACTTGGTGCTGCAGGTTATGTGAAGTTCGGTATGGACGTGGTAGCTTCCTCTAGTGGACAAGTCTGCTCACTGCCAATAAACCGTTTATAACCTAATTAATTTTTTAAACTTACAATATTTACAATACATATAAACTTCAGCTGGGCCAATATATTTTCCTTTTTTGACGTCTGTACCGCTTTTTTATGTTTGCGTACTTGGTTCTTTTTTGTTTTTTTTTGTTTTTTGTTGGCAATGAAAATTAAAAAAAAAAAGGAAAAGGCAGAACATGCTAAGTCAGCGACTTTGTGACCCGGTTTACTCATTATGTCGAGTCTCGAACACGTTCGAATTTATTATTATTAATATTATTAAAGGAATTCAGTACTTTTGGTTTGCTGGTGTCTAGATTAAATGCTGGACAATTAAGCTGCCCCGTCAAAAAACCAGGTTCACCATTTGCATGGCACGGCGACACCAGATGAGAGAGACACGGGAGAGCGCCGAGCAGCAGTAGCTCAGCAGCCGACAACCGTAATTGGCAGTCCTAATAAGGGCCATTTGTCCGAGGTAACGAAATAAAAACGGGATAAAGACGACGCACATTGCGGAAGCTATCCTTGCTTCCAGATGAAAGTATGTGGAGTGCTTCAGGGGCAGGCACTGGAAGGCAACACCGTAGTCCTACGGTTGTGCCCCAACGTGACCTCCCAGCTGTCAGGTGCAACGTCCAAGTGTCGCCTCGTATTCGGCAAACGCCGCAGCTCTCATTTCGCCCGCAATGAGCAGAACCGCAGCCTCAATGCGTTGCTTGAGGATGTCGAGTGTGGAGATTCGGCCGGTGTAGACCTGTGACTTGATGAACCACCATACAATAAAAATCACAGATTGTTAGGTCAGGGGATCGCGTTGGTCATGGCATGCTGGGCGAGCCTCTTCCCACCCAGCGTCCAGGAAAGGTGTCACTTAACCATTTCCTGACGGAGGTCCGCCCGTGTGGGGACGCTCCATCTTGCATGAATACGCAAACTTGTCGTTGCATGTGGAGGGCCTCGAGCTCGGGAAGAAACTCCTCCTTGAACATGCGCAGATAACTTCTGGCCGTTTCAGACTCATCGAAAAATGAAAAGGCCCAACAACACCCTCCCTCCAGATCCCGCACCAGACAGTTACCTTGGGAGAGTGCTGAGACTTCTCTATTGTCCAGTGAGGGTTGCCGTTGCTCCAGTACCGGCAGTTCTAAGCCTTGACTTTTCCGTCGAGGTGAAAGACGGCCTCGTCCGTGAACAGAAGGAAGTCCAGATGAGAAGGGTTGGCCGCGATCCTTAGGATCTCTTCGCGGCAAAAAATCGAGCCGTCTTTCATTGTCTTCAGTGTTCAGCTCGTGGAGAACGTGAACCTTGTAGGCATGCAGGTCGTGTCGGCCAAGAATCCGGCGCGCAGTGTAATCTGAAACTCCAAACAAACTCGCCGCTCTCTTCTTGGACAGGTGCGGGTCCGCTTCGAAAGCAACCATGATCCCATACGCGAGCTGCTCTTTCTCCGGCGTGCTGGCGAAGACGTGCTTCTTGTTCGCGACGCTGCCCACAACGCCAAAACGCTGTACCCACTTCCAGATGGTTCTCTTTGACGGCGGCCTGGACGGTGCGCTTGACGGTATCGGCGGCGAGCATCCTTAAAGCTTCTGCGCTTTAAATACCAAACCACGACCAACGCGCGTTGCTTTTGGGTTAATTGCCTCAACAGGCAGAAAAGTGCAGCAAAACACGGTAGAGATTAAAAGTAATCGACGGGAGAACCGGTGTTCGGGTTTGCAAAGAGCAAAGCAGACAACATCTGCTAAAATAAGTAGCATGAAGGAGTGTTATGCCTGAGCAAATGCACCGAAGTATCCCAAATTAGAGCGTGTAATCTTTATTTCGGTTGCAGTGAAAAGCAGTGCGTGAGTGAAACTTCAGAAATGATAGAGAACAATTCCGAATTTGCCGCCAAGCCCGGCAGATGCCGGTGATAACTCGCCAACCCGCATAGGTGGTGGCGCCACCTATGCGATGCAACGCAAAGCAGACGGCCTCCGTCTGCGTCTCTCCATAGTCGGAGCCTCCCCGTAGATATTCCCTTTTTTTTTTTCTTTTATCTTTTGATCCAGGTAAGCTCATGTTCTGAAACATTGGCATGTTGCTTGGACCGCTAGTGTTACATTCTGGCGGAGTTTGAGCGTTCTGCGATGCGTAGTTTTGTTTTGCGGGCCGAAAGGTAGGGTTTACTTTTCACGATCGAACCCTGTACTTTTTGGATATTGGATGATTGCCGTCACTTTTGCTTCAGCTCCTCACTATGAGCCAAAAAGAAAGTTTGTTGTCAAAGATACCCCATAAAATTGTGCTCTTCCTTTACAGGTACAGCAGTACTATCGAGTTGTAAAACTGGGCTCAAGTGACAAAGCACGTCCCGGGGAAAAGGTACAGACACCGTTTTATCAAGAGGAGATTTAAAGTTATCTTTATCGGCCCATTTAAAAATGGTATTCATCGAGACATGCTGTTGGCTTTCTCGACTTAAGATATTGCAGGACTAAAGGGGAATCATATCGTCCACTTATAACAAATTTGAAACAGATGGTTGTATCACTGCAGCAAGACTGTTTATCTTAGCTTAAAACAGAGTAAGACTCAACACCCCCCCCCCCCCCCCCCCCCCTTGAGGTACGCATTTTTAGGAAGAAAACACCGGAGAGCGTGGAACCGAACCTGACTTGAAACGTGCGGTTAGTAAAACAAGTTTGAATGCAACCCGAAATTCGTCCACGGATGCCATATGTGTGTAAGTCTTTAAAAATCCCCCATCGCCATGCAGTGTCTTAAGCTCTCTAGGTCGACAAATACTGACACGCAGTGCTGTCGTTGTAGAAAAGCTTCAGATATGAAAGTCTGTTGGCAAACAAGAAGATACAAAGTTGCGCGTTTCCAACACTGAAAAAAAAAGCAAAAGCTTCCCACAATTGGTTATAAAGTTTGCCAGACAAGGGACAAGGGCCTCGATATCTTAACGTTTATTGTTTCAGGTACGAGTGCACACTCCTTTCTTGCAAAGGCCACCTTATGTTCTCATAGTGTCAAAAGCTGTTTATATTTTAGAGCATCCGTTCCATACTTAGCTGTAGACTACTTTTCTGCTGAAGTCTTAATCTGTTTTTTTTTTCATTTGGTGTAATTGGACGAATTAGATACTTGAAAATATTTTGCAAGAAAATTGTCTCAACCCCTCGAAGTTTGCTGAGGTGAGGATACACGACGTCCTAAAAGAAACATAGGTGAGCCTAATCTTCCTCAGTCAGTCCCGCACATTTTTTTTTATGTAACAAAGATACTTGGAACATACTTCATCCACGATGGCCTCTTGGCCTACTTCTTTGTCTAATGAGCCATTCCTTTACTGTCTTTAAACTGTATTTTTTCCCAGACAGTTGGATACCAGTAAAACGTGCCCCAGGCCTTATTCTGGTACTTTAGTGTGGCAGTATTGTCGTTGGTTTACGAAGACTTCCACCGGTTCGGAAGATTTCAAGATGCTTGTGGAATGGAAAGGGACGCTCAATTTATGATCCGGTTAGTAATGTACAGTGCTCCTCAAACTTAACGCCGCCACAGGGTTCCCAAACATTGAGCTGGCGTCGCCTGCTTCTTGTTAAATTTGTCACCACAAAGGTCGGGATGCCTTCCCAGAATCGGGTACAATCGGGAACCCAAACATTCTTCAGATAGTTCAATCGGCCGCAGCAGGGACTGTCAGAAACGGCAAATGCCGTGGCGGCGTTAAGTTTGAAGCGCACTGTACATGGTAGCATTCTTAAGGGCAATGTTGTACAAAACGCCGTCCTGGAACGCGTTTTTTTAGGAGGAACGAAGCAACGAGGCCGTTCCATTTGGTATCGCTGTAACTGGAACGGGAACTCATTACATTTTTACTGAAACGGAAAAAGGAACGCCGTTCCTTTTTTTTTCGTCGCGTAATTTTAATTTTATTTTTAACTTTAAAAAGTATAGAACCAACAACTTCACGAAGAACATTATCTCGCAAACCTTTTGTTACTTCTTTAGGGTTACTTATGTGGGGTCCTCGCTTGGTTACCATCGTGTGCAGGCGAGCTGGTGGGCATTGATTCTCTTTTCAGTGCCCGAGACTGCGGCAAAGAAGACACAACTTAGTAAAAAAAAAGGATAAAAAGAGGGACCTGTCAAACCTATCTACTTTCTTTGTTTCCACGAATCCTCATACACCCAGAAATCTAAGGCCAACTGCAGCCATCACTTAACATCAACTAAAGGCCCATTCACACACGTGGAAGCAAGTACGACCGAGAGAGACAAGACCAGTTTTTAAGTCTCTTGTAACATATTAGGACCGGATGCGCTGTTGCGGAGCTGGTTCTAAGACGTCGCAATAGACCTAAAAACCGGTCTTGTTTCTCTCGGTCGTACTCGGTTGCAAGTGTGTGAATGGCGCTTACGAGACCTACAGTTACAACAAAAGACCAGGTTACCAGACATCGAACGCACCCTTGTAGCTCGAACATGAGTCACATAAAATATACACAAAAATAAACTTGATTCCTTCTTCCCTTCTCCTCCACCTTCAAACTGAACTAGGAATCTGACCTTCACAAAGAGGGACTGGCGGATTTCAAGACTCAGCTTCCAAAAGGCAGGAAAGTGGAGATTTGGGCCAGTTGGTTCATTGCAAGCAAAAAGCGCCGAAAAAATACAGGGACACAGACGTCTGTGTTCCCGTATTTTTTCGGCGCTTTTTGCTTCCAAAAGGCCCACCATCTTCTCCACTTACTCGTCTTGCGGACAACAACATCCAGAAGCAACTGTTTTATGTTCAAGCTCAGAACTTAAACATGTGAGGCTGTTGTAAAACGCTCGTGCAATGTGAGGTGTGAACCCTTTAATGAAAAATGATAAAATTAACCCCGCTTCCTCTTTCCCGGCTCACAGTAAATTTGGTTCGTCTGAATTGCCCTTCACACACAAGATGCTCAAAAATGCTGAGATTTCTAAAGGTGAATATATCAACAAATAGAACCTTCAGGTTGCTTTCTTCTCCTGGTGTCCTTCCATTACGGGATTCAAATTGGTATAGAAAACAAAAACTGTTTGACCTAACTAAATATGGTAATTAACAAAATACAAAAGTAATGTATATGTAACGATACGTTCTATTTTTGAGCTCTAACGGGAACGAGTTCCTTTCACATAGATGGAACTTGCAACGGGAACGCGTTAAACAATCGGGAAGAACAAGGAACGAGCTTTCGTTACTCTTTTTAAGGAACGTGTACAACACTGCTCAAGGGTCATGGATAAAAGTTCGGCGGCGTCAAGTAACGCTTCCAACGCAAAACGAGCCCAGTCTGCTTTGTCCAGTTTACACTTGGAGATGTGGGTTGGAAGTGAAATGAGTGCCAGCGTACTTTTAAAGACACGGGAAAATGGTCACTTCCAAAAATATTGTCTAAAACCTTCCGAGAAAAACATGGAAGTAAAGATGGTAATGAAGGAGACTTATCAGTGAAACGAAGACTATTATAAGGTGTAATCACCAATCGCATCACTTTCATTTAAAAGAAAAAGGCCGGATGACAACAAAAATTGCTCAATAATTCCTCCACGAAAGTGTTAGAGGGCACTTCCTCACATAGGGCTGTCCGCATTAAAATCCCATACAATTTTAAAAAAGGGTTATACGAGCTGGCCAACTAGTTCTTGGAGGTAGTGTAAATGCAGCGAAATACTTCGTATCAGGTAGATTGAAACCAGTGTACTAAGGCAGTCAAGAAAAACACGAACTACCACTATCTCTAGTAAGGTCATAAGCGCCTATTGGACTCGAATGCTGCATTAGCATTCGACATGAACTGGGGCCCAGCCGTGTGCTTTACGCCGAAATAAAATGGTGAGAGTTGTGTTGCTTGATGGGGTTCTGCAAAAGGGTCTATTGTGTCGTACGAAAAGGAAGTGTCCTGGTATATAACTATGCATCAACACATACTATTAAAGTATACGCTCAGAGGTGTGTTTGTTTTTGCAAATAACAAGTTACAGCAGTGTGCTTTAATGTTATTATCATGTGTGTTGTTTTAAGTATCCTCTCTGCAATGCCTACGGAGACCCCTGGAAGGAATCAATTAATAAATAACAATTTCACATCACTGGAGTTGGTTTTCGGATGCACCGTGTGTTCAGGAGAGGTGGAACGATTGCAGACCCATGCAACAAGTCTGCCAGTCTGGTATGTTCCATTAATTAATATTGAAGGGTCAGAGATGCGAGTGTCCTCAAAAGGACCTGCGAGTGCAGTAAACACAATTCTTGGTGTATACACTCTCAAGGCGTAAAGGCAAGCGGAAATATGTTTATCGGGTTAGTCTATCGAATATGTTAATTTCCACTTGCTTACATAATTATTGATTCTTAGTAAATGGTTCCATAATGAGTTCTTTCTGCGACAGTCTTCTGTCGGGCGTTCAGTCGCAGTACTTGTGGACCTGTTGTCGGATGACGCTCCTGTCATGTCGGTGTTCAGTTTGGTCGAGTAGCAACTTTTATTGACTGATGCCGCCTTGTAATCACGTCATGTGCGGCCACTGACATCTTATGCACTGAAGCCGCAGGGCTGGCTTCTAATCCGCAAAGTTTCCTGGTAGTTTTCTGCATCAATGCAGCAAGCTCGGGCATGTATTGGTTACGTGGTTGTGCCTTTTGCTGTACCGTTGATTTGATAGCTGGCAACAATGTTTTTTCCTATTCAAGCCATTTCACTTCCATTTAGTAATGGTGATTTATTCTGCATCCCGCGAACACTGCAACTTGTGTAAGTCTCGTGCGCCAAAGTGAAGTCTGGTGATGCATGCAGTGTTGAAACTTATTGTATGGAAGCGGGCATCCCGACAAAGAGGAAGTTGAAGTAAATCGTTCACCTGAGCTGGGTCGTCCTGTTCCTTTCCCCTACGAGCGCCCTCAAGGCGCAACATTTTGGTGCAGAAACCCGGGAGAGGGCTTAAATAAACGGTGAGAACCTGACTGGACCCATTAACGGAAGGTCACAACAGCCAACCTATAGCAACGATCGACCGGCAAGATGAGCAAGATTTTAGCCAGTGCAACGGACGCCCATGACAATATCACCCTCAACGATGTCGACATCAAGCACCTTCTGCAACAAAGATCTGCGTTACGCAACAAGGTAACGACACTCTTTGATTTTCTGGAGAAAGCAATGCCAGAAACAACGACAGCCGGACAATTTAACGAAATCATCGCGATGCTAACAAACTATGAATCTCAACTTAAGTACCTGGATGATGCTATCGAACCATTCATACCCACTGAAGAACTTGAAGAAGAATACACTCACGTCATAGAACTAAACGACCACATCGTAGGACATCTATCAATGCTGAAGATTAAAGCCTAACTAGTCAATCAGCAGGTGACGGAACTGGAAAAAGTAGAGCGAGAAAAGCCACAATTATCTAAACAACGTAATATATCAGATATGAGTTCCATCAGACCACATCTCGTGAGACAAACTCAGCCTTACAGAAACAATTATGAACTCGGAACTGTCACCGGTGTGACAACAGACTACGCTGACGATCGTCTAGTCACAGAACATAAATCAGAGCAGCAGACGAAGGACAGATGCGCATCAACTGGAACGACAAAGGTGACCAATACGCTACTGGACGACACCCCCTACAGGCGACTTCATCGAAGAACATAGTTTACATGCTAACTGGCGAAGAAGTCATGTCTGATTTCAAGAAAGAGTATGAAGCCGGCACTCACAGAAGCCCTCACATTCAAAACGAAGGCGAGTTGAAAACAAAGAAGAATAGACTCAGAAAAGCACAAAAAGATAGGAAAAAACGGAACCGTGCCAAAGCAACTAAACAAATCAATGGAACCTTCTTGAACAGGAATGTCAAACGACCTCCTCAACGAAACAAGCAATTTAAGAAACAAGGGAGACTATACAAGCAAGAAGCACAAAACAAAGAATCGGCGTACATCAGCGCCTAACGAGAGCTATAAAGGAGATTAGGAAACGAGCGTATCGTACACTTCGCGCCTTGTCCCGTCCCCGTGATTTTAATACACGTGGCTGCACGATCGACTTCCAGATTCAATGGAATGAAGGATGGAAGACTACATCGCTCGCTCACACAAGGCAAGACATCGTCCCTGGATTCTATGCAAATGACAGACTTGACGTGACACAGAACGACCTAAACGGCAATGATAAAATAATCACCAGGCTACCAACGTGACCTTCCGGGAAGCATAGACGTTCAGAGAAGGTCAGAATTATCTTTCTTCCAACATTCAACTTTAATGCAACGGCACATCAGCTATTTCTTCTTCTTGCGGGGGGGAGTGTGTTGAAACTTATTGTATGGAAGCGGGCATCCCGACAAAGAGAAAGTTGAAGTAAATCGTTCACCAGAGCTGGGTCGTCCTGTTCCTTTCCCCTGCGAGCGCCCTCAAGGCGCAACATGCAGTCCACCTTTGAGAGCAACCAACCATTCTATTTCTTCAAGCCGCCAAGCGGCACTCTCCCTCAAAGTTGGAAATTATGTGTTTCGTGGCGTGGACACAGATAATTAGTGTCAGCAAATTATTAGGCATTGACAGTAGACGACAACCGACACCAGAACAACTGTCCTTGCATTGCCGCCCACCTGCTTCTCTTGCTTACCTCCTGTCGAGGTGATGGGGATCACGAGCTTCGGGGTAATGTCGGCACCAGAGACAAAGACCGCCGAAGATAATCCTCAATCTTTCGCGGACGCTCGTCGAGACGTGGTCGAGGGCCGTTCGGCACGAACCTTGCAGGCCAATTCATTAGTACGGGCACCTTCAGTAAACATGGTCGTCCTCATGCAATGATAGCAGAGTGGTTTTCGGTCGGCAATTCGCAGCACCTCCGTTTTCCTCGGTGTAATTTGTTCAGCGCGGACCTACACTGGTTCTTCCCGATGTCAGGAATGCTTCGGAGTTGGAGTGTCTCGTTGAATTGGCATTGAATAGTAACAGGTAGCCGGTGGTGGTCGTTGTGACTTTGTGGCATAAGTCGCCCTCGGTTCGTCAGATGCCGCTTTGCTCTGAGAAGTCTCCAGTTGAAATGCTTGTCGAACTCCTACCCAAACAATCTCGGCAATCAAAATAAATGCCGGGAGACAGATGGCAGGAACTAGCTTCCTTATCTCCTCCCGGACACTGTTGTGGATGATGTCGTGGATGCCTGGGGGGCTGGTGTCGAAGTTGCAGCTGGACGACTCGAGTGTCGAGACGCTGAGGAGTTGTTGATATTGACAGGCTTGGGCCTGCATTGTACATTCAATGTTGGAAGCTTCGGTGATATGAACTCTTCAACTGCAGTCGTGGGGTTGCGGACAAGGCTGCCGAAGGTGTTGTACCTCACATGAGGGATATGAGGTTCTTAGCTTCTTATCTTCTGTTGCATCAGGGTTGGCGTGGGTGCTCGATCAGGCGCAAAACATCCTCCACAAAGGTGGTGGCACTCTTGCTGGGGCCGTGTCCTGAACAGAATCTGGAATTCGGCTCTCTCTCGTCAATCTTGACTGATGAACTTGCACCAGCTCGGTCTTTCCAACTTCCCACGACGTTAGGGAGGATTCCTGGTTCTCAAACCAGTGCCTGGCAGTTTCTTCCACGAGAGGTATAGGTTCTGCAGGAGCTGGTTGTCCATCTACCCACCGTGGCGGGTGACACGGTCATATGGTCACATTGTTCAATCCAGCCCCCGACGTCTTATGCACCTTGCGTGAAAGGGCATCACAGTGCGAGGTGCGACAGCCATGCAAACGATGGTGGCAGCGGACGCGGTTTGCCGCTACAGGTTTGTCATTGTTGGCTTAGTCAGCTTCGCTTTTTCTGGCAAAAGACCTAATTCCAATGGTTCTTGCTGGTAGCAGCGACTGACTTGGATTTCAGGTTCTTCATAGTGTATTTCCGAGGTTCGTCCTTGTGGTACTCGCTCGTCCTGCGGTTTTCCTGCCGGGCTCGGGATAGGACTTGGTTCCCGGCTCGCCGGGGGTTAAGATGCGGGATAATCGGCCGCCCGTGTCTTGTTATTGGGCAACTCGGCTGAGGAGCCGCCAGGGTCCATAAAGAGTGAAGGGCTATGAGTAAAGTGCGCAGCACCTCTACCAGAACATACAATGACACCTGAGCATGGCCTGCAACTTTCCAGAATCATAAATATTGATAGAAAATAGGACTGGAGCAAGCATCCGTGACAATATACAAAAACAGACAGAAGTGAGTAGTCTATCATGTCCACTAAATAAGCTGCATTGCTTTAGTGATATTCTGCCCAAATAAATCCTCTCCTTTGGCGTTTGGCGACTGCCGAGGACGAGCTGAACTGAAACGGATGTGGGCCCACTTTTCTGGTAATGAGCCGCTGCAGACTGTCGCCGCAAAGCGGCGTGAACGGGTGGGCTGGGTAGGTAACACGCACAATGAAATGTCCATACAGCCTGCAATTCGCGTAACGAGTGTTGATGAAATTTCGGTGGCGACGAAACGTGCGAGAGGCCAGCAGAATCAATACCAACAGCAACACCTGTGCTCCGTGAAAGTACATTTCTACGCCAGAGCCATTTTGTAGGCAGCACAGCATCACCTAAAGCACAACACAGGAACTACCAGCTTGAAGGCAGCTCTTCGGCGCGCCGCACACCTGTGCTCCGTGAAAGTGCACGTCTACGCCGGAACAATTTGGGAAGCAGCACAGTATCATTTAGCACGGTGCGGGAACTACGAGCGTCAAGGCAGCTCTCCCATGCACCGCACAACAAAAGTGAGCCTTCGGTCATTTTAGCGAAGCGGCACCAGGATTGCACACTGCCAAACACGACTCAAGCAATTTCCGTCGCTAAACTGTGTATACAAATATATTGCACAACTTCACTGCAGATCTTGAAGGTTCCGATGGTCAACGCGAGCACAGAAACGTTGCCTTAAAATTTGTCCTAACGGTGTTCGAATGAATCCGAGGTCCGAGCAACGTAGGGCCGATTGTCTCTTTCGTGGCAACATCCCTGTCGGTCACCAGCGAAATGCACACCGTTCCTCCGTATTTTCACGTTATACCTACGTCAGACACCACGCTGAACTCTGAAGTCGCTTTCGACCGGCCTCATATGACGGCTTCCACGTCTGAAATCAACTCGCCGAGACGAACGACAGCGAACAAAGCATCCGACAAGCTCCGGCCTAGCTGGCGCCAGCCGCTGCATGGGCGCTGCCATCTTTCCTGTGACGTCACGTATTTGGTTTGGTCATGTGACGGGTGGTCAAATTTGCGTACAATGGCAGCCGCCTTATGAGGTCACTTTTGAATGCAGACCGGAACCCCGGTTTATCGCCCTAAGCCCCTCTACCTCGTTGTCATAGAGTTATTACAATAAACGCTAGAGGCTCAGCTGGCGCTAGTGTCTACGGGACTTCTGGTTGCAAATTGAAGCAGACAGCATGCAGCCTACTTTTCCAGTCTTCCTGTGTATTCCTATGAGAAAAGGCGCGTGAATTTTGTCTCGTCGCAGGAAAATAACATGAATAACTTTTGTTATTTATGTTGTACCTGGTAGTATGTATCTTTTTTAATATTGTGAAAGTTTAATTGCTTTAGTTACATTATTTCTTTACCACTGAACGATGCTAAACTTCGCTATATTTCAGGCCTGAACCTCTGTTCCATGGCAGGTATGTAGAAACGAGCGAAGATTCTAAGCAAAATAACGGTCGTAAGGAATGTAGAGTGTGTTCAAAGTTCGCCAACATTCCGTCGTTGCTGATATATTGCTAATATGCCTGTCCTCTAATAACATAAAATGACCCCGTCGTGCATCTTTACGAGTGGTTAAAAAAAAAACGTTCGAAACCTAAAGAATAAAGTACGTGGACTAAGAAAGGTGTGTTGTCTTATTATTTCCTATGTTGGGCAGTTTTTATCGCGCACCTGTCCTCTGGCTTTCCCCTAAAGATTTGGAGCGTGCGGGTGATGATTTGAATACAGAGCAAGAATCTTCGCACATATTCATGAGCATAAAGAATAAAGCAGTACTTATTTATTGCAAATCGGATTATATTACGTGACTTTCAATTTATTTTGATCGTCTGCAAGCAGAAGGAGTTACTTACCCAGTGTTACTGCGTAGTTCTTGCCATCTCTCTTGGTTTTCCACGTGTCCTTCGTTCATTTGGCACGTATATCCCCCATGCTGGAAAGCGTCGACGCCGTGTTCGCGCTAACAGTGTCCGACAGTACACATAAATACATGTACGAAGCGGTTTCAACACCGTTTTAATGCCGCAAAATTCAAATAAAAATGCTGTAACTGACCAAATATTTCATCTGCGTGACTGAGAAATGTTCCAATGTGCCTAGTACGTAAAAATTATTCGTGATATGTACTCTTATAATCGAGCGCCGAGAGAAAATGAATTCGCTTTTTCCCATAGAAATACATTGCCAGAAGTCAATTTCTGACTGCTTGCTGTCTCCTTCAAAATGCAACAGTACTAGCGCCAGCTGAGCCTCTAGCGTTTATTGTAATAACTCTATGGGTGAAATAGGTTTGGCGCAAGGTATGCATCGTTTCTTTCACCACGGTTTGGCAGAGAAACAAAGGGAGGTTAGCGTGAGAAAACCCGAGGAGCGGCTTTCAAATAAAAAGAGTGGAGATCTTCATTTCGATGAATACCAAGGTGAGCGCTTACCACAGCTTTTCTCTATTTATAATGCGCAAGGAGCTCTGGCTCCAGAACGAGGTTTCTGTCTTCGGTCACTTCGGTACCTCGTGAATTTGGGTTGAGTATGCGGAGGAAAAGCACGGCGGTGGCTATCTAGCGCGCGTGCTGGAAGCGGAGCCGGAGCTTCTTGCGCAGAGTTAACCTTTGCGATAGTTCATACAGGCCACCGTGATACAGGCCACCGTGATAGAGGCCAAGAGCCTCGCGTTTATGGCCTTCGCTGCGGAGTATGCACGTGGTTCAAATTTGTTAATTTCGATCCCACACCAGGGGCGGCCGCACGTGCGTTTTTGTTTGTGGTGTGCCGCGTGCTCCACACTTAGTTCTATTTTTTTTCTTTGTATATCACGCTCTCTGCCGATTACAGTGTTTTAGAGAGTTGTAGTGGCAAGCGCGGCTGCCACCGCGTGAAGATTGTGCGCATTGACGACACCTTAGCGCTGCTGTTCTGTGTCCTAGGAACTGTGGCAAGAGGCTTGAATAAAGAAGAACGAAGCGCCGGCGACACACGCTCTTCATATTTAGAGCCCAGCGGACATGGCCTCGTCTCGTCCTTCCTAGATATTGCTACAGGAATGTGCCCCCGTCAGCCGCTCTCACTTTTTTTAATAGTGAGAGGAACAATAAACTAATGTATTGTTTTTTTGTCATCGTGTTGCTGATGCGGGGACCAGCGTTTGTAAGGTGCAAGGTGGAGCACGTTTGGCAACGGGCAAGGTGCCACTACAACTAGCGAACATAAATTGTTTTTTTTTTTCTTTTGTGTGGAAGGCAGTTTATGAAGAAAAAATACCTCAATTGGGAGTACATAATCCTTACTCGGCCCGCAACCTCGCCCTCGGGCTCCATTTCAGCATTGTCGGCGCCTCTCTGTCATTTATACGCTGTCGTCCTCCCCTTGCAGATATCATCTCATAATCATCACTAGACGTGGCACCGCGGGCCTCCATGGTACGGGCTGTCGCCTTCACGCGGTGCCACGGCTTTGCTGCGCCAATAAAGATTACTATTACTACTACTATGAAGCATTAAAATACTATATGAACACAAACTTCAACAACCCTTAATATGAAAAAATAATTCTCAACTCACTGCTTTATAACTTCTCAAAAGCGGTAATGCACTTCATCGACATACACAGCAAGCACTTGACAGATATCCAGCCACATAGTATCAAAAATACTACACAATAGTCATAATAGATTGCGGCATAGAATCCTAACCTCTTCGTCATTGACGATGTGCACATAGTCCCGAAGGACACGGCGTGGTTCAAAATGTCTCTCGCACACCCCTGATGACTAGGCGAGGAGCTTGTCTTTTCGATTAAGATTTTTTTCCACACTGTAGTCTGCGCGACTCCTCCTTTGGCGCACGAAACAGCGACGGCTCACGATCGCTGGTGGCAGCTCTTGTTGACCGGGTAGCCCGACTTGCATCCCGGCACGAAGAAGTGCGTGCGTCCGTCTTTTTCCTTGCATTTATGACCGAGACGGCAACGGAACGGGGAAGACTCCCCACCACTGCACCACAAAGAGAAGTGCTACGGTGCTACGTTCGGCAGAAGCGTACCGCCTCAGCCTCGTCGTCTTCTTCGCTCATCGCACATCTTCCATCTGCCACAAATTCTCCTAGGGCAGTAAAGCCCCTTGATAAAGGCGTTTTTTACAAGTACCGCCAACCATTGTTATGGAAACGCGCGAGACACGTGCCGCGAGCGGGTGCTCCGCCGCCATTCGCTTCCAAGGGCCGCTCATTTCAGTGCTACGCCGCCATTTGCTTCCAAATGCCACTCGAGACACGTGCCCTGTGCACTCGCGCATTTGACGCTACTTGTAAGACAAACGCAAACACATCGAGGGGCTTTATAGGGCACGGAACTCCAGCGCCACTCGTGGCATCTACGGTGACCGTCTTCACGCGGCCCATTGTAAGCGGGCGCCGCTCTTGCCCCTACACCCTCTAGAACACTGTACTGCCGATGTTTTTGTTTCGGATGCCGTCTTCGTGCTCATGTGCGATGCCTCGCCAGTGTTTTGACTTGTTTAGCTTTTCTCTGTACATACTCATCTTTGTGCATATGTTATTTCTGGCGTAATGACGCGACATTGGTTTGAGCCCGTACTTATAAAAAAGTAAACAGGAACGGTGGAGTACGTGGTTTTTCGGAGCAATCTGAACGCTGGACGGTGAAGGCCTCGGTAACTGTCCGCGTGTCTACCTTTGACAGCGAGATTGCGCGTTCCCACTGTATTGATGGAGCCAAGGGTCGTACACGAAAATTAATTTGACAGAGATTGGGGGCGGGGGGGATATCTTGGCAGGGCATTTGCATTTTATTTAAATATGAGATGAAATTATCAACCAATATCTGAACAAATTTCAAATATCAGTTTGTATAAGGAAGATGTCGCAATAAGTGTAGAGAAATGTTTCACCTTCATTATTGCCGCACCTTTAGTTCGTCCAGCCAACCAGGTTTAAGGAGGACGACATATGGTGTTTCCCAAGTCCTTTTTGGCGTCCGAGCCTTTTGTGAAAATTTGTGCTCGCACCTAAAGGCAGCTAACGAAGGCCACCAAACTTTAGTCACGTAACGGGGAGCTCTATAGTCCTTTCAGGCAATATAAGCTTCCGTGGTCTCATTGAAGTCTGGTCGCAAAATGAAATAAATAAGTCAAAACAAGTTAAGCGAAATAAGTCAAGAGTTTCGGGATGTGACTAAATGACATCACCAAAGGTTGTCACTAAAGGAACTATCTACAGGGGAGCCATGAGAGTGAAATCACCCTCGCTAACGAAACCATAGCACAAACGGTTACTGTCAATCACTGCAATTACTCGCTTCAGCAGGTAGATGACCAAACATTCCTTACAGGTGTCGCATCTCTGCAAGTCACCATGGCATGTTCAACCGTCACCGAGGACATCTCGGGCGTAATTGAGAGGTCGCTGCAAAGATTGCTAGTGCAGCGGCTTTACGCGGACTGTGGTGCTCATCATTAATGAAAGGGTGCCCCTTGGGTGGTGCATTTTGTGTGGGCATTCCCCTGTGTCACACGGGGTCCTCACATGTTAGTATATGTGAGGAGTTGCTATCAGTTGTAAGCATTCATTTGTCATCCAGCAGTGCTTTATTTCTACTTTATTTGTGCGTTGTGTTAGGAAGCAGTAGGATCACGGTTTTTAGATAAAAAAGCGTCAGACAACGAAGACAAAGGGAAGAGTTGGAGAGGACGATGCGCTGCTTTCAGCTGATTTTTATTCGGAAAAATGAACATAAGTACACTCCCAGGCAAACCTTTCGTTCATTAACAAACATTTCGCAAGATAAATTCAATTTCCTTATATCCATTTCCTTCTCACGAGAATTCATCTCGCGAGAAGCTTGCTTATGAGCGAAGGGTTTGCTTGCAAGTGTATATATGTTCGTTTTGCCGAATAAAAATTCAGTTGAAAGTAGCGCATCGTCCTGTCTAAATTCTTGTATTTTTCTTTGTTGTCTGGCGCTTTTTAATCTAATGATGTACCAACTTGATTAACTGCAGATTCTCTTACAATCACGGTTGTCCTTCTAAATTTGCTTTTCAAAACACTCAAGTGTCTAAGCTCATCACATATACATCATTTCTGAACATTTTTGGCGTTATTACTCCTTAGCCATCTGTGGGACAGCTGTTTGATGTGTAGTTTGGAGACGTCTCACATACCGACGCAGACGTTGGACGAAGATCGTAGGAATGGATTGACAAAAAGCGAAAGCTGGTTCGCATATATTTTGTAGCAAAGTATGAACAGTGTGTGAAGCAATCGACACAGTTGCTGGCTTTAAAAAGTATACAATGCGGATAAACATGATGCCATGTAGTATGTGCACACTCAAGTAAATATTTGAAATTGAGGCAGAATGGAGTAGTGCAGCAATTTTTCTGATTGTTTTCTATAATGCTTACTTCAACATTACATGCCTAAAAATTAATGTTAAAAAGAGAGTCCGGTAAGCCTCAGAGCAGCAGCTGACATTAGACCAAGAGACTTGGCTTCAGGGTCCCAAGAAATCAAGCCTTGGTGAGAGAGTGGGCGCTACCCTGAGACAACTAACTTAAGAACTTTATAACATTCTTCATCTTAGCTTTGATCCTGTTCATGTTTTGTTTGCTCTTGTTTGGCAATGAAGTGTTTCAAAAGATCAAGCATCACCTGGCTGTTTATATATTCCTCGCAGAGCACTGGACGCACCAGTCAGAAAGGACCACAACAGTGCACGAATCTGCATCAGTCGCATCCTTGTTTGGTTCAGTACGTAAAATACCAACTGACCCTGTACAAGTTGTAGCACTTCCCTATTGGAAAGACCAGTTTAAACTGGTAACCAGTTCCAACTGGTACCAGGTTCAAACTTGGATATTGCTCCAGTTTGACCAGTTTGATACTGGTTGAACTGATTGACTGGTTATGGTGGTTGAACTGGTCATACTGGTTGAACTGGTCATGGTGGTTTAACGGGTAACCAGCGGCTTATTGCCACTGGTTAAATTGGTTGAACTGGACAAACAAACTGTGCATACTGGTCTTACTGTGAAACTGTGCATACAGGTCTCACTCTGAAAATGTGTATACTGGTAATACTCTACGACTGCGTATACTGGTTCACTCCAAGCAGTTAAACCAGTTAAACTGGTAATATTGACAACACAGGTCGTAAACGGATAAAATTCACTTTTTTCCACAAAAAATACAGATACTTCAGACCACAAAAATAAACATAAAAACATATTTACAATTTAAAAAAAAATTGTCATGATATTATTCCTTATAGTCCCAGCCGGTCGGCGAGATTTTCCACATCTTCTGGAGTGTCGGGGTTCCGGTGGTGGATAACATAGTACCTCAAGGCATCTGAAATAAGAATAAACATCAGAAATTAGAGCCATGGCAGATTTATTCGCACCCTTCTGTTCTAAAACGGTATGTAACGAATGCCACGAATAAAAAAAATATGCACTATCATAAACAGTATGAGAGGGAATATGGAAGCGTGCGCCAACCGTACATGTAGTGCCAGTCTAGCGGCAATTAAGTATAAACCGCATCTAAGCGATTTGGCGAGCGACGAAAGAAGCGACGACGATCCGCTTCGCTGTCGCTCGGTCACTCGCGCGACGAGACAAACCGCATGAAAGCGACGGCAGCAAGCGACCAAGGCGATGAGCGATGATTTCTAAAAATCCAACAAACGAGTGACGTCGCGCGACGACCGACCGTGGGAAATCTTCGTCGCTCTTCGCTGATTCTCGTCACTGTCACCGTCGTTCGCTTAATTGCTTAGATGCGGTTCAGCCTTTACGCAAAGCAACGCCCAGGAGCGAAAAGATCCTGCTGTTACCCCCTTCCTGCCTCCCCAGTCTGTCGTCCGCTACGCAACTCGCAACCACTACGGTAGAATATCTCTGAAGCTGCATACACACTGGCGGTTGTATTACTAGCATAGCTGTTCCAAATCGGTTTGCTGAAACGTTCAGTTTCACATGCACCTTATTATGAAAATGAATCCAAATGGTCGAGCCTGCTTACCTGGCTCGCTGGCGCGGGGGCAGAGGCAGCCATTGCCAGCGCCGCAATGAGGACGGAACGAATTCCAAACACGCTCTTCTGGGACGCAGCCATTTCGCCCGCGAGCGAGTGGAACTCAGGTGGAGGACGTCGTCAGCCACAGGAACCATCGGCAGAGGCAGCACTCAAGGCTCCTGCAAACTATCTTATACAAACACAGCTTGAAGACAACTTCCAACCTCCCCAAGCAGAACAGCGGCCCCAAACAACGAACATCCAAACGGCCCAACGTGGGTCCAACCAGTCCAACCGTCGCGCCAAATCCGTTTTTTTTTTCTTTTTTTTTTCTTTTTTTTTTTTTTGTTGCCGGAGTTGTTGTTGACGCCGACTGGCGCTTCGAGCAGGCGCGAGGGCTGCGCTGATTGGCCCGCGCGCTCCCTGTCCTGGCACGTGAGCACCTCTCCCCTTTCAAGGCAAACAGGGCACCGGCGCATCCCAGGGGCCTGACTCATACTGCCACATTTTCCCGCGCTTCTCCAACATCACATGTAAGGCTCCCTGTCTCGGCCTCGGGCACTTGCGCTGGAGCCTGGAAGCGGCTTCTCGGTGCAGGCCAGGGTGGATAAAGGCCGTGGTAAAAAGCGGGAAAATTATAAAGTCCATGTGGGAACGATTGGCCGGCAGAAGGTAATGAACTTCTATGAGGCGATTGCATCACAGAATTCTTGACCTCTCGCGAACTATTGCTGCAAGCTAGCTGTACATGCGTCAAAATAGAGCTTTTATTTGGTCTACTAGTCTGTTATGCGACATCTGCATAGAGAAAACGTTCTGTAAAAGCCAGACATTTTCTCTGCTGTGGCAAGGTTCATTCTAGAAACACATATTTGCCTTTAGAATTAATAAATCTTATTGTTCTGCCAATTTTTTTATTTATTGTGACTCATGTGGAGTGTAAAAGCCCAATTCGCTCATGTAGAAAAAAATGGTCATTATTGCGGTTCTTCCGCTTGGGAGTTAAAATTAGAAACATTGAAACCAACTTGACCCAAATGAAAAAGGCCAATGATGCTAGATTCAAAAGAAAATGGATATTGTGCGCAGAGAGCGATGGAAATTGGGCCGCATCACGTGCGATGAGCGAAAGATGCATGGCGCACGATCCCGTCTGCCATGGTTATCAAGGCCTTCAAGAAGTGCGGAATTTCTAACGCTATGGGCGGCACCGAAGATGAAATTCTTTAGGCCGTTGACAGCGATAAGGAGTCGCCCGAGAACGATGACAAGTGATGCATACTGCCCCACGAGCGCTGCACCGGACCGTCGCCATGATGACTACCTTACCGGCGAGAGACAGCGCCGTTCATTTCATCGCAAGATTGAAGCATTCGGAATAAACCTGTGTTGTTCCAAGTGAGAAAAGTTTAATTTCTGTTTTTAACCTACAAAATCTGGTGCGAGTAACAATCGAAGTCGTGGCGTTTTTTTCATTTTTTGGACCTCGAGAAAAGGGTGCACGTTACAATCGAGGGCGCGTTATATTCGAGTAAACTTGTCCCATCACCCACATAAAGCATGGTGCAGCAGTTATTAACGTTTTTATTTCAAGTTTTGTAGAATTTAAACTGGTTTAACCTATTTTTGGGAAGAAAATATAAAAAAACTCTTTAAGAATATCTATAAGTATGTTGGCTCTTACTTTTTGGATTGATGAAGTGTTCTCTAGCTAAATAAATAAAGCTGACCTTTCGTGTGGGGATTACTATGCCATGAATTCAGTTGCAAATGAATTGATTGTTTATAGTACCATGTCGCCCTGTGACAATCGCGAGATGGTAGAACATATATGACAAATAAATAGCTTCAACACTGTTAACAAAACCTTTTGTTGCGACTTTATTTTGCACAGTGAAGGTTACGAATGACTCTGCGCTATCCAATTTCCACACCCCTACAAATAAAGTGAAAAAGAGGGGTCAATCTGGTTACCAGTTAGGCCAATCTGGTGACCAGTTTGGTCAATCTGGTTACCAGTTGGAACAGTTTGGCCAGTCTGGTGTCCAGTTTGGTCAATCTGGTTACCAGTTGGACCAGTTCGGCCAGTCTGGGGACCAGTTTGGCCAATCTGGTGACCAGTTTGGCCAATCTGGCGACCAGTCTGGTCAATCTGGTTACCAGTTCAGCCAGTGTGGTGACCAGTTAGGTCAATATGGTGACCAGTCAGGCCAATCTGGTGACCAGTTAGAAGGCAATCCGGTGACCAGTTAGGTCAATATGGTTACCAGTTAGACCAGTCTGACTACCAGTTCCACCAGTTTGATTTCCAGTTAGACCAGTCTGACCAGTCCAAATACCAGTTTGACCAGTTTAAATACCAGTATGACCAGCTAGATTTTCAAACTGGTCTACCTCAGAACCAATAGTAGAAGCTGCCACAACATCTTGTGCAACGATGTGCCAGGAGAAACCAGATATTCCAGTTCCAGATTTACCCGCTTCGGCCCACTCATCAGATCAAGCCAGGCTACAGGTACGACATGTGTGCAAGCGCTGTGACTTTGTTACGACCTACTTCAACCATATTGTGGAGCACATGAAGGATGTTAACCCTGGGGTTAAACAGTACAGATGTACTACCTGCAAGGCAACTTTTACGGCTCTGTACCATTACAAAGAGCACTATAATAAGTGTCACAAACCTGCCTCAAGTGTCCTTGAGCCTCATGCTCCTACAAATGAGAACTGTGAAGCAGACGGTGGAGATTACAGCACTCAGCTATCCAGATCGTCTGTAATGACTGATAAAGCTAGACTTTCCGACTTGTGCAGAATGCTAGAAGGGAAGCACAGGAGTGCAAAAAAAATGTTGTTAATGCTGTGGTGAAGGGAGTGTCTGAAATCTTTCGTCCAAGCGGTCTTGATCTAGATACTTCACGACTGAGCATCGACAGGGACAGAAAAAGCCGGTACGAGCAGAGTGGTATATATGTCAGGCCCTGCCAGAAAATCCTTCCAAATGGATCTAAGGCATACTACATACAGCTGAGGCCACTGCTGCAAAACCTTCTTAGGCACCCTGAGGTAGCAAGCTATCTTTTGCAATCTTTCTCTTACTCAGGTGACGGTTTTCTAAGATATTTTAGTAATGACATAAGATTTAAGAGCCATACAGTATTGGAGGAAAAGGAGAACGCTCTAGGTGTACTACTGTATTGTGACGACGTGGAACTGGCTACTCCTTTGGGAATGAAAAGGGACACATGTGGAGAACTAACACTTTTTTTACATTTTGTTTGCCAACATTCCTGTTTTAAAGCTGTCACAACTCACTTCGATCTTTCTTCTTGCAGTGGCACATTCAAATGATCTAAAAGCCGTACATGCAAAAACCGAACTTCTTCAGGATTTCATTTCAACCATGAATGAGCTGTGATCTGAAGGAGTTGTGTGTTCAAGTAGAGCAAAGGGGAAATGCTGAATGTCCGATGAGAACTGACACTGAGATCGAAAGAGACGTCCAGAATTTGTTGACGACAGAAAATGTATCGGAGCGCAAGGAGATCTCAGCCTCTTGTGGTATCAATAAACCCTCTATTTTGGCTCGCATCACAGGCTTTTCATTGACTGAGTACATGCTCTACAACACTATGCATGTCCTGCTGGAAGGTGTTGTTCCAAAAGAAATTTATTTGTTTTTTGCATCACCGAATCCATGACCTTGGCAATTTTAGTAGAAGGCAGCTGAACGATTGTTTGAGCAACTTTCAGTTCAACTCATCGGTCAGTTCCAGCGATTATCCACGTTTATTTGATGCTACACTGAATTTGGTGTCATCTGCAAGTGCGACTGCACATTTACTGCTGCACCTGCCATTGATGTTGGACTCCATTGTGTCTGTCCAGCAGTTAGGGTCGACATTCAAATGCTTGATCATAATTTTTAGTATCACTCAGCTGATACTTTCTCCAGTACTCAGTGTTGAGGCATTGGGTGACCTTCAGGCAACTATCATTGAGCAGCAGAGGCTATATTTAAGTTGCTACGGGGAAAGAGCCTTTGCGGCAAAGTTGCACATGCTCCTGCACATCGTCGAGCAAATAAAGCAGCATGGGCCTGGCCACCATCACTGGACCATGCGATGTGAGGGTAAAAATGCACTCCCCATTTAAAAAAAAAACTTTTCAACTTTAAAAATGTCTTATTCTAAGTGAGTGATGTTTTTCAAATAAGTTCGTCTTATTTCATGTGGCATGATAACGGTGATGCTAAACATGGTTTTCTTGAAGCTGGCAATGACTGAACTAGTGGTGTACCCTATTCCTTGACTGATGTATTTGTGCAAGCAGGTTTGCCATTTTCTGCAGTTGGTTCCATCGGTTCCTCGTTGGAATCTGTTGTGTCTGACAATGTGGTGGTCACATTGAATGATGTGATGATGACTCGAGCTGTTTCTGGTGGCGCTGGGTTACTAAGGATCACCACTATTGTTTGCTATTTGGACAAGACCTTCTTCCTCTGCAATGTTATAATGTAGCGGCGCTCTGACCCTGAACTGAACTGCTTTATTTTGCGGGGAACAAGTCATGAGACAGTTTTTACTAAAGAACTGAACTGCTTTATTTTACGGGGAACAAGTAATGAGACAGTTGTTACGAATGATGTTTTTTTGCTTCCTTGGCCTTCGTACCCCGCAGAAAGCACCTGTGAAAGCAGGTGTTTGGTGAGTGGCGTCACCATGGACTCCGAGCCATGCGGGTTCGCCCGCCCACGTATGGCTGTGCGTGGCTTTCCCGTGTCCGAGGAAAAGGGCATCCTGGTGGTTGAGTCGAGCCCGGGGTAGGATTGGACCCTTCGGGGCCCCCCGGGTGAGGCAATACACCACTTCGGCCCCCGCTTCTCGTAGACGGGAGTCCTGGTAAAGCCCGACCAGGATGATTGAGTCTAGTCGCCTTTACTTCTACTATCTCCTCCGATCTTTCACTTTCACCTGTCCTGTTTCCTTCATTTCTTTCTCAATTCTCTTGCTCCGTTTTCTCCTTGTTGATGATGGAGCCTTCACAGTGCGATTTGAAGTAGGGATGGGCCACCTTCACCTGCACCTGAAATGCAACGACAAAATGTCCAAGACAACAACATAAAGCCGCATCACGGCTGAGCGTGGCGCGCGTTGGCTAGAGAAATTGTATATTCCACTTGAAAAGCGGAATAGCACAATCATCTCCACTTTTTGATCCAAGATCAATGTTGCCAGAGCGGTGTGTTGGTGATTTATTTTCTTAATGTTTTCCTGGCAAGCGCGCGAGCGAGCGCTGCATAGAGCCGTTGGCAAAACGACAAGGAATAATACTCTGGCTTTGCCAAGTAGTTACTCATACATAACAGTTTCTCTGAGCGAAGCTTGCACAGTTACTCTAACACGTAGATGTCGCGTCAGTCGCCCACGGCGACTGACGCGACATCTGCACTGCACCATAAAAGACGGGAGCACCAGACCTCCGACTTCAGTGGGCTTGGCGGCACGGAGCCAGCAATGATGCCTAATCCACTACTGTTTTTTGTACAGATTCTGCTGCTGCAGCAAGGCGTCCCCTTGGGAAACATCGCAACGCCTGACTATCACAGGACAGGCGAACTGCCAAGGTCCCGACCACCGTGCAGCATCGTCGATGACGATGAACAAAATTGGGCAGGCCAAGACAGTCGGCAAGTCACCAGCAATGCCTGCGCAAGATCACCTACGGTGATCAACTACGGACCGCCCACGGCGACTGACGTGACATCTGCACTGCACCATAAAAAACGGGAGCACCAGCCCTCCGACTTCAGTGGGCTTGGCGGCACGGAGCCTGCAATGATGCCTAATCCACTACTGTTTTTTGTACAGGTTCGTAAAAGTCGTTCCCATACTTGCCTTCAGAGCAATTGTATTGCTTTAATCGTGTTGCCAAGCCCACAGGCCTTGTGTGTAATTTCATGCGGGTGTTGGAACGTCACCCTGTTATTATTAGGACTCAGTGGAGATGTTGAGCTGAACCCTGGGCCTCATACCGAGGCACTTCTGAATGAACTTCTAGTCGGACAAAAACAGATCGCAAACGACATCCGAGATATAAAACAAGACTACGGTAGCCTTGACAAAAGATTGCAGGTTATTGAAACCTCGATGACTCAGGTTAAGAACTTTTCAACTAAACTAGACCAGTCGGTAAAGCGTGTCGAGGCTTTAGAATCATCGATTAGAGTGCTGCAAAGTAAAGTAGATGACTTTGAAAATAGAAGTAGGCGAAATAATCTCGTCATCTATGGAATAGAAGAGGACACGCCCGAGGCCGAGCAGTTATTGACAGATGAGATTGTTGATGGAATATTCAAAGCGAAACTAAATTTAGATGTCAGAAGCACTGAGCGCATTCACAGGATAGGAAGGATCTTCCCTGATAAGCCGCGACCAATCATTCTGCGACTTGGGAATTTCAATGAAAACAAAGACATCATCCGAAATGCGAAACGTTTAAAAGGAACCACAGTTTTTATTAACGAAGATTACTATAAACAGGTACGAACTATTCGGCAAATTCTCTGGGAAAGTTCACGTGAAAACAGGGCGAAGAGTGATAAGGTATTTCTGGTGTTTGACAAACTAAAAATAAACGGAACTACTTACCTGTGGGATAAACAAAAACGGCAAAGAGTAATCCTCAGAGAAGATGTATATAGAAGCATTCAGCCCCGAGAAGAATGACGACGACGTGTTGAGAATGGAAAGGCCTTTTCAATAATCAATTTAAATGCAAGGAGTATTGTGAATAAAACTGTTGATTTGGAAACTATCCTTGTCGAGCATGACCCTTTTGTTGTAATAATCACTGAGACATGGTTGATTCCTTCCCTTTCTGATTGCGAAATCGTTCCCCCTGGATATGATATTATTAGGAAAGATCGTTTGGACAGAGGGAGTGGGGTAGCCATTATAATAAAGAACTGTATCGATTATGTTGAAATAGAAGACACCCCTGATATTGAAAGCGTATGGTGCAGACTAAAATTATCAAAATCGGAGCTCACAATAGGCGCAGTTTACCGTCCTCCGGGAACAAGTCTTGACTTCGCCCAGGGTTTAAATAATTTCCTTAATAAATTACACGTTGACTCGAAAAAGGTAATAATTGCAGGCGACTTCAATGTTGGAGAGGTCGACTGGAATGCATCACTACCAGGAACTCGAGATGTTTTACTCTCTTCTACATTGATAGACATGTCTTTTTCACATGGTCTGACGCAAGTTGTTAAAGAGTTCACCAGAATTCAAGGAAATAGCAAATATATATTGGATTTGTTTTTCTTAAGTGATAGTATGATGCTATATCCTTACGAATGTAGAGTCTTGCCAGGAATATCTGATAATCTTATGGTTGTTTTATCAATGTATTTAAATGATAACCCTTCAGCGCGCTACGAGGTTACTACCTATAAAGATTTCAGTCATGCAGATGACGTAGCTATTTTAGATATGTTAGATAGTTCATATGACGCATTTCACCACTCTAGTCTCGATCGTAAAGTAAACGTCAATCAACTCTGGAAAGAGTTCATAGGTATAGCTACGCATTGCATTGCTCAACATGTCCCAGAAAAGGTGAAAAGGAACCGCACTACTAACCCGTGGATCACTAGAGACGTAATACATCAAAAACGTAAAGTTTCAAGGTGTCGGTCGCAAGTGCGCAAAACGCAGGCAGATGTAGTGCGTGACATGCTACGGTGCCTAAGCAAAGATCTTAAAGCAATGATAAGAAAAGCCAAGGATTATCATTTTAACGTAACCGTGACAGGCTTCCTTCGGCACTCGCCTAAAAGGTTTTGGAAGCATCTTTCACCTTGAAAACCTGGCGTGACTAAACTTTTAACAGATGATCGGGTTGTTTCAGAAAAGACAGACATAGCGAATGTTTTTGGAAAGTTTCTTTCTTCTGTTTTTTCTTGTGATGACGGCACACTACCCGAGTGTGATGAATTCGTCACTATACCAGCAATTCCTGATGTATTATTATCGCAGGAGGGAATTTTTTCGTTGCTTCTCGATATAGACCCTTTGAAGGCAGGGGGACTGGACCAAATTCCAAATGCGTTTTTAAAAAGGTATGCCGAATGGTCGTCCAAATATTTATTGCTTTTCTTTCAGAAATCGCTTGATAGTTCTTCGGTCCCAAACGACTGGAAGTTAGGTAAAGTAATTCCGATATTTAAGGAGGGTAATTCGTGTTCCCCGGCAAATTATCACCCCATTTCCTTAACATCAACATGCTGTAAAATACTTGAGCACATCATCTCCAAGCATGTTCATACATTCCTGGCTCAGCACGGCTTACTAAACAGCTGTCAACATGGATTCCGAAAGGGGCTTTCTACTGTTACGCAACTGACGGAAATTATGCATTTCTTTTCGAAAACTTTAGATAGTAGTAGCCAGGTCGACGTTATTTTTTTGGATTTTAAAAATGCGTTCGATAAGGTGAACCACAGAAAGTTAATGTGCAAGGTAATACCTATGCTAAAGAACGAAACCTTGTCAGGATGGATAGCGTCATTTCTTCCCGATCGAAAGCAGTTTGTTAGATTTAAGACAACTACTGGGATCTTTGTGCTGTCACTTCTGGTGTGCCACGAGGCTCAGTTCTGGGGCCGTTGCTTTTTCTTATCTTTATAGACGATCTGGTTAAGGACATGTCGGTGCACGGGAGACTTTTTGCAGATGACTGTATTTTGTACACTAAGGTAACAACCCTGTCTGACCAAAGTAATTTAAACGCTAACCTGCATAGGGTTAAGGATTGGTGCACGAAGTGGCAAATGTCTCTGAATATAAGAAAAACCGTTTGTATGTCCATCACACATAAATTAAATCTCTAGCTTATCCGTACAGCATTGATGGCGTCCACCTTGAAAAAGTAGACAATTATAAGTAACCTCGGTGTTACTATATCGAGCGACCTTCGATGGAACATGCATGTGACGAACATTGTTAAAAAAGCTAATACGCGACTTGCATTTCTACGACGGTCTTTGAAACTAGCATCTACAGAGACTAGATTGCTCGCTTACAAAATGCTGGTTCGTCCCCTGCTTGAATACGCGTCGGAAGTATGGGACCCGCACATGAAAAGCCTAATCCTTGACCTAGAAAGTGTAGAGAGACTGGCCTTGCGTTTCATTTATTCTAGATATCGCAGATTCGATTCGCCGACAGAGCTGTATGCGCTGAGTAATCTTCCGTTGCTTCAGTCTAGGCGGGAAAATAAACGCTTGAAGCTTTTTTTCATGATACTTTCTGGTTCATTGCTCATTGACCCATCACGTTACCTAACCCTTCATCAATCCCGTATCACTTGCAACAAACATTCGCGTCACCTACAAGAGTTTTCGTTCAATAAAGATTGTTTTAAGTATTCATTTTTTCCTCGCACGGTGCGGGACTGGAATCTGTTGCCAGAACATAACGTTTCTTCCAATGATCTTGAAGTGTTCCTTTCCCAGTTGGACGCAATCTAACTATTGTTTATTCTTGATTTGCATTGTTTTTTGGTGTTCCTTGCATTGTGCTTCGTTGCCGTATTATTTTACCAGTTGCTTTTACGAGTGTAACTCGTGGCCACTCCTGTCAAAGTCCTAATCAGGACTGACAGTATGTCAAATAAAATAAAATAAACATGCAGTACCTGTAGGTCTGGATTTTTAGGTGTCAGTTGAGCTGGTTGGTACATGTTCGCAGAAGGTGGGAAAACAGCTATGTGTATATCCTGCCTCCGTGTAAGTGTTTGTTTTTCTCAAGCTATTTTTCCACTTGTGAATATGTAGACCGTCGACTTGTCGGTTTTTATTTACAAGGAAAATCGACGGATGTATTTTTAGTGTACATTACTTTTTAAGATATTGGTGTATTTCGGTTGCCTGCTTCGAACGGACGCCAAAACGGTGATTGTTGTGAGAAATAGTAACTCACGACAAACTAAAAATTTTAGTTTATAAGTGGGAAAAAGAAACTGTGTTTGCTGTAGCAAAAATTGCAAGAAATTAACGTTTTTCTGCTTAAACTGATTTTTGTTTACACCTACGTTGTAAGTTAGTGTTCATTGGTGTTCCTCGGTTAAAACCGGAATGTCTGCGGCCCATGGATACTATATGCTATAGTTAGGGCTCCTTGTTTTCGGAGTTTATGTTTCGTCAAAATCGGAGGGTGTTGTTTGGAGTTTATTTTTTGCCGAAGATTCGGAGTTTATCGGAATTTATATTTGTTTGATTGCCAATTCTTCGAAATTCGGAGTTTAATTTCACAGTGTTTTATATTGAAAATAAATATGTAAATAATAACCGGATGTAAACGTATGTCAAATAAAAAATAAAACGCACTTGTATCGATTAAAATTTCTCTAGTTGAATTTGACGTGCCATTGCCATTGGCACTATTAATTTGTGCCACGACAAAAGTCGCACACAAGTATGGCTTCGATAAACGTCGATACCTTAAAATCAATAAACTGACAGAGGTAGCCGCAAGGAAGTCCGGAGTCATCTCATCAATCTATCCCGCGGCCGCGCGAGGTGGAGAGGTTAAGGATGTAATAGATAGCTTCAACTGTCCCTTTTCTCTATTTAATACAATCTCTATGGTCCATAGCTTTCACTGTTACAAAAACATACATTCTCCTTTCTTTAAATCACAAATTGGATGGCTCCAACTGAAAACCGAAAGAGTGGCTTTTGTCGTGGCCCGAATGTACAATGACCTGTTGCCCTGAATCAACCTCGACGTACGAGACAAGCGGCAAGACCCCTTTTGACAACGGTCTGAGATTTGAAAGATCATTGTGGTGTCATTTTCCCAGAACCATTCACTCCGTGCTAAACAAATTGTAAAAAAATTAAAAAAAAAGTTCTTTTCAATTTTTTTTTACTTTTTTTTTTTTTGGTACATGTTCGCATGTACCATTGGCACATAAACATTCGGAGTTTATTGGATAAATCCGAAGCCACCAAAATTTTACCGGCGGGTGTTTTTCGGCGTTTTTCGGATTTATCCGAATACCCGGAGCCCTAGCTATAGTGTACTGACTGTAAAAGCTTCGCTTGCGCCATATTTAGTTATTATGGCATATGCTAAAGCCCCTCGATGTGTCTGCGTTTGTCCATTGGTTTGTATTGCAAGTAGCGTCAAATGCGCTAGTGCACAAAGTCCGTGTCTCGAGCGGCCCTTGGAGGCAAATGGCGGCGGAGCACCCACTTGAGGCATGTGTTTTGCGCGTTTCCACAACAATGGTTGGCGGTACTTGAAAGCGTGAATTTTATCAAGGCGTGCGATCAGTGCCACCTGGAGAACGCTCCACAAAGCTGGATGCGTGTTGAGAAAGAAACCTGCGCGTGTTTCATCAATTAAAGCACCGAGCAACTCGTGATATTGGTCTTTACAATATGCGAGAGAGCTGAAAGTACGATGCACATCAGTTGCGTGACCCCAAAGGTTAATCGAGTGAGAAACTGTCTCTTTTAAGTTCAAATTACGTTTAGGGTGTCTTCTCTCATTGAGCAGAGCATCGACGAATACGCATGTGGACATGCATGTGCCGCATGTTCGTGAAGAAGCCTTGACAGGCCTGCAATTCACCTTTTCTGGGTGACGAGCGCCGTCTGGGGAGCTGCCTGGGAGCTGGGACAAACTACAAATGGAGGGCAGCCCAACATGAGTCCACCCGTCAGAACACATTGGGATCGTGCCGTTGTATCGGTTTTCATTGCTTTTGTACGCCCTTTTCTACCGATACTCAAAGAAGAATCGCCAAAAAATCGAAATATGAACCAATATATTGGCTGGACATGGTGGTTACGAAAAACGGTGCCTGCCGAAAATGGCGACAGCGGAAAGCAAGGAGGTGGTGGGTGGATGCTCTGAATCTAATAAAAAAAAAGTAAACTGTACATGCTTTCTCACACGAGCAGAGACATGGATACAGCCAGGAGCCCTCCTTGAAATCGTGTGTTCTCGACCCCCAGTGGTAGGCATTTGATCCCCGCTCTCTTGTTTCATACTTTCGCCGCCAGGCCGCAAAACGTTTTTTTGAGCAGTGCGACACGCGGCAATTTCTCTTAAAATGGCGTCTTTGCTGCAAGGTTCCGCGATATGTTGTAAAGCTCCTAGAGCCCTCACCATCCATGGCAAGTCAGCGCCCTTGAGGAAGCTGTTATTCCCCAGTGTTGAACCGGCCTTGACTTTGGCGCAATCTGCAAGTTCAATTTAATAAATTCAGTATAATGGAATACAGATTTCACTATAGAGTGAAGCGGAACTGATAGGTTGTCGAAATTTCACTCTAGACTTAGAGACCCCACCTGGAAGCCTTTCGGCAAGGCCTAACAGTATTGTATTCATTTATCGTCTCCCTTTCTCCTTGGCGGCAGGCGCCTGCGGTCACGCCGCCGCCGTGGCCACAGGGGGAGGGCGTCGGGGTCTTTCTTTGCCCTCAACAGTTTTGTTTGCGGTGTTTTGGTTAGGGTCGCAAACCCACCCGTGTTAGCGTCTTGGGGGACAGTAGGTTGTTCCCCCTGCGGGGTGTTTGTGGCTTTCGGTGCCGGGGGGTATCTGTGTTTTTGTTTCGGAGGCGTCCGCCGCATGTCAGCCTCGCCGGGCCGGGTCGGGTTCCACCCCGAGGGACCCGCTGTTGTGGCGACAACCCAAAGCACTTGGGAAACTGCGAGGCGTTCGGAACCGGCGCCGGTCTGTCTACGACCGCTTGGGAGGGGACTCTACGGAGCTGTCAGTGAAGGGCCGTTGGAACTTGACAAATGCCTGTGACGACCCCCGGCTGTTCATTGGGCAATGGGCCCCACGTGCCTTTCACGGGTTTTAAAGCTATTGGTTAACCGATGCCAGAGAGAGAGGAGGTGAGGGTCCTTAAAGGGATACTCCACCGTTTTTTTCATTGTCTCCGATTTGCTTGAAATTTTGCTAAACTAACCAACAAACATTGCTAAAATAGTATCCCAAATATTAGGTCGAAATATTGTTTTTTCGCGAAGTTATTGAATTTACAGTTTTTGGTCTTCACCATGTTTTTCAAACTGAAAGTCTCTACTGGCAACAATGAAAAAGTGACGTCAGTGGAAGGCAGGGGTTAACTTTTTGGACTACAGAAGTTGTTCCCAACGGATTTGAAGCAGTTTCATGGTGTCAAATGAGTGCTTTGGAAGCTCGCTCCCGTATCCGCGCTCCAGCACGGAACAAATGATTGGCATATTAAATTTTTAGACGACTTGCTCGACTGGCAAGCCTGCCTGCCACTGACGTCACGGCACTGAAAAGTGCGCGAATATTTGAATATTGGTTTCTGCACCATTTTCATTTGCCGATTTCACAATACCTATTATGAATTTCGCGATGCTAAATAGCATACCGGAAAGGCTAAAGGCCGGGGAGTCAGAAAATATAGTTAGTTGAGGTAGCTCAAAAAATCGGTGGAGTATCCATTTAAAGGCCGATGCCCGAGCGCGAGGAGCAGATTTTGACGGAACTTTGGGAGTTAATTGAGGCATCCTGACCCCAAAATATCAATGCCCTACTTTGTACATTGCCAGTGTGCATAGTTTGTAACTGTAAATAAACAGTTGGAATTCTAACTCGCTGAGCTTCCATCGCCTGCGGAGTACCTCATCGACCGCCGGCCATGCTCAACCATCGTAGGCCCAACCCCAAAAAATCTACGAACAGTTTCTCTCCAACACGAGGGAAATTTTCCAGATTGAGGTAATATTCAACTTGCTAGTCTGAAAAAAATTTTGGGCATCGTATATATCTTAAATTTTTTGGACGATTATGATCTTATTTCGAAATACCATCGAATTTTAGCGGCTTTGGCTACATTTAGGCTACTCCCTCCAGACATTTGACGGCTTGTTGTGCGACCACCTAGAAACGCTGAGCACTCGAACAACTTTTGTTAGCAAAATCTATTTTCGTCCGACTTGTCCGGTGAAAGCTATGGAGGTAGGGATCAACCAAGTGGAAGCTTCTGAGAGCGCCGCTGTGCCATCTTGAGAAAAAAAGAAAAAAGACTGGGTACAAGAAGAAATACTGCCATGTCCGGAGATACGGACTTACCATGACTAATAATATATCGTGAAGTGCTGTGCACGAAATGGAAGTTACTGTGCGTCCTGTTGCCTTCCCTGTGTTCGAGTTCGAGAACTCTTGCTTGTGTTACACCTTTCGTTTTGAACTAACTATTACAAAAGGCGCTATTGAAGTCACAGCAGTACCATGTTCTAATGGCGTGCATAACATCAAAACTGAAGATAGGGTTTCATTCGTCAGTTTGAATCCCCTGGTAACACTTCCCGTCGCCATATTTGCTTTGGTTGCGGTTTTGGCCCGATGAACTCATTTTTGGAAAACGTACGCGAGGCATAAGGGCTACATAATATATCTCTCATCGTAAAAATGGAAATGCTGCAAGAAAAACAACACCACCAACAACAAATATTTAGTATTATGTAAATATTTAGGCAAGCGAGAAACATTTCGGCAGGAATAAGAAAATTTCGGGCGTTTGCAGGAAAATTCTGACTTTCCGCAGTGGCAGCCCTGGTGGCAATCGATATGCTGCGAGTACTTCAGTTTTAGACGACATAGTATATTTATCATAAAGCTGTGAGAGTAGGATGAAATTGTTTCATATATAGCTCGTTATGTGAGTGATTATACGATAGGTGACTTTTACGCTTAATCATATCTTACCGTCTGGATTTATAGTGAGGTCTTGTCCCATGGCCATCTGTCAAAAGAAACACCGAATTAGAATGATACAACTGACCATCTAATACTCCATGTGACCATGTATGACTACAACACCTGTGATAAGGCAAACAGAAGCTGAAGGGATAGCTGTCTTTTCATATCTTCGGCTTTATCGTGATCTGAAATATACAAAAAATATATAAAAGAAATATCACTGTAGATATAAATTGTGTGTAGTCTGACGAACGTGTTGGTTGAGTTGAGGAACTCCGACAGAATAGGACACACGTGGGGCGAGGAACGACGTGGTATTTCAATGTACTCTAGGAAGTGATTGTTTAAATAAAGTATACGTCGTCTCTCGTCCCATATGTGTCCTATTGTTTCAGTGTTTCTCAAATAAATTACACCTAATTATGCTCTCACGTTTTGATAGAATATAATGACACGAATGATAAAACAGCCATATTCATGCGCGGAATTTCGCAGTCTTGTAATAACCCTTAAAAGCACATTATACGGTTCCTGGAGTAATTTTAAGACCGCGCAACTAATAAAAAAGACAGTTGTTGTAATAGAACAAAACTCCGAGACGCAACGCGTGAGAATATGTTTAAAATTAAAAAGTTTGCAAATAAAAGCAAGAAAAAAAAGAAAAAAAAACTCACAAAGTTAAAATTTATGTATGTCTTGAATAACCGCCCAGAAATAATCTAAACGTGAATCTTGCTAGACCAAGCTGTTCCTCTCATCGTCCACCATCCTGTTTTAAGGGACGACATGTTAGCTCAGACCGTTCACATAGCTTTATGCTAAACTCGATATAGGGACATTATATTGGCATGATTTTCATCATTAATTTATTACGCAAAAGAACGTATATTGTATGTTTTTCCCGGTTATGTATCAATATTTATTTATTGTTTATTTATTTATTATTTATTTATTTATTTATTGACCTTGAAAGCCCGTTCCTGGGCATTACACAAGGGAGGGTTGTGAATATAATTTGAAAATTTTGTAAAATTATAATTACAGTAAAAACAAAGCATAGTACGCGCATACAATAGTGTCAAGAGTAAATATACACATTTTAACACAATTCTAAGCCTAATTTATACGAAGGCACTCAATTTTTCATGAAATCTAGATGTGTTAGTTTCTGTGGCAATCTCATTTGGCAATAAATTCCATTCTGGAATTACAAGCGGTAGAGTGGAATTACCGAAAAACAAAAATAAAGCATGAATCAATTCAAGTTTGCTCACATTGTCGACTCTTGCGGAACCTCTGTCCGGGGCGATTACGAAGTGACGCGACGCTGGTATATGAAGAATACTCTGAAACAATGTACCTTAATGCTCTGTTTTTGAGTGCTCTGTACATTGTTAATAAGATAATTTGAAATGGCGGGCCTAATAATGATGCCTATTCAAGTTAATATCTTTCCAGGATTGTGTAGGCTAACCTTTTATATTCCAGAATAACTGATTTTCAGGTTGCGTCTTAGATAGTCAGGTGTGCGATTAGTCTTCGAAACAACTTCTTTAATGGAACTGTTTCATGTGAGATCGGTGGTGAGGTGGTCCTAAATACTTATACGATGTACAATGATCAACGGTAGTGCTGCCACGATTGTAAGAAAAACTAGAGGAGATGGTACTACGATTGAATGTTAGTAACTTGCATTTTTTCATGTTAAAGATGATCTGTCAGTCATGGCACCACTGCTCGATAATATACAAGTTACTTTGCAATGTTACATGGTCACCTGGGGTTTGGATGAATCTGTAGGTTCCCAAGTCGTCTGCAAAAAGGCGCACAAAAGATGATAGCAAGTTTGTTAATTTATGTATATATATATATATAAATATTAAAAATAATATTGGACCCAGTATGTTCCCTGCGGTTCCATATATGCAAAAATAACAAAATTAGCTTTTTTGATACGAAAAAAAACAATGTTTGATAAATTATATTTCTGTGCTCGCTACGGGTCGAAATAGACCATCACTTTCAAACATTGTCATATACTTGAGCGTTTTTACTTCACCGCTAGTGAAAACTTCATTCGTAGACAAAATTCAACTCGCGAAGAATGTAAAAAAGTCATTCTCTCCCCTCTTGCAGCTAGGAGAGGGAAGTCAGGACTTCTCGTCGGCCGTGCCACGCGAAGAGAGCGAAGATGGGAGCCCTGGCGTCCCGCAAATGTTTGCGCGACGAAGTGAGAATCTTCGTGTCGTCTACTTAAAATATTTGTTTTCAAACATTTATTACTCGCGTTATGTGAAATCTCATTTTGGTAGTATCCAGTTGCTACGCGTAATGTTGGATGGTTTCAGAAACTGTCGCCGCAATTACGCATCTACATTACGGATCTCCGAGCACTGGTGACAATCGTCAGTGGCATCCACGCCGGCAACCACGACGGCTGTGAGAATTAACCACGTCGCACCTCCATCCTCAGGTACCTGACGGCGCCATTCTACCTGCATTGCGCGACCATGCTGCTGCTATCGCTTTCGTTTCTTCGCACATTGTGGGCAAAAAATACGACTTTTATTCCTTTACGAATCGCTTTCATAAGAAAAAAAATATTAACCTTTTGTCGAAGACGTTATAGGTCGTAAAGATGATTATTTTGAAGAGCAGAAATTGTATTTAAAAAAAGCTTATTGCAAAACACTTTGCATACGCCCACTCCGCAATCATTGTGCTAGATACTTAGGGGAAACAAAATCAGAAAAATTAGATTATTTTTGGAACATTATATTAGCTGAGCAGTGTTGTTGTACTGCTCATAGCAACCACTGTAATTTTATTCGCAACTATACTACAGAGCTGACACTTTGTTTTCACCCCCTACTATAAATAGCAATCAGCAATTTACCCTGCAGATTTGTCATTCGATCCCAGGGGCTCAAAAGTTGATTCTCCCAGGTAGTGTCTCTTTTTTTAATTCAGCAAACACTCTCGTGTTAATGGGCACTCAGACGGTTGTCATCTAAGTGTTTTTTGTTAATTACATGATTGTTTTCCTGCCTTATGGCGCCAAGTAAAAAAGATGGATCTTGCTGCTCAGGTATTACTTTTATTTATTATTTATTTGCAAATATTGCCAGACACCTAGACGGTGTTCAAGGCAAGGTGAGCACGGTACAACAAGTACACTGCTGAATGAAGGCACACAAATAATAATATAACAACCATAAGCTAAATCGGCAATACAACGCAAACTGACAAGAGCATACAAATAATGAAGAAAAACCCCAGCAACACTCGACGATATTCAAGACACACAAAGCAAACTTATTCTATGACAATAAATGATTAGTAACTGCCGCGACAAAACAAGATCTGAGCTGATTAATAACGGTTAGAGGTAATTTATTCCATTCATGAACAGTCCGTGGTATGAAGGAGTATATAAAAGAGCCCTTTTTAGATTGTGGCACTCTAATGGTTTTCTTGTGTTTGTTGCGTGCCTGTCTGGATGTGTTGTATTGCATGTATTTTTCGAATGGAAGTTTAATATGGCCATTAACTATGTTATAAAGAAACTTAAGGCGATTAATTTTCCTGCGTGTTGAGAGACGGAAGTCAGCTTGTCGTAACGGTTACGAACAAAACGCAATGCTTTGCTCTGAATTCGTTCTAGTTGTTGCATGTTTTTGCTGTGTATGGGTTTCATACCAAGTCAGTGTATTCTAGTATTGGCCTAATTAAATTTGTGTATCCTGGTAACATTGTTTTAGGTGTACAGTAGGTTAATTTTCTTAAAAACCGCAGTTTCTACGACGCTCTGACGTTCCTAGGTCGGACGCAATGACAATACCAAGGTACCTGTATTCTCTAACAGCTTTCAAGGGGACACCATTCACGGAGTCTGAAAAGGGCCTAGATTTTTTTTTCTTTTTTGGTAATAGTCATCTGCACAAACCTTTTACAGTTCAATGTCATTTGCCAGTTGCAACACCAGTCATAAATAGAAGCAAGAGAGTTGTTAAGCATTTTTTGGTTTTCAACACTACCTATCTCTGAAAACAGGACACAACCGTCAGCGAAAACTCTGCGCGCACTGAATAGGCAGACATGTTGTCAGGTAATTTATGAATACCAAAAATAGCAACAGGCTGAGTACAGAGCCTTGCGGCACTTTTGATAAAACAACTTTGGGGGATCATGAAACATCGTCTATGTGAACAAATTGTTGACGTTGAGATAAGTAAGAGTCCAACCACCGTAGAATTTTTTTATTCTTAAGCAACTGTCTTAATTTGTAAAGCAGCCTTGGATGTGAGACGCAATCAAAAGCTTTCGTATGAGTGGTGAAACAAGTGTCCTTGGTGTTTCCAGTTTAGAGAATCGTTGATTTTATATCAAGCCATTCTCGTAACCCACCGTCGGTTCCATTTGTCCGAATTAACAATCTGCAGAGATTGCGAAGTCTGCCAACTGCCTTGAGAATCGTGACGGCGAAATCATTGCTGGACCTCGCTGCAAGCTTCATATGGCCAGCGTAGTAATCGTCAAGCAAGAGTTTGAGATGTTTTATTCTATCATTTTGCTGTTTAGTCCTGAACATCGTGTATGCAGTTGTAAATAAACCGACGAAATGCTTATGAGTTTAGACGACGATCTTTTGAATGCCCAAGAAACGTTAAAAAACAACAGCGGCTTAATTAGTGTGATGATAGAAAAAAAGCGAGTAAGCAGTAAGCGATAAAGTTTCCCGCTGCAACGGGAACACGTCACGGATCACTCCCGTCAAATGAAATACAGGTCTGTCTGGATATTTAGACAGTCAGAGCGACAGATCTCAAAATTAGATGTTTGATCAGTGTGGTATGACTGCTAACGGGGTCTGTAACGTAAACCACGAAGTGATGGTTACACGAGTGCAGCCCGACTGCAATGTAAATGACGTCGTAAATGATTTATGAAGGGCTACCTAGGATACCTGTCCGCAAATCCAACGGCGCGCAATGCGTACAGTTATCGTACAGCGTACTCTGCAAGGCTCCAAAATGACGGCACAGATATGGATGAATTTGAGTGCCACGGCGCGGAGCTTGAAAGTTTCGGTACTTTGGAAGCCTACTCAGTCACCCTAGTCCACACACAGAAAGGTGTGCACGCAATGCCTCGTACAAAGAAACAAACAAACAAACAAACAAACAAACAAACAAAAAAGATTATACACACATTTTTGGGCAAATGCCTGCTGTGATTAGCTTACAAAGAAGGCTGTAGCATACATAAATCACCATTAACCTCCTCTGCCATTCACAAAATTCGTCACTTCCCGTCAGAATAAGCCATCTGGAAAAAAAATCATTGTACAAAGTCTTCGCCGCTAGTTTGCACCGCGCACAATTTTGTAACTTTTAAACTTGTAAAGTTCGTTACTTACTGACCAAAAATTTAATGTGCTTTGGATTCATGTAACGGTCCAGCGGTGGAACGCAAAAAAAGTCGACGCGGATCACCGAGGACGGACAGACATCTAGAAAAGATATCCGGAGTCCGGATCCACTCGAAAACAACCAGAGGAATCCTCTATGCTGGACCGTTCTCGAGAAAGGCTTTGCGCACGCACAGCTGCCCCTCACGCAGCGGCGAAAGCCCGAACTATGCAGAGCGCAAGTTGGTCTACTTCAAGAAGTTGTTAGGGCGAGTTGGTTTGACATCTTATGCAATCTAGTGCGCAGCAAGGACGAGGACAAAAGTGGAGAACAAGGACACACCAAGGCGCAATGGTGTCCTTGTTCTCCCCTTTTGTCCTCGACCTTACTGCACACAAGATTGCATAAAATTCGCCTGCTTCTTGCGCAGGGGATGGCTACGATTGAACGAATAGTGGGTAGACTTCAATGTTGCTAGCAGTGAGGTCTACACCCACTATCCTTCCAATCGGAGCCAATCAGAGCTCGTCGTTCTGATGTCACCGCAACCTTTCAGGAGAGAAGCAGACGAAGTTGCGGTCCGCCAGGGGCTCCGGAAGTATTTCTGATGTGTTGGGGCGACGTCTGGAGGCCCATGTCGCATCGTGTAGTTCACCTCTCTCTCTCTCTTTGCATATATATATGGACATGTTGGCCTGGAGGCCGAAGGCGTCGAAGACAGAGATGCAAGGCAACGGTGGAACAAAAACCAGGAAGACATTGTCGACGTTTCGACCTGAGGATTTTCCTGACGAAGACCTGCCTCAGGCCGAAACGTCGAATACATTCTGCTGGTTTGTTTTCCACCATTAGCCTGCATCTCCCTCTGTCTCTATCTTTCTCTCTCTCTCTCTCTCTATATATATATATATATACTGGGTGTTTTTTTATTCCTGCAGATTTGTTAAAAAAAAACATGAAAGCTACACCTATGTGTAGGGTGCCTACATGTTTCCGCCGCTCCGCTGTTTAGGGTGGCGGCAACGTTTGTGATACCTGTTGCCGACAAACCAGTGCTGCCTACCTTGTTACCATGGCAACCTCCGCTGTTTAGTCGACCATTTTGTCACACTCGCCAGTCGTGCGCTCGCGCTACTCCGCTAATCCTCGTTAGGGCTAGGGAGCGCCCACCGCTCTCGTTCCGACGGCGAGGTTTCGGCTTGCGATGCCGGTCTGTTGCGTTCCATTTTGTCGAGGGGACTCACGTTTCGATAAACACAACGCATACTTCCTGCTCGCAACTTCAAAGTATGAAATACGCGAATAAAGAGAGCGACAGCCACGACGACCGCCATCCCGCTGAGCCTCCGACTCGTCCGACTCCTCTTATGAACGGAAACGGAAGTGGCCTCACAGTGTTGCCGGTGTGTCGAGACCACGTGGTCAAGACTAGAAAAACTCAACGTTGTGTACGTTTAGCGAATAAGAAGTGGGACAAAATGGCGGTGGGAGAGGATCTGGGAAAGGGTAACAAGAAGTTGGCGCCACCCTAAAGCGGAGCGGAAACATGTAGGCACCCTACTCATGTGGTTTGTGCGAGTGACTTATAGGCCACTTGCACTGACGTCACATCGCATACTTTTGAACACCATGTAAAAGGAGGAGAGGGAAGCTGCTTTTGTAAGAATTTTGAGTGACAGGTTAATCTTCTATAATCTTCTGGGGGGAGAATAGCGACGTCTGTGCTTATCCGGGAGGCACAAAAGGAGGATCCTGATAAAAGGGGAGCTTCTTCTTCCCCTTTTCTCTGGAGGGCATCGGAAATGACATCATGTGCAAGCCACGTATACGCCCGGGGGGAAATTATGTGGGTGGCTAATCTTTGAGATAAGTTGGCTAATTAATTAGTGAAAATAGACATATGGTTCCAATTAGAAACGTGCTGAGCGTTAAGAAAAACCACTGAATCAGTCATTTTCAGAAAGACTTACAGCGTGTGAGAAGCCTAGTAGTGCACTAAAGTTACAATTCGTGGAGCAGGTTGCGGTAAGGCGCCCGAGCAATGTTTCCGTCTCCTATCTAGGTCTAGCCTTGTACCTGCTCCACGACTGTAAACTTCAGCGCACTACTGCGCTCGTCACGCGCTCAAAGTTTTTCTAAAAATTACTGATTTAGAGGTTTTGAACAACGCTCAGCAAATTTCTCATTGGAACTATCTGACTATTTTCACTAATAAAAAAGTTAATTAACGAATTTTGATTAGTTAGCCAAGTTATCGCTAAGATAAGTCACCCCCATAATGTCCCCCTGGGCGTATAACTCCCTCGCACAAACCGCATAAGTGTAGCTTTCATGGCTTTTCTTTTTTTATATATATATACAGGGTGTTTTTTTTTATTCTTACACGTTTGTTTAAAAAAACCGTGAAAGCTACATTAATGCGGTTTGTGCAGGTGGGTTATACGGCCAGGCGCACATTATGTGGGTGGCAAATCTTTGCGATAATTCGGCTAATTAATTAAAATGCGTTAATTAACTTTTTAATTACCTAAAATAAACATATGGTTTAAATTAGAAAATTGCTGAGCATCATCAAAAACCCCTAAATCAACTATTTTTAGCAGGATATAACGCCAGGGAAGCATTTTACGGCGTTCTGTAAAAACGCTTTGTTTGGACGCATTTCTAGATTTCGGTTTCTTATCGGAGCGCATCTACGCGCCCGCGATCCTGCTCCCCGGTGGTCGCGACGCGAAGCCACCTCCTCGCCTCCCTCGTAGAATGGAGGGAAGTACGGCGCACGTGTGTTGCGCGTCTCAGCCACTGGGGAGCAGGACGGCGGGCGCGGTGATGCGCTCCGATAAGAAACCGAAACCTAGAAATGGATCCAAATGAAGCGTTTTTTCAGAACGCTGTAAAATGCTTCCCCGGTGTTATATCCTTCCAAAAATAGTTGATTTAGTGGTTTTCGATGATGCTCTACAAGTTTCTAATTGAAATCATATGTCTATATCGACTAATTAAAAAAAGTTAATTAACACATTTTAATTAATTAGCCGACTTATCGCAAAGATTAGCCACCCACATAATGTCCGCCTGGCCGTATAACCCACCTGCACAAACCGCATTAATGTAGATGTGTGTTCAAATGTGTGATTGTGTGAATGTGTGATTAATGTGTGTTCAAATGTAGATGTGATAGTTTTTTACACGAAAATCAAGTCGAGAAAGTGTTATTTTGTTTGTATGTTTTATATTTAAGCATCAATATCGTACCAAAACGTGTTTTTACGGCTCGAAATGGACTTGCGAATTGCGCGTCTTCACAAACTTGGAAATATTTTTGCCTTTTCCAACCTTCCCACATAAAAATGAGATACTGTAGTTCCACCCCCTTCTATTTAATGATTATTTAAATCTTATTATAGGCGGTAAGCTACATCGGAGGAGTTCAAAAGAGAAAGCAAAAGAGAAAACACCAGCAGGTGTCGTAAATTTTTAACGTGTAGGAGTCGGCAGACGTCGTATTGATTCGGGGCCCTCATTGGCCTGCATGAACGTTCCGCCGTTCCGAAGCCAGCAGATGACCCCGACCTTTCGCGCTCGTTCTGTTAGATAGGACGGCCCGTGACAGTAAAGCGAGCAGCGCACCCTGGTGTCACGAGGAGTGAAATGGTACGAATGTGTCGATGACGCGACGAACAGTGACAGCCACCCAGGAGGAGTCAATCAGAGTATTTCACAAGGAAAAGCAAAGGAATCGTTGCCTGAAACTATGAGGACACCACGGCCTTACAATATCGACGGTCAACTACTGTTCTGCCAGCCAAAACAACGCCGCGTGAGCGCTAAAACCGGCGGCGCGGGGCACAAATCCCGCAGACGCACACACGAAGATGGGCCGGTTTCGTCAGGGATGTGTGAAAATTTGAAACCAGCCATCCGTGCATGCGTCAAACGATACCGCCTGTTTGCCCTAGCTTCGAGCTCCCTATCCTTACCTTGAAACGGCCGTGCTCTATCTCTCTCCGGGGAGATCCGATAGCACCGAAGGGTTATCTATTAAACTTGAGGAAGAAAACGAGAAGGGAATGTTTAAGTTTAATTATCCCCACCAACCCGCTCGTTCTGTCCCTATAAAGGGTTATCTCTTTTGGAAACAGCAAAGCCCGGAGACCGACATTAAAACGAGCGTGTTGGTAAATATACTTGTGTTTGTATTCTGCCCGGAGACTAGTGTGGTCGAAGTCAGCCTCCTTGTCAACTATAACCGTTAGTAAAGAGTGGGCTTCTCCCGATATGAAAAGTTAGCGCCGTCTTCTTTTGAAAAAGGGAAGGGGAAAGAAAAAGTTTGAGTAACTGCAGAAACTACCACGAAAGCTCCTCTCCCGATATGAAGCTTAAGGAATAGTCTCGGTTACCTTCTTGCGTATCGCTGCTCGAATCTATTCTTCACTTTGTTTCACACAGCCACTGTTCCGCACAGCCGTCGTGGATGTGCGTAATAGAGGGAGGAATAGATTCGAGCATCATCTGGACGCCGTCATCCTGCAAGACTTCAGTGTCGCGGGACCGACTCGTGTGTGTTTCTTCGCCCCGCTGAACTTTGTCTCTCAGGTGCGGTTTTTTCTGAACGTTTTTTCTTTTTTTCAATGTTTTCTTACTAACTGTTTGGTAGCACTGTTCAGTTGTTGGGTTTATTTCGTCATAGCGTAGCGGTCTGGCGGTGATGTAGAGGGCGTGTTCGCACGCATTTGGTTGCGTCCCGTTTAGGGAATGCCCAGAGGAGGAGTGGGTTTTTATTCTTGCCATGTGCGACTGAGTTTTCCCGTCTTTAATAAATTATTGTGTTTTTTTGTTGTTGTTTTACCTTTACGTGTCATCGACTTCTCTGTCTGACTCTCCACCAGGCGTGGACCTATCGCCTTGCCACCGCTCGAACCTAAATACTTCATTTTTTAACGCAATTTTCGTTAAGATCGGAGTTGGGCAATTTAATTCCTATTTATTCATTTTTATTTCCTACCATCTCCGTGACACACTCTCCGTGTGTTTTCGACCGTTTCTGTGTCATCACTTTTGTGTATTACAGAAGCAAAAGGACATTCCCTGGTGACCTGTGCGATGTGCGGTGAACAAACCCCAGTCTTTGGTTTCGGAAAGAATTGTATATAATATATCGACGATGTGGTGACTTTCTTTGTCGTAGTAATATGAGAGATAATAGCTAGTCGTGCTAGTTTACTGTGAAAGGTTTATAAATCGGAACAATACAACGTCTGTGCCTTTTGGTTATTGAAAGTCTACTAGGCCTGCTGATTTGGTTAGATATGTATCTCGTGGTTCCCGCTCTTATCAAAACATAAATAAATCTTCAGTACCACAGAATGCGTTTATAATTGATTACAAAATGCAGAAGAAAATTCAAGAAAAGTTCTTCACAATTCATAGAGACGCATGGGTCCCTGTGTCTGACTTAGGTCTTGCAAAACAAAGACGTCTTTTTCCGATATTGAGGCCTAAATATAAAACATACAAACAGAACACACAATTTCTCGGCTTTATTTTCGTGTAGACAACTATCATATCTACATTTGAACAAAAAATAAAACGAATAAAAAATAGGCTTTTGAGAAAATCAATTTCAAATATGGTACTTTTTGGTTTTCGCATGATATTAACGTAAACGTACCGTCAAATATAAATAATACAGCCGAGTTTTTTTAAACACATATAAAGAGCGTGTTTTGGGCTCTCCGTGGACATAAAAAATATCAACGTAACCCAAGTAGATCGCCAGTAATTAATTGTCAAATTTCTTCAACAATTGACCAAAGGGGCATTTTTGACATTTTTACAGAAAAAAAACTAAACGCCTAAAATTACTTTAAGGTATTCGAGCCTTTTAATTAAATGTGTCCACAGAGTGGTTGAAAAGGTTAATATAGTTTGAACTGAAAATCCACGGCGGGAGATCAAGCGAAACATCCGACCCACGACGGTGTGAAAAACACTGCTTTTCGCCGCGGCCTCTTTAAAATTCATAAGTCGAGAACAAAAAATCCGACGAACTTGCGGTTTGTGCCGACTGCGGTTTTAGAAACGGCGCCATAACATGTAATTTTTTCATCAAAATTAAAACTTGGACCCTTTTTGCCTGCACGATTTGAGATGAAACCACCCGTATACACACACACACACACACACATATATATATATATATAATATAATATAATATAATATAATATATATATATATATAATATATAATATAATGCCGCGCGCAGGGGTCACGGACTTCTAGAACTTTCTCGTTTATTCTTGCTCCGGACATAACTTCTATCGTTTTTCCCCGCTTATGTTGTTCTAGAAAGTGCGTGTTCATTCTCGCCCCGAGCGCGCTACGCTCGAACCTTCTCCGCCGAATCTTCGAGATAGTGACTCACTCTAGATAAGACGCCGCTCGCGACCTTGTCGAGTCAGTCTCGCCCCAGCGCTCGATCCTGCGGTTTCGCCGACTTCGACGCCTGCGACGCTCTGTTATTATCTTTTGTACTCTTTTATTTTTGGCACAAGTTCGCCACATTAAACGTTTATTTCTTTCTGTTTATCTATTGTTTTTAGTCACCACCCGTGACATATTGGTGGAGGTGCGGGGTATTCCATTCTATTCCCGTCAATCGTACGCCTCCAAAGACATCCCGGCCAAGCGACGTGCTCAGCCCCGGAAGGCTACCCTTCGCCGAAGACGCCGAAGCCCGAAGAAGCCGCCGTACCAGAAGTCAGTCCCTTGAATTCCGTCTGCTGCCGGACAAGCCCAGGCCAAAGAAGACGACGATGGCCAACCAGTCGCAGACCCCGGCCGCTCCTGCCTTCATCTACCTGCCCGTCGCTCCCCGGACCCCGACGCCTTTCCACGGGGACGCCCACGAAGACGTCGAGGACTGGCTACAACAATACGAGCGAGTGGCCCAGCACAACCAATGGACGGACGAACAGCGCCTGCAGAATCTTTACTTCGCGCTCGAAGGAACGGCCCGGCACTGGTTCGAAAATCGCGAAACTTCCCTGACCTCGTGGACCGCCTGCAAGGATGCGCTGAGACGGACATTCACCGACCAGTATCGACGGGAGAGGGCCGAGGACCTTCTTCGAATGAGGACCCAGGGCGCAAACGAGACGATCACCAGTTTTGTTGAGGATGTTCTGCGCCTGGTCGCTCGCGCCGACCCTCAAGCCACCGACGAAAAGAAGCTGCAGATCCTGATGCGAGGCGTAAAGGATGATATTTTCGGTGGTCTTGTCCGCAACCCTCCAGCCACCGTCGAAGATTTCGTCAAGGAAGCTACGAGCATGGAACGTGCCCTCCTCGCAAGAGCCAGCCATTACCATCGGCACTCGAGCATCGCTGCTTCTTCTGCATTGGGCCACGACATCAGCCCTAGCCTCCCCGGCATACGCGACATCATCCGCGAAGTCGTCCGGGAAGAGCTCCGCAAGATGCTCCCCGCTGCAGATAGCCCGTCTTCTCTAAGATTCGCCGAGGTTGTCCGAGAGGAGCTTCACCGAGCCGTCCAGCCTGAAATTTCCACCAACACGACGACGCCAGAGGAACCAACGCTGAGCTACGCCGCCATGGCCCGACGACCGCCGCAAGCTAACCGCCAGACAACGGCACCACCGCGACGAGACCCTCCGATGCCACAGTATCCTCGACGTCAGGAAGGACAGGCCCAGTACATCCGTCCGGAGCAACCCTCGACGAGGAAGACCGACGTGTGGCGGACGGCCGACAGGCGACCGCTGTGCTACCACTGCAGTGAGGCCGACCACGTCCATCGAAGGTGCCCCTATCGTCAAATGGGCCTACGAGGGTTTGCGCCAAACGACCCTCGCCCAAGGTACGGTGAACGCCCTCGTGACATTGAAGAATACCTCCGACGACCCCTGTCCCCGGTGCCGACTCGACCCCGAGGTTCCCGTTCGCCTTCGCCACGACGTGCGCTCTCGCCCTTCCGCCGTTCTCGTCGGGACAGCTTATCCCCCCTATCTCGTCGGGAAAACTAAGTGCGGCAACGCCTGGAGGTGGCGTTGCCGAAGACGACCAGAGTAAAGAGCCTCCAAAAACGCCGGAGTGCTCCCACTCCCCCGACGCCACGCATCGCAACGAAGCCACTGCATCGGTGTCCAACAAGCTAAATGTTGTTATCGACGGCTACGACGCATCGGCACTCGCGGACACCGGAGCAGACTACTCAGTCATGAGTGGGAAGCTCTCTCGCCGCCTGCGAAAAGTTACGACGCCCTGGGGAGGACCAGAAATCCGAACCGCCGGAGGACACCTTATCACGCCTGTCGGAAGTTGCACTGCTCGCGTCCAAATTCACGGCGAAACGTGCCCTGTGAAATTCGTCGTTCTACAAGACTGTTCCAGAGATGTCATTCTCGGCATGGACTTTCTGTGCGAATACGGCGCTGTCACCGACCTGGGTGAGAACAGATTGACGCTGCGGAAGCCTGTTCCGCCTTCAGAGAAACCCCAAAGAGCGTCACCCGCCGTCCGAGTCGCCTCCGACCACGTGAACCTGCCTCCGCGATCAAGTGTTGTCGTACCCGTCGTGGCCGATACAGCTTCCTGCGGCGAAGTTCTTCTCGACGGAAGCCTCCAATTGCTCCTGGGAAGAGGAATAGGCGTCGCAAGGGGTGTAGCTGAACTTCAGGATGGGCGGACTGTGGCCCTCGTGACGAACTTCCGAAACGAAACGCAACACCTCACGAAAGGTGCAGCCGTGGGCCACGTCGAGGAACTCCGAAACCCCGCCGAAATCACCGCGATTACTGACGAATCCTCGCCGCCTCAGCCAGACAGTGCGTTGCCAGCGCAGCTCGACATTGACTGAAAGCTTCCGGGCCCGAAACGACGGCAGCTGCTTAACCTCGTCGCCGAATACCGCGACTGCTTTGCGACGTCATCGAAGGTACGCCAAACCGCCGTTGCGAAGCACCGCATCGTTACCGAGGATGACACACGCCCTGTGCATCGATCGCCGTACCGAGTCTCCGTTAAAGAAAGGGGGGTAATCCAGGAGCAAGTTCAAGAGATGCTGAGAGACGAAATAATCCAACCTTCAAATAGACCGTGGGCCTCGCCAGTCGTGCTGGTTAAGAAGAAGGACGGAACGCTAAGGTTCTGCGTGGACTACCGGCAGCTGAACGCGGTGACGAAGAAAGATGTCTACCCACTCCCCCGCATCGACGACACCCTTGACCGGCTGCGCCACTCTGGATATTTCTCATCGATGGACCTGAAGAGCGGTTACTGGCAGATCGAAGTCGACGAACGGGACCGAGAAAAGACAGCTTTCGTCACGCCGGATGGACGGTACGAGTTCAAAGTGATGCCCTTCGGACTGTGCACGGCGCCAGCAACTTTCCAGCGTGTCATGGACACAGTGCTGGCAGGGCTGAAGTGGCAGAGCTATCTCGTCTATCTCGACGACGTCGTCGTGTTTTCCAGCGACTTCGACGAGCACTCGCGACGACTCCAAGCAGTTCTCCAAGCCATACGAAACGCCGGACTCACCCTGAAGCCGTCAAAGTGTCGGTTCGCCTATGACGAACTGAAGTTCCTAGGCCACGTGGTTAGTAACGAAGGCGTCCGCCCAGACCCCGAGAAGACTCGCGCCGTCGCGGCATTCCCAGCGCCGAAAGACAAGAAGGCCGTGCGAAGATTTCTCGGACTTTGTGCCTACTATTGACGCTTCGTTCGGGATTTCGCAAGGATTTCCGCACCGCTCACAAACCTCACGAAGGAAGCCCAGAAGTTCGAATGGGCCGAGGAGCACCAGCAGGCATTCGACGAGCTGAAGCGAAGACTCCAGACTCCTCCTGTCCTAGGACACTTTGATCAGGATGCGGAAACCGAGATTCACACGGACGCTAGTAATGCAGGACTTGGAGCGGTACTGGTTCAAGTGCAAGAAGGAACCGAGCGAGTCATCGCCTACGCAAGTCGGACGCTGTCCAAATCGGAGAGAAATTACTCCACGACTGAAAAGGAGTGTCTTGCGGTCGTCTGGGCAATCACGAAGTTCCGCCCATACTTGTACGGGAGCCCGTTCCGCGTAATCACAGACCACCACTCGCTCTGCTGGCTTGCGAACCTCAAGGACCCTTCAGGACGCCTCGCTCGATGGAGTCTCCGACTACAGGAGTTCAACATGACTGTAGTCTACAAGTCAGGCCGCAAGCACAGCGACGCCGACTGCTTGTCCAGGGCCCCTGTCGAAACACCTTCCGGCAGCAGCGACGACAATGACGACGAGTGCTTCCTGGGAGCAGTGACCAACGACGACCTGGCACGACGTCAACGAAACGATCCTGAGCTGCGCGCATTAATTCAGCACCTGGAAGGGCGCGGGAGTACCGTGCCCCGTGTTTTCTCACGAACCCTGCCGACCTTCGCCATTCGACAAGGTGTACTCAGCAAAGAGAACTTTGGGGACAGTAACTCGCCGTGGCTGCTGGTAATCCCGAGTGACCTTCGAGAGGAGATCTTCCAAGCCTGCCACGACGACCCGACGTCCGGACACCTTGGTTACAGCCGGACACTGGCCCGTATTCGTGAAAAGTATTACTGGCCCAAGCTCCCCAAGACCGTCCACCTATACACACGATCACGCCACGAGTGCCAGCGACGCAAGAAACCTCCGACGAGGCCGGCCGGACTCCTGCAGCCCATTTCTCCTCCAACTGCACCATTCCAGCAGATCGGAATGGATCTAGGTACTTGGTCCTTTTCCGCATTCGACGTCGGGGAACCGCTGGATCATCGTCGCCACAGATTATCTCACGCGGTACGCCGAAACGAAAGCTCTTCCTTCGGGGACTGCTGTGGAAGTTGCTAAGTTTTAGAGCGCAGCTCTTAGGGGCTCGTTTCCGGCTTGAGCGGCGTCGCCGTCGGCGTCGCCGTTGGCGTCGCCGTCGGCGTCGGCGTCGGCGTCGGCGTAACCGCGCGGTGCATCATGGGAAATGTCCCATAATGCACCGCGCGAGCCCCCCACCGGGGTCACGTGACCTCGTGGGGGGGGGGGGGGGGCACGTGACCCCCTCGAGGTCACGTGACCCCGGTGCATCATGGGAAATGTCCCATAATGCACCGCGCGAGCCCCCCACCGGGGTCACGTGTCCTCGTGGGGGGCACGTGACCCCCCCCCGAGGTAACGTGACCCCCCGAAGTCACGTGACTCCCCTGAGGTCACGTGACCCCCGCCGATGTCGCGTGACCCCCCAATGACGTCATCGTCACTGATGACGTCACCGGCATCTACATCGTCATCGTCATCATCACTGATGACGTCACCGACATCCACATCGTCATCGTCATCATCACTGATGACGTCACCGGCATCCACATCGTCATCGTCATCATCACTGATGACGTCACCGGCATCCGCATCGTCATCGTCATCATCACTGATGACGTTCGCGACATCCGCATCGTCATCGTCATCATCACTGATGACGTCATCAGTGACGTCACTGATGTCGTCACCGGCATCCACATCGTCATCGTCATCGTTACTGATGACGTCACCAGCATCCGCATCGTCATCGTCATCATCACTGATGACGTCACCGGCATCCGCATCGTCATCGTCATCATCACTGATGACGTTACCGATATCCGCATCGTCATCGTAATCATCACTGATGACGTCATCAGTGACGTCACTGATGTCGTCACCGGCATCCACATCGTCATCGTCATCATCACTGGTGAAGTCATCAGTGACGTCACTAATGACGTCATCGGTACCCGCATCGTCATCGTCACTGATGACGTCATCAGTGACGTCAGTGATTACATCATCGGCATTTACGTGACCCCCAAGGTCACGTGACCCCCCAAGGTCACGTGACCCCCCTGGTTAGTTGAACCCCCCCCCCCAGTGCCCTTCCCTCCTCCTCCTCAAGAGCTGCGCTCTAATTCGGCGTTACAGGGAGTTGTAAGCGGCTTTCACTTTTTTTTCATTGAGTCCATCGTCCTCCGGCACGGCGCGCCAGAAGTTTTGATTACAGATCGCGGATCATCGTTCATGGCACAGCTGACCCAAGAAATCCTCCGACTCAGTCACACCAGCCACCATCGTACAACTGCGTACCACCCGCAGACCAACGGGCTGACGGAGCGACTCAACAAGACAATCGCCGATATGATCTCTATGTACGTCGACGTAGAGCACAAGACGTGGGACGAGGTGCTGCCCTACGTCCCGTTCGCCTACAATACGGCGGTTCAAGAGACCACTGGATTCACACCCTTCCAGCTGGTACATGGTCGGAAAGTAACGACCATGCTAGACGCGATGCTACCCCATGACCCAACTGACACTGAGAGCGACGACGCCCAGGTGGTTGCTCAACGGACCGAAGAAGTCCGCCAGCTCGCCCGACTCCTGATTCAAGACCAGCAGCGCGTCGACCCGGGCGCTACAACCTTCGTCGCAGGGACGTCCACTTCCAGCCCGGAGACAGGGTGTGTGTATGGACGCCCATCCGCCGCCGCGGCCTCAGTGAGAAACTGCTGAAACGGTACTTTGGACCATACAAGGTACTTCGTCGCCTCGGCGAGCTGAACTACGAGGTGATGCCCGACGGAACACGAACATATTCACGCCGCCCACCACGACCTGAGGTCGTCCACGTCGTGCGCCTGAAGCCGTACTACGCTCGATAGGACTGTGGATTTTATGTGTTTCAAATGACTCTTCAGTTTGCCGTTCTTTTTATGTGCTTTGTTTTGTTTTGTGTTGCATCGGGGCGATGCACTTTTAAAGGGGGGAGTAATGCCGCGCGCAGGGGTCACGGACTTCTAGAACTTTCTCGTTTATTCTTGCTCCGGACATAACTTCTATCGTTTATCCCCGCTTATGTTGTTCTAGAAAGTGCGTGTTCATTCTCGCCCCGAGCGCGCTACGCTCGAACCTTCTCCGCCGAATCTTCGAGATAGTGACTCACTCTAGATAAGACGCCGGTCGCGACCTTGTCGAGTCAGTCTCGCCCCAGCGCTCGATCCTGCGGTTTCGCCGACTTCGACGCCTGCGACGCTCTGTTATTATCTTTTGTACTCGTTTATTTTTGGCACAAGTTCGCCACATTATACGTTTATTTCTTTCTGTTTATTTATTGTTTTTAGTCACCACCCGTGACAATATATATATATATATATATATATATATATATATATATATATATATATATATATGGGTGGTTTCATCTCAAATCGTGCAGGCAAAAAGGGTCGAATTTTTAATTTCGATGAAAAAAATATATGTTATGGCGCCGTTTCTAAAAACGCAGTCACCACAAACCGCAAGTTCGTCCGATTTTTTGTTCTCGACATATGAATTTTTAAAGAGGCCGCGGCGAAAAGCAGTGTTTTTCACACCCGTCGTGGGTCGGATGTTTCGCTTGATCTCCCGCCGTGGATTTTCAGTCCCCATTATATTAACTTTTTTCAAGCACTCTGTGGACACATTTAAAAGGCTCCAATACCATAAAATAATTTTAGGCGTTTCGCTTTTTTTCTGTGAAAATGTCAAAAACGCCCATTCGGTCAATTGTTGACGAACTTTGACAATTAATTACTGGCGATCTACTTGGGTTACGTCAATATTTTTTATGTCCACGGAGAGTCCAAAACACGTTCTTTATATGTATTATAAAATGGCTCGGCTGTATAAAATATTATTTGCGGTACGTTTACGTTAATGTTATGTGAAAACCAAAATGTACCATTTTTGATATTGATTTTCTCAAAAAACCCATTTTTTATTTTTTTTATTTTTTTTTAATGTAGATGTGATAGTTTTCTACGCGAAAATCAAGTCTAGAAAGTGTATATTTTGTTTGTATGTTCTATATTTAAGCATCAATATCATACAAAAACGTGTTTTTACGGTTCGAATTGGCTTTGCTAGTTGCGCGTCTTCACAAGCTTGGAAATAGTTTTTTCTTTTTTTCAACGTTCCCACATAAAAATGAAATACAGTATTTCCACCCTGTTATATTTATTGATTATTTTAATTTTATTATAGGCGGCGAGCTACATCGGAGGAGTTCCAAAAAGAGAAAGCAACACTTCTTAACAGACCAGCAGGTGTCGTAAATGTTTAACGTGTAGGAGTCGGCAGGACGTCGTATTGATTCGGGGCCCTCATTGGCCTGCATGAACGTCCCGCCCTTTCGGAGCCAGCAGATGACCACGACCTTTCGCGCTCGTTGTGTTAGATAGGACGGCCCGTGACAGTAAAGCGAGCAGCGCACCCTCTGTCACGAGGAGTGAAATGGTACGATTGTGTCGTTGACGCGGCGATCAGTGACAGCCACCCAGGAGGAGTCAGTCAGAGTATTGCGCAAGGGAAAGCAAAGGAATCGTTGCCTGAAAGGATGAGGACACCACGGCCTTACAATATCGACGGTCAACAACTGTTCTGCCAGCCAAAACAACGCCGCGTGCGCGCTAAAACCGGCGGCGCGGGAAAGAAATCCCGCAGACGCACACACGAAGATGGGCCGGTTTCGTTAGGGATGTGGGGAAATTTGAAACCAGCCATCCGTGCATGCGTGAAACGATACCGCCTGTTTGCCCTAGCTTCGAGCGCCCTATCCTTACCTTGAAACGGCCGGGCTCTCTCTCTCTCCGGGGAGATCCGATAGCACCGAAGGGTTATCTATTAAACTTGAGGAAGAAAACGAGAAGGGACTGTTTAAGTTTAATTATCTCCACCAACCCGCTCGTTCTGTCCTTATAAAGGGTTATCTCTTTTGGAAACAGCAAAGCCCGGAGACTGACATTAAAACGAGAGTGTTGGTAAATATACTTGTGATTGTATTCTGCCCGGAGACTAGTTGGGTCGAAGTCAGCCTCCTTGTCAACTATAACCGTTTGTGAAGAGTGGGCTTCTTCCGAGATGAAAAGTTAGCGCCGGCTGACGTGTTCTTTTGAAAAAGGGAAGGGGAAAGAGAAAGTTTGAATAACTGCAGAAACTACCTCGAAAGCTATTCTCCCGATATGAAGCTTGAGGCATAGTCTCGGTTACCTTCTCGCGCATCGCCTGCTCGAATCTATTCTTCACTTTCTTTCGCACAGTCACTGTTCCGCACAGCCGTCGTGGATGTGCGTAATAGAGGGAGGAACATATTCGAGCATCATCTGGACGCCGTCATCCTGCAGACTTCAGTGTCGTGGGACCGACTCGTGTGTGTTTCTTCGCCCCGCTGAACTTTGTTTCTCGGGCGCGGTATTTTCTGAACGTTTTTTTTTTTTTTTTTCAATGTTTTCTTACCAACTGTTTGTTAGCACTGTTCAGTTGTTGGGTTTATTTCGTCATGGCGTAGCGGCCTGGCGGTGATGTAGAGAGCGTTTTCGCACGCATTTGGTTGCGCCCCGTTTAGGGAATGCCCGGAGGAGTTGGTTTTTGTTCTTGCCATGTGCGGCTGAGTTTTCCCGTCTTTATTAAATTATTGATTTTTTTTTGTTTTACCTTTACGTGCCGTCGACTTCTTTGTCTGACTCTCCACCAGGCGTGGACCTATCGCCTTGCCACCGCTCAAACCTAAATACTTTATTTTTTTAACGCATTTTTCGTTAAGATCGGAGTTGGGCAATTTAATTCCTATTTATTTATTTTTATTTCCTACCCCTCTCCATGACACACTCTCTGTGTGTTTCGGACCGTTTCTGTGTCACCACTTTTGTGTATTACGGAAGTGAAAGGACATTCCCTGGTGACCTGTGCGATGTGCGGTGAACAAACCCCAGAGTTTGGTTTCGGAAAGAATTGTATATAATATATCGACGATGTGGTGACTTTCTTTGTCTTAGTAATATGACAGCTAATAGCTAGTTTTACTGTCAAACGTTTCTAAATCGAAACAATACGACGTCTGAGCGTTTTGGTTATTGAAGGTCTACTAGGCCTGCTGATTTGGTTAGATATATATCTCGTGGTTCCCGCTCTTATCAAAACATACATAAATATTCAATACCAGAAAATCCATTTATAATTGATTACCAAATGCAGAAGAAAATTCAAGAAAACTTTTTCACAATTCATAGAGACGCATGGGTCCCTGTGTCTGACTTAGGTCTTGCAAAACAAAGACGTCTTTTTCCGATATTGAGGCCTAAATATAAAACATACAAACAAAATATACACCTTCTAGGCTTGATTTTCGTGTAGACAACTATCATATCTACATTTGAACAAAAAAATAAAAAAAATAAAAAATGGGTTTTTTGAGAAAATTAATTTCAAAAATGGTACTTTTTGGTTTTTGCATAATATTAACGTAAACGTACCGCAAAGGATAATTCATACAGCCGAGTCATTTTATAATAAATATAAAGAGCGTGTTTTGGGCTCTCCGTGGACATAAAAGATATCGATTTAACCCAAGTAGATCGCCCCTCATTAATTGTCAAAGTTCGTCAACAATTGACCGAGGAGGCGTTTTTGACATTTTTACAGAAAAAAAGCAAAACGCCTAAAACTATTTCATGGTATTGGACCCTTTTAAATGTGTCCACAGAGTGCTTGAAAAAAGATAATATGATGTGGACTGAACATCCATGGCGGGAGATTAAGCGAAACATCCGACCCACGACGGGTGTGAAAAACACTGCTTTTCGCCGCGGCCTCTTTAAAAATTCATAAGTCGAGAACTAAAAATCCGACGAACTTGCGGTTTGTGGCGACTGCGGTTTTAAAAACGGCGCCATAACATACATTTTTTTCATCGAAATTAAAAATTCTACCCTTTTTGCCTGCACGATTTGAGATGAAACCACCCATATATATACAGGGTGTCACAAATGAAACTTTACACGGTCTTTTTTACCGCAAAAATAAACTAGGCGTCGCCGAAAGCTCATTCTCCGCCCAAAGGTTGAGCTAGAGGTCACAATCAGATGCCAAAGTTTCAGCCCGATCCGATACTTTAATCAAAAGTTATAAGTGATTTTCTGAAATTTTCAATGGGAAAATGGCGGCCGACGGCGTTTTCAAACACATGGGGCTCTATGGCACCAGAAACCGAAAACGGGCGAAAATGGGCTCCATTTTCCCATTGAAATTTTTAGAAAATCACTTATAACTTTTGATTGAGTTATCGGATCGGGCATCTGGTTGTGACCTCTAGCTCTACCTTTGGGCGGAGAATGAGCGTTCGGCGATGCCTAGTTTATTTTTGCGGTGAAAAAGACCGTGTAAATTTTCTTTTGTGACACCCTGTATATTGGGTGTTTTCATCTGAAATCGGGCAGGCTAAAAGGGTTTAATTTTTAATTTTGAAGAAAAAATATATTTTTTGGGGGCATTTCTCAAATGAAGGGTGGCGCAAACCACATCTTCCCCAGATTGTTTGTTCTCGAGTGACGAGCCGTAGAGGCCGCAGTGGCAGAAACTAGTGTTTTTGCCTGCCGTCGCAGGTCGCGTGTTTGACACCCTCTGCTGGCGGTACTACTTTTTCTACACCCTTTTAACATTTCCCCTCATTTAATGCGTATTATAAGGGTACCTTGACGTATCAAAAATATTTTTAGGAATTTCATTGTTTTCTAAAAAAACATGTCAAACTCGTCACTCCGGTCGCTTTTTGGTCAACTTTGACGGGTCATTGCTTTGTCTGTACTTAAGGTAAATTTTCTTTCTTTGGCTCTACAGAAAGCCCAAAGCAAGCCCATTATATACGTAATAATATCATTATGATATGTCAACCAGCCGCTCCGCTACCTTCACGTAAACGTTGTAAGAAATAACAAATGTTGAAAGTTTGAGGTCGATTTTCTCAAAAACCCCATTTTTGTAAATTTTTATTTTTTAAATTCTTTTAGACATATTGGTCGACTACAAGAAATAAACAGCCTAGAAATGTAATATTTTGGTTGTATGTCCTCTGTTTGAGCGCGCAATTGCGTGAATTGTGTGAACATCTGTTATTTTTCACGACGTTTACGTGAACATAGCGGAGCGGCTACTCAACATATCGTAATGATATTGCTATATCTATACTTGGCATGCTTAGGGCTTTCTATAGAGTTAAAGAAATAAAATGTACCTTAAGTACAGACAAAGTAATGACCTGTCAAATTTGACCAAAAATCGATCTGAGTGACCAGTTTGACATTTTGTTTAGAAAGCAATCAAATTATTAGAAATATTTGAATACTTCAAGGTACCTTTATAGTATTTATTAGATGAGGGGAAAAAGTTAAAAAAAGGTGTAGGAAAGACACTAGCGCCTGAGAGGGTGTCAAACACGCGACCTGCGACGGCAGGCAAAAACAGTCGTTTCTGCCACTGCGGCTTCTACGCTTCGTAACTCAAGAACACAGAAAAAAGAGGACCATGCGGTTTGCACCCTCCTTCATTTGAGAAATGCCCTCAAAACACATATTTTTTTCGTGAAAATTAAAAATTAGACCCTTTTAGTCTGCCCGATTTGAGATGAAACCTCCCATATCGGGCAGGCTGAAAGGGTCCATTTTTTAATTTCCACAAAAAAAATATGTTTTGGCGGTATTCCTCAAATGAAGGAGGGCGCAAACCGCATGCTCCCCAGATTTTTTTTCTCGAGTTACGATTCGTGGAAGCCGCAGTGGCAGAAACCAGAGGGTGTCAAACACGCGTCCTGCCGTAGCAGGACGCGTGTTTGACACCCTCTGGTGGCGCTAATGTTTTTTCTCTACCCTTTTCAACTTTTCCCTCTTATTTAATAGGTAGTATAAAAATACCTTCACGTATTCAAATATCTTTAGTAGCTATATTGTTTTCTAAACAAAATGTCGAACTCGTCACTCGGGTCGATTTTTGGTGAATTTTGACAGGTCATTACTTTTTCTTTACTTAAGGCAAATTTTATTTCTCTGGCTCTATAGAAAGTTCTAAGCATGCCTAGTATGATCTGCTAACTAGCCGCTTCGTTACTTTCACGTAAGCGTTGTGAAAAATAACAAATGTTCACACATTTCACGTGATTGCGGCAGAAATAGAGGACATACAACCAAAATATTACATTTCTAGACTGTTTTTTCTTGTAGTCGAGTAATATGTCTAAACGAACTTAAAAAAATAAAAATTGACAAAAATTGAGGTTTTTGAGAAAATCGACCTCAAACTTTCAATTATTGTTATTTCTTACAACGTTTACGTGAAGGTAGCGGAGCGGCTATTTTACAGATTATAAAGACATTATTGTATCTATAATGGGCTGGCTTTGGGCTTTCTGTAGAGCAAAAGAAAGAAAATTTACCTTAAGTACAGACATAGTAATGACCTGTCAAAGTTGACCAAAAAGCGACCGGAGTGACGAGTTTGACATGTTTTTTTAGAAAACAATGAAATTCCTAAAAATATTTGAATACGTCAAGGTATCTTTAAAATACCTCTTAAATGAGTGAAAAAAGTTAAACGGGTGTAGAAAACCCACTAGCGCCAGCAGAGGGTGCCACACACGCGACCTGCGACGGCTGACAAAAACACTAGTTTCTGCCACTGCGGCTTCTATGGCTCTAACTAGAGAACAAAAAATCTGGGAAACATGCGGTTCGCGCCCTCCTTCATTTGAGAAATGCCCCCAAAATATACATTTTTTTCGTGAAAATTAAACATTAGGACCTTTTAGCCTGCCCGATTTGAGATGAAAACACCCATTATATATATTGTGACGATGAAAACGACGACGCTGCGGCAGTGGTGTGCACTACTATCGCGCGCTAGGCCCACGTACCAGGGCCCGGCCGCCATTAAATAATTCGGCTTCATTATGTGAACATCCTTGTCCCCTCCTGCCGGCCCCCGCATCTCCGTCACAATATATACATATATATGGGAGCGGTTAAGCAGAGTACTTCATTGTGACGCTAACGAGTGCCCACAGGGAGCGCTTCAGTAGTCACAGCGCACCGTAGGCTCCAACGCGGAATAGCCTGGTGTTGCCACTTTCCGCACATGGTTTTTCTTTGGCGTCGGATTAGCCTGTGGGCCTCGTCGCCTATGGAGTGCAGCTTCAACATGCAGCAACCTGACGACTTGTGGGAGGGGGGAATAGGAGGGGGGTGCCGTCAGAGTAGCTTCGAGTGTGGGGGCATGCCCCTACTGGATTAGAACCTGTGGGGGCGACTGTGCCCACTGCCCCCCCCCCCCCTCCCCCTTCTCCTCAGTTCCGGAGCCCCTGCGTTCCGCATACAGTTGGTGTTCGGAAGGAGATTTCTGCCTCCTCCGCGACTCACCTGAGTTACGGAGAATGTTAGGAGAGGGAGCGCAACTCCGCCTTCCGGTCGCCTATCCCACTTCCAGCTTTCGCCGCTTGGCGTGAACTTTACGTGAGAAGGTAAAGGTGCAATGCGCGTGCGCAGAAATCAGACTCGCGTGAGATGAAGCGTCTGCGCATGCGCAGTGGCGACAGCAGCGCCACTGCAATTGGGTGACGTCAGGGTGTTCCAGCAGACAGTGCGCCTTCGGCGAGACCTTTTATACTTTTAGTAACAATTGACGTTAACGCAGCCAGAGTCAGGTGAAAGGCAACGATGTTTCACAAGCTTTTTAACCTGTCACCAACTATAACTCTCCACGACACGACAAAAAGTGCAGAAGTCGAATAAAATTGGAAACCATTCAGGAGATGCTGCTGCTGCTGCTGTTGTTGTTGTCCATGAATTGTTGGCGCATTAACAGGACAGACATTGGTCGAAGGTCCGTGTAATATTTAAAAAAAAAAGTGAGGTAACTCAAGATCCAGCCGAATCTCGAACCTGCGCTTTATCACCCTTGTTTTGTCCTTTATTATTTTTTTAATACACTGTCTCGGAGTATGAAAGTTCCGGCTCACCCATATCTACTGCGATTCTGATTCATCGCTACTTTAATCGTAATATTAATTGCTCTCGTCGTCAACGGGCCCGCTGAAAGAAATAATTGTCAGGATCATAATCGGGATAATTGTTCTCTGTACTATATATGATCATTACTTTTTGTAGATGTCGTTTATGCCTTCGCCGCCGTCGCCAACAGGAGCAAAGCCAAGAACGGAGGAGCGGTCGGAGATCCTGTGATCGTTGTCATAGTCATCAGAACGATGGTTTCCAACATTATAATGACTCCAGCCTTTGAACGACTTCTGCCTGCGCTCATTCCCGGGTAGAAAAAAAAAGAAGTCGGATTTGCCGTGACTCCTATTGAGTTTGTCCTGCTATATTGTGTCCTTATTCAAGGTGTTCGCTGCTAATTCAAGGTAAAAACGATACGATCCTCGCTATTAACGCAATGGTCATCGACCATGGCCGAGGCGGGCCATTCCGCTGGCCGAGGCTCACCGTCGATCGAAATGGAACTGGATGGACAGACTGAGCAGCCATCATTGGGTATGTCAAGCACTTCAAGCACAGTCTCTTACTATGAGAGCACCACTGACGAGCTGGACGCCAACTCGGCACCCTTTCAAACCGATCAGAACCGAAAGAGAGGCACAAAGCCTCAACTAGTTCGGAGTCAAGCGACAAGACGCTCAAGACTATGAATCGTACTCATCCCCACCTCACGGTGATAGTCAGACCCAAGGATCGAGACAAAGTGATCCTAACCATTAACCCGAAGAAAATTCACGAAAAACTGGACATCACTGCTCCAGACGGGTTCATCCTGGCTAGGCCAAGCCGAAGACTCAACGTGCGGGTAATTGACACCAGAAATAGAGACGCCACGAAAGCGCACCTTACACTCACCACACTAGACGAGATCGCTGTCCTGGCCTACAATCCGCTCCCACGAGGATCGGCGACCGGGGTGCTCTACAAAGTACCAGCAGACCTCACTGAGGTCGAACTTAAACTGGAATTTCGCACAACTGCACCTGTTATCTCCATCCGACGACTGGGTAAGTCCGAGACCCTCAAGCTCGCCTTCAGCAGGGACACTCTACCAGAGTACGTTACAATCGGATACACAAGATACAAGACACAACCGTACATCGAGAAACCACGTCAGTGCTCCAGATGTAACCGTTTTGGGCACATCCAAACCCCCTGTACAAAGGAATCGGGATGCGCTCGCTGCGGGGGACCCCATGATCGCACCAAGTACGAAGCGGAAGACACACTCTGTATAAACTGCTGCAAAACACACGGCTCGACATCTCGTTTATGCCCGGCATACAAAAGAGAGTAGAAAATATACATGTACAAGAGCAAAGCCAAGGTTCGTTACACCGCAGCAAAAGAGACTTTACGGTTTACAAAAGATCAGATGTCCATTGGCCATGCTAGGACAGCAGTCAACCAAGCAAGACACAACGTCGCAGCTCACCATCTTCGTGCTCAGCGAGATTCCCCGTCAACCTAGCAATCCAGCGTAAGAAAAGGCAAGACCCATCCAAATACCACAGGGGCTACTGATCCTACATTGCAGCACAAGGATGACAAAGAATTTCCAGCACTTCCTTGATCTGCATCAACTTCGCGTGTAGAAGATAAAGAAAATAGGCAGCCCAGGAGGGACCGGTCAAGGACATCAACCAGGGAGCAACCATCTACGTCCTGGGTCAAGCTCCAAACCATCACTGACGTTTTCCGTAATATTCTTCGTTCATGGGATTCTCCTATAGTCCAAGAGCTATTAACCATACTAGATGCTATACTCCCGCTTGTTATGATCTGGTGCAGTCTTGGGTAAGTTACTTTTAAAAACTAATTCGTTACAGTTACAGTTACTGTCAGAAAAAAGTAGTGAAGTTACCGTTACAGTTAACGCAATAACGAAGTAACTCGTTACAGTTACAGTTACTTTTAAAAAGTAACGACGTTACTTTTCAGTTACTTTTTCTATAACAAAAAAAATTAGGAAAAACAAAACGCTTTTCACCAAGTTTATTTGCATAAAATTAAAAAAGTGTGCATTTTACCTTATGTTTTAAGTTAGCAGCAGTTGCTTCCCGAAATTAGTTTCTGAAAGTTTCCCTTCTTTGATAACGAACACGTCCCTGCCCTTGTTGGACAGGCGCTCGTCTAACGGGCTAGATGGGATTGCAGTGTTGTTTCGCCGGAAAAAGTTTTTGATTGCCGGGTAGGCGGTGAGGCAATAGAGTGCCGTTTTCTGCGGTCAAGGTGTTAGTAGCCTCCTCCACGTCAGCAAAATAACCTCTGTACGCCTGCCATGGTGGTTTTTCTTTGTTCTTATCAACATTCATATCCTTGGTAGCACTAGCACATTGCTGGCTCGTTGACGGTTGCGCTGGATTCATAGGGTCCCTGGACATATCTCAATTTGTACCCAGCAAGCCAGAAACAAACCCCGCGCAAACAGCAGTAAATTTCGCCTCGACTGTAGACACTACACCGGATTAATGGCGCAAATCAAAATACGAAACATGCGCAGCGCGGAGTGGCGGCACTAATCAAAATACGAAACATTCGCAGTGCCCTCCGCGTGTATTGTGGTTTCACGTTTGATTTACCCGATTAAAAAGCGTTTGCGCCGAAAAAAAGAAAAACCGCGAAAGAGATAGTTCTTCAAGACACTAAGATGCAAATGTTCAGTCACAAAGCACAAGCGCGTGCTAAAGATAACTACTTTTTTTTTTTTTCACCAAACCTACACGTGGCTATATTCGGGTCGTGACTGGCGAGAAAGAACGTATTCACAAGTCTGTGCAAAAAATAACGACACTCAAAATGCCGGAAGAGATCATTTGGAAAGCGCAAAAAATGGCTAAATTGTACTCGTTCAGTGATATATTATTCATAAAAAACTGGAAAGTAACGACAAAAGTAACGTCGTTACTTTCATCGTTACCTCAGAAAAAAGTAATATAACTACGGTTAAAAGTTACATTTATAAAAAGTAACTTGTTACAGTTACAAGTTACCAAAAAGTAACGAAATTACAGTAACGCGTTACTAGCAACGCGTTACTACCCAAGACTGATCTGGTGTCATTAGACAAGCTTCGTAGAGGTGCCACCGTCCTTCAATAGAATGCGAGAGGCCTTCAAAATCGGCTTTCGGACTTTAGACAATTCATATTCAAATATTCTGTTTTTATTATAGCAATATCAGAGTCGCTAATGACGCACAACATCAGACTATCAGGGTACGAGCTTTTTCATTCCCACAGAACAACTGGTCTTAGCAGAGTTTTGGTCGGCCTTCGAAAGGACCTGGCCATTATTCAAAAACGATCTTCCGTCGCACCCTACAAATGAGTATATTGCTGCTGCGACTGTTAAGATAGAAGACATTGCGTTCACACTTATTGCTAGCTATATACCCCCTCGATCACCTTTGCGCATTCAGAGGCTGGATACAATTTTACAGAAAACCCCATCACCACATTTTCTGACAGGCGATTTCAATATATTCATCACTAATTATGGGCAAGCTGAAAAAAATAATGCTCCAGGCCCAAGCCTTATTTGACTTTACACTAAAATACTCTTGACGACAGCAGTCCGAAGTATTTTAGAGGTGCATCTACGAGTAGCTCTCTAGATTTATCTTTCGTATCTTCATGTCTCGCTGAGGGAGCCAGGTGGTTCGCTGATATTGAAACTCATGGTAGTGATCACTTGGCGACTTACACTACGATTTAAGGCTTGCATTGCTTGAAGCAACGTACTACAATTCATTATACTGACTGGGATAACTTCAAAACAAAAATGAAGTCCACCTGTACTACACTAACTGGGACAGAAGGATTTGTTGCGGCCATCAACTCTTCAACCTCCGAAGCTACCAAAACGGTCAATCTGACAAACCCTTCGACAGCTATTGGTGGAGAATACGAACAACTACGTGGCCATCTTCCGGCGAGCTGAACACATAGCAAGAAAAACTAAGAGTACTGAGGATGTCTGGACTTCTAAGAGAGCACAAAAGCGCGTTATTGATTATATGACACTTTGCCGAAAGCTTAAGCGAAATCAAGGAAAATAGAATCCACCTGATAACCACGATAGAGAATAAGGTGAAGGTCGTGATTGAAGGTAAGTAGCTGGGTTTCCCGCGAAAATGATTTACGAAAGCCATGTGGAGCAGGAGCAAAGAATGGATTAGTTCCTATAGGTGTTGCACTAGGCGAGAAAAAATTTTATACTCAAGAATTTCGCACGGAATGCTTGTTATAAAAATGGGATGGTCATTGAAGGAAGAATGATGATCACCAGTTTTATGTACAGACACCACTTTACACGCCTTCCAATCGTGAGCTAAATAGCTTAGAGTAAGTGATTGTTAAAATAATTTATATAGTATTATCAAAGAATACTCTTTTGTGCTTAGTAAAATTTAGAATTAATTTCTTCGACTCCTGCGGTGCAGGATATTTTTAACTGTTCAATAATATTAAAAATTCCACTTGTTTGCATTAAGATATGGCACATGGGCAGAAAAACACGTTGAAGTTTAGGTAAAGTTGAAAAAAAAAACTGTTTGAAAATGATTCAACAAAAGTAGAATTTAAAACATTTACGCAGTCATCGGAGGAATTAGGTTCACCTGATAAACTAAACAAAATCAGTGTGGTGTTTTCGTTGCCGTTAATTGCACTGCAGTACTGTTTGGCATTGTTGGTTAATAATGATGGCAAAGTGATAAAAAAATTAATTGACTTGGCATCCGCGATGGAGCCTTTGTAAGCATTGGCTGCTTCGTGATACTAGCATAATAGCCATTTATATGGACGGATTGCTTACGATGTGAAAGATGTGTTGCAATTAGAGTATACCTGTACACGGCAAACATGATATGTTTCTAGTTTTGTTATTACCAGCTTATGATTTAGATGATCAAACGCTTTGCTGAAAAACAATCAATATTCTAAGGGCAATTTTTTTCTGCGCGACGTTGCCCAAAATATAATATTTTTACTCTAAAAGAGCAAACTCTGTAAACCGGCCTTTACGGGAACCAAACTGCGACGGATTGATTATACGTACACTGTGCTTATCTAAGAACTTGGCCACACGTGAAAGCAATATTTTTTAGAAGCTTTTCTAAAACACCGGTAAGATAGAAATACGCCTGTATTTGGCCAAGTCGTTCTTGTTACTTTTTTTTATACAAAACGCTGACCTTTGCTATCGGCATATTTTTTTAAAACACCCCGAGCTGCAAACAGAAATTAAAAATGTGGGTCGGACAGGATGATACATCTATTACAGATTTTATTGGACCTATCTGCATATTATCAGCGTCAGAGCTTGTACTAATTTGAAAATAAAAAAAAGTGTGCACCCCTCTATGTATACAACCGGCTCAAGAAAGAACGAAGTTTGATTTTTACGTTCAATATACGCGCAAGCGTTTTTCGTCTGGATTATCTCCTGCCGAATTTACAAAGTAATCATTAAAACAATATCCTAGTAACGTGTCTGTAAGTTCTACATTGAGCAGGCGGATTTTCTCAATTCGCTTTATTTCGTGTGCACAATTCACAACATTGTTGAGCTTTTTTTACGTGACGTCTGTTCATGTTGATGTGGACACAAAGTATCTATTGAAGTACCTTGCTCTAGCACTTCTTAATTCCCTCGTAAGTATGTTGCGGTATGATTTAAATGCTTTCAGATGTTCTGGGTATTTAGTGTTTACGAATATATTGTTCAAAACGTTTTTCCTATTTATTTCAAACAAAAGTTCTGGGGTTATTCATGGTTTACGAGTCCTTTCCAACAATTCTATAAACCTATATGGAAAGCACGTTTTGTATCTTTCCTTAAATTTGTTCAAAAACACGTTGTATACTTCGTTCGCGTCTACTTCTTCATAGACCTGACTCCAGTCCATCTCCAAAAGCTTCTCCCAAAATTCATAAATGCTATTCGCTGCAATATTTTGAAAATGTGTACCAAGCAGGTTCATTGTAGTTTTAGCTATTTCTTTCCGCATAAACTGGCCCAGATGTCGCTGATATATGTACTCAACGTGCAGTCTACACCATCAAGATTGACCATCTTCGTAGCCTATTAATGTGAGCTCTGTCTGAGCATGCGCTCTAAAGAATGCCCTAAATATGGCGTCCAGACCAAGGCCTCCAGCGTCCGCTCGTTGCCTTGCGGCGTGTTGGGGATGCGCGTGTGCGGCCGTGTGTTACCGAAGGGCCCACGCAGGAGGTGGAGGCTGATCGGACGTTGTATCGGAGGAAACCAGCGATCGCTTGGTCGCGCTGATAGTGTCGTGCAGTGTACCCTTTAGGTCACGGTCATGTTGCTAATGGATCGTGCAAAAGACGGCCTGACGACACTTGCTTGTATACGACGGCCCCGCCATTGGTCGCACAAAAACTGTTTGCAGACATTCTGACATCACGTGTTCTGCGAGCACCGCGCCTTTTGCGCGATCTATGATCAGTGCATGTGATCGTGGCTTTGAAGAGAGTAGTTCGAATGCAGCGTGCCGGCTATAGCCCTTTTTCGAAAACCCACACGAGCAATATCTTCCTATAACTCGTACTCTTCTTCCGAAGTCCGCACGGCGGCCCGGTAGAGATTTCAGGCGACAGGTTTGTATACGAACAAAGGATCGTCGCGAGCCTGTCGCTGTGGTTACCTCCGAGTCCGTCGTATACGGCAAATACATTCCTAGAAAGTAGTCTTAAAACATGCACGGGGCAAGAAAAAATATTACGTTAGGACTGGAGTTCTCAAAAATATAGACGCACAGGGTCAAATATTATGTTCGGGAAGAGAGTTGAAACGCTAGAATATGTCATTATTGAATGTAAATGGATCGGCCACCAGTGGACATCGAGCGAATAGGCCGACTTCATCAGCACACTGGGTGTTGAGCAGAACAATGAAACAAAACATGTTGATGAAGTAGAACTCAGTAACGTAAAATGAGAGGAATGGTGGCTAAAAGCAATAGACGGATAGACGTTAAATATAATTATTTTCGCTCATACAATATTTAATATAGAGTAAAAAAAACATTGGGCTGGGTGGCTCAAGTCACCGCCTGATTAAAAAGAAACAGCCACCAACCATCCATTCATCCATCCAGTATATGTACATATAAAGGTGTCAATAGTCACACCGGAAATGTTATGCGTGTGGCCTGAGTGGTTGCGCCCAACGTTACTAGAACACTCAGTTGGGAAACTCGCCGTCGAAACCTGGGCCGCTGGCGTCCACCGAGACCGAGCTAAATACGACAACAGCGCCACTCATTATCATTTGTCTGCATTGTGGTCACCTTGAGCTTTTAGAAAGCCTGTTTTTGTGTAAAAAAACAAACGGAAAGGACTCCTTTTGTATGAAATGTATTGGAGTTTAGTACAGAATGAAGGACGCGTGCTGTTTTTATAATCTTTTCTTATATATAAAATATAATTTTGCATGGTTTTGCGGAACAATTAATATTGTTTTTATACAACCATGCCTCAGCGGTCCTTTCAGGTAGCGCGTCCCGACCTAGGTGCATTTTAACTTCGGTAGAAATTCGCGGCGCGTCCGCTGGGGAGACGGGGGTGGCACCCCTGTAACCTCTTCGGCTGTATCTGTTTCGGCGCCAAAATGGCCGGTTGAAGCCAAAATAGAAGTAACGTGCAGTTCCTCGAGTGGCCGCTGCGGGGGAAATGGCGGCGTTGTGCTCGTCATTAGCTCGGTTCTGGTGGACAGATTGGGGCCACTTTTTTAGAGCAGTCTCTATGGCAGTTTCCCAACTGAGTGGTTTTAGTAACGTTAGTTGCGCCCCACTCCATAATGGGCCGTCCAAACAGGACACGGAAGATGGCGTAACGCGACATAGCATCGGTATATGCCGTGAAAGTCGCTGTGCGTTCATCTTTTTTTTAGAGCGCAGCTCTTAGGGGCCCGTTTCCGGCTTGAGCGGCGTCGGCGTCGACGATGACGTCACCGGCATCTACATCGTCATCGTCATCATCACTGATGACGTCATCGGCATCCACATCGTCATCGTCATCATCACTGATGACGTCACCGGCATCCACATCGTCATCGTCATCATCACTGATGACGTCATCGGCATCCACATCGTCATCGTCATCATCACTGATGACGTCACCGGCATCCACATCGTCATCATCATCATCACTGATGACGTCACCGGCATTCACATCGTCATCGTCATCATCACTGATGACGTCACCGGCATCCACATCGTCATCATCATTGATGACGGCACCGGCATCCACATCGTCATCGTCATCATCACTGATGACGTCACCGGCATCCACATCGTCATCGTCATCATCACTGATGACGTCACCGGCATCCACATCGTCATCGTCATCATCGCTGATGACGTCACCGGCATCAGCATCGTCGTCGTCATCATCACTGATGACGTTACCGACATCCGCATCGTCATCGTCATCATCACTGATAACGTCATCAGTGACGTCACTGATGTCGTCACCGGCATCCGCATCGTCATCGTCATCATCACTGATAACGTCATCAGCGACGTCACTGATGACGTCACCGACATTCGCATCGTCATCGTCATCATCACTGGTGAAGTCATCAGTGACGTCACTAATGACGTCATCGGTACCCGCATCGTCATCGTCACTGATGACGTCATCAGTGACGTCAGTGATTACATCATCGGCATTGGTGGTCACGTGACCCCCAAGGTCAGGTGACCCCCCCCTGGTTAGTTTAACCCCCCCCCCCCCCCCCCCAGTGCCCTTCCCTCCTCCTCCTCAAGAGCTGCGCTCTAATTCGGCGTTACAGGGAGTTGTAAGCGGCTTTCATTTTTTATTATAACTCTTTTTGAATTTGGACATTAACCACGCAAACAGCAAGGCTTTTCTCTCCGCCTCCCCAATGCCGTTTCTTCCCCTTTTGTGAAGAAGATGGTGGAAAATGATGAGGACACACAATTTACAAAAGCGGTGTATATAAACATGACTCGCTCGCAAGAACAATATACATATATTTACAGAGCCCTTTTGGGCACAGCCGTCATGTCCATGATTTTAGTGGTGTCCTGGTGGTAACAACGGCCATCTTGGTCTGCCTGGGCGTCGTCGCCACGGGCCTTTACACCTGTCCGGAATCGTGACTCAACAGGCCGATCCGCCGGTGTCGTTCCATTGACTCCTTGTATCGGGCCTTTCCTTCCGCACCTTTTTTTTTTTCGTTCATTTGCAGTTTACCGATTTCTCTCTACTTCGTGGTCGGTCCCCGAAATCCACATCTTCCCACCTTTCTAGTTTTCGGAAGATTGGGGACCAATAACAAGAATGGAGGCCTTGACGGCTGCCAGCAGCTAGCTCGTGTGAGTTTCCCTTCACGCCCACATGATGCGCACGTTCTCAGACTCTGTCCAAAGATGCAAACAAAGGAAGGTTTTCCCCAGACAAAAAAAGCGTACCAAAGTGGACCGGAGTACTGTATATGGCATATGCAATGAACTTTGAAAAGGGTTATTTTGTTGTAAGGAAACACAACAACACAACATAACAACAAAGCGCAACAGGGACAAGGACATACAGAGGAGAAAACACAGGACAAGTGCTGAACTAGCAACTGATTCCATTGCAAAAAAAACATGATGCTGTTGCTGCTCTTGCAGGCATGCCCCTCCGTGGCCCTGGGAGACGTACCCCATAACAGAAATCGGATCCTTGTGTGTGAGCCAGCCCACAGTGACTTTGATGAAGAGTGAGATCGGCTTTTTGGATCTCAGATAACTTGGCCGGTTTCGTGTTGAGTGGAAGAGGAAGCGCCAGGGCCACGGAGGGGCATGCCTGCACGAGCAGCAGCAGTATCATATGTTTTTTTTTTTTTCAATAGAATCAGTTGCCAAAAAAATTGGGTTGTGTGTATGTTTATACAGCCTAGAACTTGGTCTGCCTCACAGGGGCGACGAGTCTCCCAGCTCTAGATGAGCAATTTAGCCAGTGCAGTAGAACCGCTAGCCTGGGGTCTTTAACGTGCACCACGCAGTAGTGATACACGACCGCACGTCGGTACGATGCTCATCCAGATCGAAACGGGCAGGGGTAGGGCTCGAACCAAGGATCCCTGGGTTCTGCAGCGCGAGCTTTCGCTCCACGCGCGTCGAGCTGGGTGTGCGCTTCAGCCCACTCGGCCACCGATCCTCCCAATCAGTTGCTAGTTCAGCGCTTGTCCTGTGTTTTCTCCTCTGTCTGTCCTTGTCCCAGTTGCACTCTAAGGTATAATGAGCTATAGAATTAAGTCCCAGTAGAAATACAGGCGAACGCGAGTGTCGTTGTCGCAGTGGAGTCTCAAGAAGTCTAAGCTGGCGGGTTGCCGAAGATTACGTGGACTGCCAAGCTGGAGGGCGACATGCAGCAGAAGAGGCGTCCGCCTAGAGTGCCTTCATACACACCCGCGCTTTTGCTTGAGTGGTAACATCTCGGCCATTTTCCTCCCAATCGTTCTTTTCCTTTTTTTTTTTTAGTCCTTTGAAGTGACCGCGATTCGATGTGACTCAGCTGATGCCACTTCGAGTCTTTGGCTGATGCTTAGACGCCATTATACCACCTAAGTCACGCACTGAATCCGCGAGCGCGTCACGCGCTGGCCCATTCAGTACAACAAAAAATGTCCTCACCCTGAGACAAGCAGACATGTGTGCACCTATTAGCCGCGAGAGGTTTCGGTGGCGCCCTCGTTCGGTTACCTTTCGTGACGTCATGACCTTATGATCAACAAGTTCGATAGTGTTTGTAATGGGCATGGTGGAAGCCTGATATCATAACGCTCTCAAAGCAACACTACCAACACCGTCAAAATTGAAGTTCTTACATTCCTCTTATTTCTGTCGATGAGAAATCCTTTGCTGACGTCATTGTCAGCATTCGGCCAATCGTGGCAGGCCGACCACAGCGACGCTTTCGATCGCTCACGTCGCCAATTCACTGGACGCCATATTTGAGGGCGATGTTTAGAGCCCATGCTCAGAACGAGCTCACATTAATAGCCTGCTAAGACCGGCAATTTTGATGGTGCTAAATGCACGCTCCAAAAGGAGTGCGGAAGCTCGCCGCCAGCACGCGCTCAGTAGCAGCGCACACGGATATGGCCGCCAGTGAATACTCCCCACTGATCTTTATGACAATTGCTGGATCGCGCTTCCCCGCACCGCAAATGAGTCCACCGTCGGCCATCTTACGAGATATTCTCTAGCGCTGTCAACCCTAGACAGCTACCATGGTTACGGTGTGTAGGTCACGTGAAAAGAGAGGCAAAGATCACGTGACCGCCGCCTTGACAACGCTTCAGCGGCCCTCGTGAGATGGCCGACCGGTGGCCTCAATCGCGCAATGGGCTTGAAGCGGGGAAGCGCGATCCAGCAATTGTCATAGAGATCAGTGATACTCCCTATACGTCAATCACATCGCTCGCGATCCCGGCGTCTGTAGACTGCGTCTGTGGCAGAACGTGTGTCTGCCACACGCCCGCGATCCTGATACCGCCAGAATTTCGGTCGGCGACAACGTGACACTTTTATGACGTCTTAAGGGGTAAATCGAAGGATCACTTTCTAGGACGCCGTAAACACAGCAATCGGAGATTCATCATAGTGACGCTGTGATCTGGAGGAGCGGCGTTGGCCACGAGCGTCATTGGTAATCGACGTCAATGGCGGTTGTATAGTTACGCCACTCGACGGAGCGAGGCAACGCATTTTTTTTTCACATGTGTTTCGGGCATCTATACTTAGTGTCCCTTCAAGTTCATTCGTTCAACGACATCTCTACCTCGACCCGAGCGAATGAAAGTCAGTTCGTTTGTCGCCACCTCTGACGTTCGTGACTTACCGTTTCGTCTTTAACGGGGCACGTAGCATCTACATTTGTCGAATTTCGATGACATTCCGTTGCCACCATTGAAAACTTCACTCCATATACCCAAGAGCCATTTTCGTTCTGGCGCGAGAAAGATCAAATAAGCTGCGCAGAATAAACCCTTTTCAATAGTGTGCACAATCCACACTCACTGTCACATCAAGAAGAAAAGAATTACAGGAGGAAGCTTAAGCTTCGCCTTTAAGAGTGTTGTATGGCTCGTGGCACCGATGTTCAGCTTAGTCCCCTGTCACAGCCTCCCATATACTCACCAAGCCTGACAGTTCGACGACGGAGCCATAGAGTGCCCGGTCGCAGACTTGGAGCTCGAGGATCTCGTAGCACAGAGCATTTCTCGGGGAAGCTGGACGTCAGTGCACAGCTTTTGCAGCGGCGAGAACCCGAAACATGGTTTGCAACCCCGACGAGAAAAGAAGTAGTAGCTCGAGGAACGCGAGGAGCACCAGCGGACATTTCATCGCTCGGGAGAACTGTGTTTCGGCGTCTCGCCACAGCGGGGTGCCCGTCACGTAACTCTCCTCTCATCCGCGTTGTCTGCCGCTCTACCTTTTCAATTTTGGCGGCCGCTTCTCGTGGCGATCTGCCAAGCTTTGTCAGTACAAAGGAGGCTATGCCCCCGTGCACGTTTCATGTTCACCGCGTGCTCTTGCCCGCGTCACGCGGTGCCAGCGCTGCCCAGTTTGCATGGCTGCTAAGCAAAACAAGCTAGCCCAGCCAGCTGATCTATCGGAGGATACCAAGCTGGCTGAAGATTATTCTCTGATATCAGCTTCTGATCCGCGGTGCAGTAATTTCTACATGCTTTTTTGCACGACATCACGAAGTGAGAAAGAGTTCTTCCGGCTTCACTTCTTGATTTTTTGTAAATTAAAAACAATTTCTCGGCATAAACGCTCAACAGGCCCCGTCTTTCAAGATAGGTTGACGAAGAAGTCTGCTAGAAAAGTTGCGGCGTTTGGCGATGATTTGACTCATGAATAGGATAAAATTTTAAAAGTCACTGGAAGTTACAAAATACTACTTTAACAATAAGTTAGGGATTCAAACTAGCTAATGATGATTGAACATATTTTAATACAACACTCCGAGACAGAAGCGAAAAAAACAAAAAAAAAAAACTAATGAGTGTTGTGCCGTGCCTATGGCTTTTTTTTTAACAGACTCGACATTTAGTTTTAAAATACTGTTTCACAAGAAGGCACTGCATAATTGTTAAATTAATGTGCCTAGATAAAAGCTGTGCATACAGAGAGCGGTGTTTCTTGAGGTGCCAACTAAGTTAGATTTAGTAGATTGTTTCGAAAACTACTCGATACTTTGGCATAATTTTGTGCATGCATACCATATCGCTATCAAAACATATAAAGTATCTGAGTGTTTTCATTTCATTCAGGAACGGTTTTTGGGGTAGATATTTTGATTTTGACCAAAATGTGTTTTTGTAAAAATATGTCGTAGAATAGTGATTAGCCCTCAGGGCAAGCTGCCTTGAGGTCTACCCACTATCCTTCCAATCAGAGCCAATCAGTGCCCGGCGTTGTGACGTCACCACAACCCCTGCAAAAGAAGCAGACAAACTTGTCCCTCGGACAAAGCTAGCAGTGATGCCGCACTGGCTACATTTCTCCTCTGCAGCGAAACATGAAATAGACGCCCACTGTTATTGACTAAGTGCCCACTGTCTAAAGATCGACGCTACGCAATTGTTTATCCCCTATAAATAATTTAAGAGTCCACTGAAGACAGTTCCCACATGTCATCAGGTAACCTTTCGTTTCGCCATATTTTTTTTTTTTTTTTACTCAGCTATTTAAATGATCTCGAATTCCCTTTACGCAAAATAAACCTGAGTAAATTTCGAATTTATATATTCCTGCGATATACCGCATGCTATAGAAAAAAAAAAGAAAAGAACCCTCCCAAGCAGCACGTTGTGAATGGGCCATCGCTGGCAAGTGTACTATGGCCAACCAGATTTTCGATGGCCCAAGCTGGCCAAAGTGCTCGGCAATAGCAGTGTTTTCGTCCTCATCTGGTGACTTGCCATTCACTTTATGCCAGTCGCTGGCCATTCACTTTAGGCCAGTGACTGGACAATCACGTTTGGCCAGTGACTGGCCATTCACCTTTGTCCAGTGACTGGCCATTCACTTTAGGCCAGAGACTGGCCATTCACCTTTGGCCAGTGACTGGCCATTCACATTTGGCCAGTGACTGGCCGTTCGCTTTAGGCCAGTGACTTGCCATTCACCTTTGGCCAATCACTTTCGGCCAGCCACTGTCGATTCACGTTTGGCCAGCCGCTGACCATTTACTTCCGGCCAGTCACTGGCCGGAAGTAACTACACTTACATAATACACTTAATAAATAAAAGCAAAGTTAACAAATAAAGTAAATACACTTAATACATAATATATCACAGACTGCCAGAAAATTTGGGTGTTCCTCAGAAGACTGTCAAGAGTTTCGGGAGGTCAAGTTTGAGAGATTAACTGTTAGTAAATCGGCAGAGAGTTGGGCGAGTTGGTTAAGCATCTTAATAGGTGGGAACAGCGCAGGAAAAACCGACGAAGGACGAGTAGAAGAAGTGCACAAACACAGCGATCCCCCGGTAGTGCACCAGTAAAAAAATAAATAAAAAGAAGTATCATTAGGTGAAGGGACAGCGCAACAATAGAGAGTTTTAGTGGATCGTTCCGATACCTCCGATAGCCCCGATAACGATACTATACATGCGCAAGGGAGGCGGTGGCGGAGTATCGGGTATCGTTATCGGAGTCATGGGAGCGATCTACTAAAACTCACTACTGTTCAGTTACAATATTTTTCACTTTACATAAGCTTACTGGCACTAATGAGAAAGAGAAGCCTTGAGTACACGTTAAATTTTGTACACACTTAAGGGTGTAAATCAGTTTGTCCCTGAGCTAACACCCTTATGGCGTTCAAGCAAGCACCCTTCATAAAGGGTCCTTGCTAACATTTTTGGTAAAGGGTGCTTGGCATGAAATGGGCACCTGCTGGGGTGGCCCAGTGGATGCTGGGCCACCCCAGCCAATCTGGCGCCGGGAGAGTATCATGCGACTTTTTGCTTATGTGGAGTTCAAGGTCACATAACGCTCTCTCGACGCTGGAGTGGCTGGTTGCGTCCCCCGCGCTCGGACGAAGGGTGAAATGAAGTATAGACCCCGGTGAACATTTCATTGGAATGTGTCCAATACACATATCAGAACTTGTAAATTGTACAAAAATCCTATACGGTATTGCATATTCTTATATTATTATTATATGATTTACAGCTTATCATGTTTACTGAACACATTTACACTCGTTCACTTAGAGCGACTGCCATATCACTACATACGAGGCATGTGATAGAGAAACAATGAGTCACACTAAACACAACTCACTTCATGAAGAAGTAATACAAAACAGCTCCTTGCAAGCCACATCATAACCCCGTGGGCAATTGGGAAGTGTTACGGCACCCCCCTTTCTTGAATTCTAAGTGAGCAAGCAGTGGCCCCAAGCATCGCACTGCACGGCTGAACCATTGTGAACATCATGGCCTGCCACAAACGAAGCATGTAAAGCTTTCCTGTTTGGAGATCAAGTGACATGTTTTGTTTTGTCTCAGAAGATTGCAGGCAGCACGCTTCGCTTATCACTTGTCTCCTACGCGCATCTGTTTACTAATTGGAAGCAGGGTAGAGGGGGGTGGTTTAGCCCTTGACTGAACCACACCAGTATTTTATTAGTTGAAGCTTATTGTGACATCAATTAAAATGTGTTAAATTGAACATTTATTGAACCTTGAGAAATGGAAAATACAATGTATGCCATTCCATTAAATAAAGAATGCTACCTGCAAACATGTAAGGAAAAATATTACAGAATGAACTTGCACTCTACGGCAAAAACCCAAACGTTTCAGTAGAAGACGCTATCCTCTTGCTCACGTACAAAGAAAATTATAAAGTTCTGGAAGACGACTATGGATAAGGAACTCGTACAGCTAAATTCTAAGCTCCTCACCTACAGGAGGTCAGCATTAGTTATCACAGAAAGTGCCCAACATTTAAAGAAAGAAAACGAAAACATGCTTCCATAAAACCTTCTATCATTCGTTCTGGAAGCCAAATAAAAATTAACCTGATAATACTGGCGAGAAAAGTGAATTAAACACTTTTAAAACGGCTCACAAAACATCTGTTCAGCCACATAACTTTCTGCAAACTTTGTTCAAAAATTTAATTACGATTGTCGTTGGATTGGTGTCGCTCAAGCCAAGGAAAATCCTCTCCAGACCAACCAGTGTGTTTTAGGCCTTGCATTCGTACTGGATGCTGAAAAGGCAATATGCTGGCAACAACATGCACAGCCCCTCTTCTGCATTAAAAACGGAGAACAAGCGCTCACGATCCTCAACAATGTGAAGAAAGTCTGCATCGTCCAGCTCTTGCTTGTTGTAAAGGACAGATGGTGCCGGTGGGGTGTTCTCGTCCCGCGTTAGGTAAAAGGATAAAGCGAAACATATTTTAATGCAGAAGTCGAAAACATGTTCGCTCTTGTCAACGGCTATTATTCGCTGCAGTTAAGGCCTTGAGCATCAGCCTCCACACAGGCATACAGTGCTTATGTTGGAACAAGTAACCGGCGTCTGCAGCAATGTAAAACAAATGAGGAATTACAATCGGGGCAACATCTCTACAAGAAAGTATTGCGACACAATCTTAGGGGCACTTGCGAGTATCTCTATTTCTGTACCGAAATGCATTTCCGAAATCTATTTGTGTTTCAGTAGTGCAATACTTTTGCGATGTATTATGATACGCTGCTAGACTTATGTATCTTGTTACATTTATTGTTAGAAATGAGCTGACAGGTTTGGAGATAAAAAAAAGCCACAGAAAAATCCGACGCATCACTGGTTCATTTTCGCAATGAGTGATTTTTTGCTTTGCTCTCGCTTTTAACTTCTACAGCGACCGGTTTTCTTTCTGCTGACAGCAGCCTTCCTGTGTACATTTGAGGTTATTGTATGGGTAAGAAAGAGGCCACCAACAAATGCACAGATGAGAAACAATATGTCTAAAAGAAGAAGAGGGCAAAAAGCCGGGACGTTTGGGCAGACACGCTTTGTCAGGCGGTGTTATCGGTCGCCAGCGTTCATTGGGTGCGATAATGGGTTCTTTTCGCTATCACTCAGCGAACATAGCCAAGGGAAGTCAAGTTGCAAAAAAAAAAGGAAAAACACCGACAGAAGGCGGTGAGCTTAGGTGCTACAACCTATGTTTGCCACAGACACACCCTTCTCACCTCGCCACTTTGCATTTACGAACCGTATAGGGCTGCCGACTGACCATAACGGTACTTGCTAATATTTGTCCCTTGGCGAATGTTAATTTTTTTGCCTCCTCCTCTACACTGAAAAACCCAAAGATGAAGGTTACAGAAAACAGCCAACATAAAAATGTTTCGCATGTAGCTGTAGAAATTAATTTTCATTGGCTACATTTTAAGTACAGTCGCCGGCCATATGAACTCCCCCGTCCGAACACCAACCGGTGCAGCAAAAATCCAGCATGCAGCGTGTCGAGGTTGACGGCTGCGGTTTTCAACGGTGGAGGGGGTGATTACACATTAAAAGGTGCTCGTGATAATATATTTCGACAGCTATCTAGGATAGATTGTTGCGTTTGCACCTCAATGCACCCCTCGAATCCGTGGCAGACAAAAGTGCTCTGACAAAATATACAATGAGCTGTCTGCGTCAAGAGAAGAACAATCTCGGTGGCCCAAAAGGAAACCTGCGGCTGCTGGATGACTTTATGTAAACGGACCCAGAATTCACGGGCTTGGAGAGAGGTGCAGAAACTATGTGACATTCAACTGAAAAGTTAATAAGCTCAAATTATTATCCATTTTAAGCCAAACTCCATGATTCGCACATACCTATTATTTTCACAAAGAAGTCAAAGGCGAACCAAGTAGTAGTCCGGTGATTTATTGCCGAATAGAATACACTTTGAGTACCAAACTGGATGCTTTGCTTATGTTTGGAAGGTTGCAATGCCAAATGCAATACTTAATTGGGTGAAAAGCAAAGTTTTGTAACAATTATGTGCATGATTACATTCTACAAGTCGTTTTACGTGTATACGCTCTGCACAGCATTCTATTTGAAAGCTAACAAAATTTAAAAAAAAGGCCGAGAGAGTTCTGTCGATGTCTTCTTCCCTGCGTGTTCGTGGGACTCGGCGGATATTAGTAAAGGGGATAACTGTCACAGTACGTTGACTAATTGACCAAAATCTGCTAGCTTTAGAATTCATGACTTTATGGACCATATTGCGATGCAGTGTTAAAAGCCAGGCAATAATAAAGGCTATCCCAATTTAAACCATTCACAAAAAGCCAAGCGGCTAGGAGGAATTCTTGTCTAACTTTTGCGTTTTTAATTTCGGATACAAAAACCGTGCTCAGCTTGAGCTCAAGATTTTTTGCCGTTATTGATAGGCAGAAGAGTGACCTAGTCATACCGGTACGTCGTCACTATCTCGACAGTGTGTCCTTGGCGGAAGCATCGGCGTCATACTTCCAGGATAGTGAAGGTGCGTCCGAAGCAACCACGTACGCACGACATCCTGAGGCCTTCTGAGCGCAAGATTTTGGAATTGGGCGACGAAAAGGCAGATTTTTAGCACTGAATATTTCGAAACTTGTTGCCATTCGGAAATTGTGTCAATCATGTTAGTCTTTACTATTTACTGCCTCTGAAACTAGAATTGAAACATATCCCATAAAAGCATTATCAAAAATGTTGGTTAATTAGTCTTGAATAACATACTGCTAAGGGTTTTCCCCTTATGTAATGTCCTCTGAGCCCCACAAACACACATTGAAGTCAACATCCAAGTAACACTCACGCCGTTTGTTTTTTTTTTGTTTTTTTTTTAACTTTGTTTGAATTAAAATAGAAAGCTTTGTATTTATGTATATATAAATATAATAAATACCGGGTGCATGTGCATGCAGCCGTGCACCATTTCACTATAGAGGTCCATTTTTTCTGAAGTAAAACTGGGTCAAACGGAGAAGGCCAGTTTTACATAAAACTCCAGCACTGCATGTACCAAAGACTGACAAACATGATTGCTCACCTCATAGAACACTCTGCGCGGCTTGAAGATAGCGGCTTCCCGTCTTTGACGGTGAGTCTACTCGCTTGGTGCAGCTGGGACCTGCAATAAATTCTATACCGCTTGCCATATCCCACAAAGTAACAAAGAAAAGCCAGTAATACATAAGTCTACAGCACGACATGTCCCAAGGACCGCTAGAAATTCTCGCTCGACTCATAGAACACTTCATGCGACAAAACCCTGCATTAAGGACCGATTGAACTTAGTATGAATGTTGCAGAAAAATAAGGATCTGTATTCAGCTGTGTCAAAACACGTGATCTAATGTAATAATTGTGTGGCCTTAAAGGGGGACCAGCAGGAATAGTCTTCCGCCTGGCGGAAAGTCCTCCTCGACCTCTTTCTTTCCCTTTCTTTCTTGTATTGTAGCACGGCGAGGCGACGGGGAGGGTCCCTTTCTGCGCCGGCTTCTTCTGAGAGGATAAGCCGGGAAAATCTTCATTCTGAGCGACGGGCGATGGGTGCGGCAGCAGCGACCTCGTGAATTACAGGTATCTTCAGCTCCTATCGCGTAATCTGCCCCATTTTTTGGCGCTCGCCAACCTTAGCCCCTCGGGTGTAGGTTTTGCGGAGCTGCAAGGCTGCGCCCTCGCAGTCATCGAATTTCAGCTGTCGAAGTTTTTTGGTTTAGTCCGCGGCAAAGCGAACGCAGACTTGGGAGCTGCGATGCATCCCGGCACCCATTGAAGGAACGTTTCATAGATATTCTCGGTTGATCAAGGAGCTCAAAACACATGCGCGAGATGTGGTAACTTGAATATGTTAGGCCTTCATGCGCGCGCATGAAGGCTCCCTAGAATATGTAAGGATGACTTACATCCTCACAAAACATTCCATCTTCAAAAAAAAAAAAAAAAAAACTGCCTCAAATAGACCGATTTCACCAAGCGTTCCGCGCATGCGTAAGGTCGCCATAACTTTAGTTCAGAGGGGGAAGGCGGCAGTGCACGAGACGGCTCGTGTTGTTTCGTGCTCTACACGTGAAGAGCTCCAACGAGGCTGTCGCACGTGCAGAAAGACTAAAGTTCCCTCAATGCATTGCGCCAGCGGTGGCGTAGTTAAACTGGCTGGTGAGATCGGTGTATTGGGATCGATGGAAAAGAAAACTATGTACCAGGCGCGGGCATCTTGTAGAAGGTCTCTGTTTTCTAGCAGCGAGCACAAATTATTGGAGAACTTTAGCAGACTATGTTTTCAGGCCACGCTATATTTAGCGGGAGCTCGCGCTGCCGCCTCGATGCATTCTTTGAAGCTCGCGCCTGAAGAGGCAGCGGGTCTTTGAAAACGGTTTATTAGAATGCCCTACTGTGTGCCTAACTCGCAGAACATGATGGCCAGCAAAATGTATGAAATTAATATTTACACATTCCCAATAACAATTTGAGGTGAGAGGGCATCAAGGGTGGATGTCAATATTAGAAAGTTTTAGTGGGTCGCTTTTAGCCACTTCGATAGCCGTACGGTCCGTACCCCACAACGAAATGTAAGCTAGACTTGCAGTTAACATTCTTTATCGAGAGCGGCTACGGAGCGGAAAAGACAATATTAAACTCATTTTTGGCGAGTATAGCGTGTCGTGAATTGGTTCAACGTTGCTTGTATTGGTACCATAGCACGGGCCGCCACTTCGAAGTACTTGTGGTGTAAACTAAAGCAAAAGCAGACAATGTTTTAGCGTGACACAGAATTGTATTTAACATTCTAAAAGCTTTTAGGCACCCTACACCATGCAGTTAGCACGAACAAACTATCGCCAGTGTTTCCCACTTTTTTTTCTTGTTAGAAGTGAGTAATGTTTAGGAAACTGTTCATGCGAGTATCCAACCTAAGCGGTAGATATTAGTGCGAGCCAATACATTGCTGGGGGAAATAGCAAAAGGCGCCGATGTCGTGTTTGCACTAACAGTGTCGCGTAATGTGCGCATACCGCTGCACAATCAACGCTTACGGGGTGAATCAGTAAATTTAGTGGTCCCTAAAAAAAGTGGTGTTATTTTGTTTTATTTTTATGGTTGAAAAGTTATTTTAAGCAAGCAATTCGGTAAAGAGTGCTTCCATTGGGCACCAACTTACGAGGCATCAATTTGTTCTTATACACAAAATTCTGCATGACCCTTGCGAAAAAAATGTCAATATTGTGTTCGTGCTAGGTGTGTCACGCACAGTAAGAAGACCAGTTCATTGCTCGAACATTTAAACAAGGCCTTTCTTACGCCAAATAGACATTTTGCGAGTACGCTCTATTATTGGTGGTTCATAAAATAATCTACGTTGTTTATTTAGAGGAAGGAAGTGGTGGTGAGGGGAAGAGGAACTGAAAACAAAAGACGACTCAGGGAACCTCGAACTTTGTAAATATTTCGCCCAACCTATTATCCTGAGTTAATTAAATCACTTTTGCTGTGACTATTTCAGAACTTGTTAACAGTCGCGTCAAAGGCCAAGACGAGCGAAAAGTCAGATGCCCCTGTTTATTTGAGCAAGAAGCGTATATATGCGAGATAGAACTGAAAAAGCATACGAGTGTAACCGCAGCAATCTCCGACCAAGCCTGAGCCTCACTTTTTCTGCAACCGCGGAGATGACTGCTTTTGACGACTTGATAACGCAAGCCAAAGCCGTTATAAGTTTGACTCTTTGTCAGCTGTGATAATCAAGGCGCTGTTACAATTTCCTTGAAACCTTTCATCTATTAAAACAAATTGAGTAATAAATCCATTGCCATATTATGCTTGCGCTGATCTTGTAGCGGTATCCGTGAATTACAAGGTACTGTTAGCCCGAACGAGACATCCGCGCTTTTTACTATTTCTGCCCAGCAACATGTATTCTCTAGCACTGAGCTCTGCCACTTAGGTTGGATAGTTGCATTAACGGTTTTCTAAACATCATTCACTTCTAAGAAAAGAAAATTAGAAAGACCGGCAATAGTTTGACCGTGCTAACTGTGTGGCAGTATACCTAAAATGTTTTAACAATGACAAATTACAAACGCGTTTCATGTTAAAAAAATCGGCTACATTTGATTTATTTTTTTATTTTTAATACTTCAAAAATACTTCGAAGTGGCAGCACGTGCTATTGCGCCGATTTAAGCAACGTTGAACTATAACACGACACGCTTCGATAGCCGCACTCGATAAAGAATGCTTACAGAAAGGTCATAGCTTACATATTGTTGTAGGGTACGGTTATCCAAGAGGTAAAGACGATCCACTAAAACTTTTTAGTATCGACACACACCATTGCTGCCTTCTCATCTCATGTGTTTTTGGGATGCGTAAATATAAATTTCATCTACATTCGTTGGCCATCATATAGTGTAGTTACGCACACAATAATTTGTGCTCGCTGCTAGAAAACAGAGACCTTCTACAAGATGTTCGCGCCTGGTACATCGTTTTCTTTTCAATCAATCCCTATTTGAGGCAGGTTTGAGCGTGATAAGCCGTTTTTTTGAAGATGGAATGTTTTGTGAAGATGTAAGTCATCCTTGCATATTCAAGTCACCACATCTCGCGCATGGCTTTTGAGCTCCTTGGTCAACAAAAAATATTTATGAAACGTTCCTTCAATGACTGCGGGGATGCATCGCAGCTCCCAAGTATGCGTTTACTTTGCCAGAGGCTAAACCAAAAATCTTCGACAGCTGAAATTCGATGACTGCGAGGGCGCAGCCTTGCAGCTCCGTAAAGTCCACACCGGAGGAGATAGGCTTAGCGAGCGCAAAAAATAGGGCAGATTACGCGATAGGAGCTGAAGATACCATTAAAGGAGCTATGCAACAATTTTTGTACTTTGCGCAAATACCGCTTAAAACGGATCCCTATACGTTAATGACCTATGAAACACCCGTTCGTTCTTCACCCCACGCAATAGAAGTCCCAGAAAAAAATTTAAGAAAAACGAGCAGCGTTCACCCCCTCAACTCGCAGCCAGAACAAGCGGCCACGTGATCTGGAGCCGATTATATGCCGCCAGTGTTGATCATAGCCACGCGCTGGTGTTGGCAAAGCGCAGGACACGCGCTGAGTTCCAGACATTGTTATGGCTCGGCTGTTGTCGTCGCTGCAGCGATTGGACACGGGTCACAACCCGAATGCTTCTCGAGCCAGCAATTGTCACGAGCCCAAGTCGAGTGCCCACGCAATGCTCGGGTCCAATCTATGAACCGCATTCAAATATCGTCACTTGGGTGTACTGCGACCCCCGAGTTACGCCATCAAATTTTGCAAAGGAGAGATTGAATGAAAATGATCGCTTTTGTCCTTGAAATTACACCGCAACAAAGGAGTTTCTTGGCCAATGGCGTTGCGTGTGAGTATCCTTGAGTCCCAGGTGTGCCAGTAAGCTGGTGTAGAGAGAAAAGCATTCCAATTGAATATCGTTGCACAGCTGCTTTTAAGTCACGAGGTCACTTCTGCCGCACCCATCGCCCGTCGCTCAGAATGGGGATTTTCTCGGCTTATCCTCTCAGAAGAAGCCGGCGCAAAGGGTTACCCTTCCCTTTCGCCTCGCCGTGCTACAATACAAGAGAGAAAGGGAAAGAAAGAGGGCGAGGAGGACTTTCCGCCAGGCGGAAGAATATTCCTGCTGGTCCCCCTTTAAAGGGGTAGGGAAACGAAATTTCAGCGCTCATTTTCTAGCTTGAATATGTTGCATGTTGCACCCTAGCCTCAAAAAGACCAGTCTTCCGTTGAAAGACACAAGAAACCTGATTTTAAAGCTAAATAAACGATCTCTCAATGTGCTCCTGGTGGATGCATGCGGAGCCTGTTTGGGAGGTAATCTAGCAACACCGAGGAACTTGCTACACAGTCGTGACGTAGCAGATTCCTTCGGAGCAGCGCCGCCCTTTGGAATTTCAATATTTTCCTTTTTACCTTTCCTGCTGGCTCAACTCACAAATCGCGCATTGTACCAAACGGTCCAAGAAGACGGAAAGGAAGGACTCCCCTCAGTCTCGGACCCTCGTTCGTGCAGCCAGAAACAGCCATTCTTCCCCTAGAAGATTACCCCGTCGCTCAATACTCGAACAAAAGTTGCTTTCCCCACCCCGTTCAGCCCTAAGCTGACAGTGCTGTGGAAGCTACGTGCTCCTTGGGCCAGCCCACGTGGGCCAGCCACACGCTCGTCACGCCACGGGTACTTCGAACGGCTCGGTTGTAACGCGCTGACGCTATTGACACCATTACAACGCTGACAACGCCACCAAGGGCAAAGCTCATAACCACGCCTGCCTTGCTACTCCACGAACGCGGGGAATCTTTTCTTTCTGTTTTTGTTTGCGCCGGATATCTCATGACGCATCGCGCTCTCCGTTCGCTTCTCTTCGAGCGCTTGCTCGAGTGCACCGTTTGGAACGAAAAATATAGCCAGTCGTTCAAAATACAAACGTGCGATTATCATTTACGGTTATTATCCGTCATGCTTGACTCAATTCCGAACGGAATTTGAATATTTCAATTTTTGTTTCCGCACCCCTTTAAAGAACACAACTGTGATGATGATTTAATGAATGATGATGATGAAATAATTTTGACTAAAGAGAGTGACCACAAGTGTACACTGGAAGAATCACTAACAATGAGGAAACCTGGAAATCTATTTGTGCCTTCCCTGTGTTTTGCCATCGAGTGGAAGAAGTTTCTTGGCCTATATCTTTGTTAGAAACAGGTGTGATGCGTCCGTCTGTTTTTGTTTTTTTTTAATCTTGATGTTGTGCATATTTTTTTATTTCCTAGGTTTGGAGCTCAAGGCATTCCCTGTTGTTTTTTCAATCACATTTACCCAAATGTTAGTAGGTTGCTTTTTTATGTTTACTGTCCTTGGGTATGTCAGGGGTTGTGAACCGTAAAACGCTGTAAGGCCCAGGAAGGAATTCTCTTTGTAAAGTGGTGGCAAGCAGACGAGAAATTGTAAAGGCTGGCTTCATGTCTTCCCCTACGTTTTCTTTTTTGGGTCGCCTATTCATTTTTTGCCCAGTAATACTCAGTTGTGTTTGATACTTCTCTGCGTTTGTGTCATCCTTCAGAGAACCCGTCTTTAATAAATTATGTGTTTAGCCTGTTTAGCTAGCTTGCACCCTCGTTTTTGTTTTTGTTCATTAATAAATGACTGTAGGATTTAACTGCAAGCACGGTGTTAATGCATACTAATAAATAGCAGCATACATTTATTGACTAGTGCTGATGATTGGACTAGTTAGTAGCCAATTATTGAAAATGAATCATGAAGAATATAGGAACAGAGGATATGAACACAACACAGTGCTGTGTTGATCTCCTCCTTCTTGTCCGTGCCATTCATATTAAATGTTTTAATAACACATTTATTAATAATTTTCTGCTTGGTATCATCTGTATAAAGGTTCACTGAAACGACCCACCTGCTATTGCATTCACTTTAGGGCAGCTCCCCTTTCCTCATGGTGCCATCGTTCAGGAAGTGCAAGGCGGGTGTCACTCTCACTCTTGTGGTTCAGTTCCCCAAGTTCCTATAGGTTTCAAGCTGCCAGCCAAACCGAGTCAAGCCTTCCAGCCCTGCAGGAAATCTCAATTCCACTCGTTTAGACGTAGACACCCACATTTTGCGTGTACATGAAAGAGGCTCTAACAGAGAGGAAACAAAATGATTGGCCTTTTCTTAAGGCATCCTTTTCTTTTGCTGAGAACATACATAAACGTTACACGCGACTGTACATTCAGTGGTGCGGCTTAATTTAGGAAGAGCACTTTTTTCATATAACTTTTATATAAAGAAAAAAACTCAGTATAATGGGTCGGCAATAAATGGTTGGTATGAACTGCCCTATACACTCTAAAAAAAGGGAGCGCGACTTAGTCCCTCGGGTGACCAAATGCGCTGCCACCACCATTAGTCCCCTAGGGGAGCAACTGTAACGGGAGCAACTGTTGCGCCCCGTCAGTTAGTCCCTCGCACTAGCACCGTTGGGACTAACTGTTACACCCTTTCAGTTACACCTCGAGGACTAGCTGTTAGGCCCTTACACTTGGTCCTTTGGGACCAACTGTTACACCGCTTCAATTGAACCTCGAAGACGAACTGTTAGACCCTTGCGCTTGGACCCCTAGGACTAACTGTTACACCGTTTCAAATGAACCCCGAGGACTAACTGTTAGGCCCTTGCACTTGGGCCCCTGGGTCTAAACGTTGCGCCCTTGGATTTAGGCTTCTGGGACTAAAGGTTTATCCTTTACATTTAGTCCTAAGCCACAAATATCCGAAACGAAATTGTGGAGTTCAGGTTAAACATAGCTTTATTGCCTCGTAAATACACATCGCATTCAAGGATGACTGAATTCGAAGTTCCTGGGCGGTAGAATCCACGATAGGGCCAAATTCCGAAGAGTGCACTTGCGTCGACGATGGCTTGGACACTGGGACGTCTGTCCAAGCCGGTCGTGGTCCCAGCACCGTTTATTGGTGCACTGGCATCTTCTTGCCTGTTTGCGAGGAATTTGGATTATTTGTAACAGGGCAGCGTAAGTAACCAATCGCTTGACAAATATAAGAGATATAAGTTATAACACACGCATAATAAATTAACAAATAGGCTGCATAAGTGATACAATGGTTCACATCCAACATGCGATCTGTTGACAGCAGACCAGCGCAATATTAGATTTTAGTAGACCGTTCGCTGCGAATTACAGACCCAGCGCGTGCGTGCTCAAACTATGCTTCAAAGTGACGGCACGATCTCCCGCCATCAACGTGGAAGTCTAGTGTACAATCGAATAAATGTCTCCATTAATGCCGGTTCTCACGCGCAGCGAAGCGCTGATGTAGCGCTGCTCACGTGTAATGAGCTACTTTTCGTCTGCCATGAACAAGAGTTTTGTCGGTGCGATACAAAGCTGATGACCGATCCCGTCAGCACGCGCTTAGCGCAAGGTCAGCGCGATGCCTGTAGCGCTCCGCTGCATGTGTGGACAGGCGTTTATGGTCAAGCGATCCTGCCAGGGTCTGCGAAACACACACAAAAAAAGTAAGCCATAGGTAGAACTGGCGTTTCGCTCGATACGATTGAATGCGAGGTCTCTGTGCTGCATAACAAAATCAGCAACCATGGTGCCAAAAAGAACAGAGCATGGCGCGCGCATTGTAAGCTAGAGAACGCGCTCAAAATAGACCACTTTCTGAAGCCGCAGTTTACTAAATAAACCATAAGCAGAAGCACTTCGACATACCTTAATCGAGTTCCCTTGACTTGTGACTTCAGAACAGATCAAGTAAACTGCTTCAGTACCGCGAATCCGAACCGGATCCCGACATGATCGGAGACGACACAAGGCGACCAGCCTCCGACGAAGGCTGTATTTCGACTTTCAACTTACTAAAAACAGGTTCTTTTCGAACAAAGACACTTCCCACCTTCCCGACGGACCCAAGGAGCAAAGAATGCGGGGTAGGGGTTTGGGGGGAGGGGGCAGTGCGCGCAGAAGATAATTTCTTTTCTCGCTCCCACTACACACGACACAAGTACACCGAAGAGCTCCAAGGACGGGAGAAGGTCACCACTTTCAACACGCCGGTCGAGTGACGTACAATCAAACACTTTTTTTTTCGATCTATCTCTCTCTCTTAAGCATTTTCAGCTTTCTCGAGTGTTTTCTTTTTTTAGTTCGCATTTGTTTTGTATTAGTAGGGTGCTGCCAGGTGTGACGTTCCGGGCGTGGTTCGTTCTTCGTTGTTCATCTGGATTATTTAGGAAACAGCGACGACGATGGCATGAAGGCGTCTGGATAGTGCCCCTGAATGTGCTCTATAAGTAGAACGTGCCGTGCATCAAGTGTGTCGTTGCGTATTTCGAGTTCGACATTGGACTACCCAGAAAGGTTTGTCACGGGGAGACGGAGGCGCGTTCCCACCGGCGATGCGATCTAGTCGCGCGATAACTTTCATCGCAAAAGCGACCATCGCGGGCAAAAAGCGACGCGATTTGAGCAGTCGCTTCTCGACCCGACTTTTTTGCGATGCGATCTAGTCGCGGAGCGGCTGAGCCATTCAACGGCGTTCGGAGCGAGAGTATTCGAGAAACGACTCGCCAACGAAGGCATTGGACTCGCTTATCGCACACGCCGGTGTGACCATCTAATTTTTTTTTTGCGATGCGATCTAGTCGCATCGCGCGACTGCTTATATCGCCGGTGGGAATGCTCAGTTTTAGCGATTGAAGTGACCATTTATTCTGACTGCGAGACTCCGGTGTTCAAAGCGTGGCTTCTACAAACTGTTAAGTTTAATTTTAAAAAGAAAAAAAGTGTTAGTATTTTGAGGTGTTGCGTTTGGTAGAAGCACATTTTTCTGCGCGCAGGCAAATTACGTAAATGGGACTTGTGGAATGTCAACAGATAATTTTTGACGAGATAGTTAGGTGAAGTCGAGTCAACACATTCGTTCACTCGCATTCACACAACGCGTGAATATGCCATGTAATGTCTTAACGTTCGTGACACATTAAACAAATTCGCCAGTTTCGTCCGAGTTTTGTTAACACTTTCATCCGTGCTGGGCTGAGTCTTGCCGATTCCCAAGACAAGCGAAATAGCATCCGTCCTCCTGGCGAACATTCCGTTTGCCTTCGGGGACTAAATCATACAGATGCACCCTGTCTGGGGGGACTAATGGATGATTTTGCTCGCGCACGCCTATCGGTTGGTCTCAGTCGAGCGCAGTTAGTCCCAGCTTTTGCGCACGGTACCTAGTTTGAGCCAGATGGTCCTTTCGGGGAGCAACTGGGAGTTCAGAGGACCAAATGCTGCCGTTAGTCCCTTGAGGCCAACTTTTTTCTTAGAGTGTACATTTACACATTACCTGAAATCATCAAAAGAGCAGAGTAGCCTAGGGCTGCACTGCACCAATTACGACTTTGTAACCAATTAATAGTTGGCATTTATATGTTTATATATATTGGCTATTCTTTGACAGAACGAATAGCCGGGCGAGTTGGTACGATGGTAGTCTTTAAACTCCGTCAAATATTCAGGTTTGACATTAGTTAATTTTTCCACCTTTTTTCATGTTTTTGCTTTTTCTAGCTGCTCTGATTTTTGTAAGGGCTTTCGGCACTATTAAAAAACGTGACATCTAAACTCCATTTATTTTTCGCATCACAAAATCGTAAACTTGAAAAGTGTGTCGGTTCGGTAAACGCGAAGAGACCTAATTTCCGAGGGTAAAAGCTCTAAAAACAACGGAGAAGTAAAAGAAACAAACAACACAGGGCGTTGTTTCTCCGTTCATTTTTTTAGCACTTTCACCCTCGGAAATATGACGAAGAGACCGCGCGTCTCTATGGCACAGGCATCAGCTTATGCAAAAAATCATGCTGCATGCTCGCTCTTGTAACGTTTTTCTCGCTCTCGCTTTATGAAACAAATCGGTTGCGAGCGGCTGTTAGGACAAGACGTCAGAACTAGCATGACCTGTGGACTTTTGACGGCGACTGAATGTCGCCGTCTAAAGCATGACCTGTGGACTTTGGACGGCGACACTTTGGGACGGCGACTGAATGCATGAACTGCCGTCAGACGGCACTCGAACGCTCCGCACAAGCGTCGTCGGACGAGCGCCGCACGACGGCGCCCAGAACATGCCCACGGTTCCGCCGCACGGGAATCTTTCTCACACTGCGGAGTGAGCCATAGGTTTTGAAGAAGAAACGCTCTTTTCAAATAACTAAATAACACAGGACAGAAGCATAGTTAGAATCAAGCATAGCCTAGCAAACACACGGTACACGACAAAGTTTGAAACAGCAGCCCACTTCGTAGAAACAAAAGAAAGTTGCTTACCGGCGTTTGCACGAGTCGTGCATGGGCGGTTCTGAACGGACGGGCGTTCGCAAGGCGCAGCGTCTCCCAGCTCTCAGTCACAATGACGTACATGTTTCCATCATCAGATTTTGGAAAGGGCCCCAGGTGATCGATTCCAACTACCTCAAACGGGCTGCCTGGAGGTGGTATTTGCTGTAGTTCGATCTTCGCCGGGTGCGGTGGTGTTTTCCGCAGTTGGCATGTTGCGCAAGACGCGACGTACTGTCGGACATCCGTCCTGAGGTGCGGCCACCAAAATCTCTGGCACTTTGTCGAGCGTCCGGTGTTGCCCGAGGTGACCCGCAGTTGGAGCATCGTGGCACATCTCAAGAACGTTCCGACGCATTTTGGGGGGAACTACGGGGAGCCACGCTCCTGAGGGATGTGCTCGATGACACAGCAGACCGTCCCGAAGCTGGTAGTACGCTCGTATACGCCGTAAGCGACGTTCTGAAAGTCGCGGTCTCCCGTTCACTTCGTCAGAAAGCAACTGGATTATGTTGTATGTGTCACATTCCTCTGCTTGCGCTGACTGCAAATCTAGAAGTGCGAGTACAGGAGCAACTCTGGCGTCTTCGGTGGGGTGCCGTGAGAGGAAGTCGGCGTCTTGGTGCTGTTTCCCACTTCTATGAACGATCGAGAAGTCCAACTCTTGCAGTTTCATTGCCCACCGAGTCAATTTCGGAGTTAGATCGTTTTTTGACTGAAGCCAACGGAGAGCAGAGTTATCTGTCACGACTGTAAAATGCTTTCCGTAGATGTATGGACGGAACTTTTCCACTGCCCAAACAACAGCGAGGCACTCGAGTTCTGAAGAATGGCATCGACTTTCTGGTTCGCTAAGTTTGCGGCTTGCGTGTAATACGGGATGTTCTACTCCTGCATTGTCTCTCTGGAGAAGAACAGCGCCAAGCCCTTCGCCACTGGCATCAGTGTGAATGAACGTCGGTGCTTCTGAAAAATGAGCCAGGGTTGGTGGTTCAAGAAGTGCTCTCTTGATATCAGCCAAAGAAGCTTGTTCTTTTGCGGGCCAACGCCACTTGGTGTCTTTTTTAAGAAGCTCAGTCAGTGGAGCAGCTCTTAGAGAGAAGTTTCTTACAAATCGACGAAAATAGGACGCAAAGCCTAAAAAGCTTTTCAACTGCTTTGTGGTAGTAGGCTCAGGAATATTGGCTAGCGCTGCCAGCTTGGTTGGATCCGGGCGAATACCCTCTTTGTTGACAACATGCCCTAAGTAAATGACTGTGTCGCATCCGTAGAAGCATTTCGATGGTTTCAGACGGAGATGCGCATTGGTGAGGGCATTCAGCACTAGACGCAGACGGTGCTGGTGTTCTTAAAAAGTGTCAGCGTATACGATGACATCATCAAGATAAACTAACGCCATCGCCCACTTCAGGTGTCCAAGCACCCTATTCATGAGGCGTTGGAAGGTCCCAGGTGCATTGCAGAGTCCGAATGGAAGACGGTTAAACTGAAACAATTCGTCAGGAGTCACAAAGGCAGTTTTTTCGGAATCTTTCGGCTCCAGCTCCACTTGCCAATATCCGGACATGAGATCCAGAGTAGTAAAGTAGCTGGCACCATGAAGGCGATCAAGGGCATCATCAAGTCGTGGCAATGGATACACGTCTGGTTTTGTTATGCTGTTAAGTTTCCGGTAGTCCACGCAGAATCTTGTAGAACCGTCTTTTTTCCTAACCAGGACAACTGGTGACGACCAGGGACTGTTGGAGCTAGTTATAATGTCCCTTTGAAGCATGTCGTCTACCTGGTGGTTTATCTCCTCCCGTTCTCTCATCGAAACACGTCTTGGATTGTGATGTACTAGAGCGTGATCACCAGTATTGATGGTGTGGCGCACAAGTGGTGTGCACCCTAGCTCTTCTGGTGTAACAGCAATGCACTGCCGAAAGTCCAAGAGCAGTTCTTCTATCTGTGCCTTTTGTTGTTCTGTTAAGTTGTGGCCGAAATCAAATTCCGACCATGGAAGGTCACTAGCTTTTTCAAGGCAATCTTGCGGGATAGACATTGTTGGGGCCGCACTAATTGTTGCGACAGTGGCATGTGACAGGGCAAATGTCACAGGTCCGAAGTCTTCACCGGATTTCAGGAGCAGGTCACCATTCGTCAGGTTTAAAACTGGAAGCATCAAACTCCCCTTCTCGCAGGAAACAAGGCAGCGAGGCATAGCAAACTCCATCCCAGGTCGAGACTGTAGCAGTGATTCAACTAGGATATCTCTTGACGTCATTGAACCTGGAATTGTTGCTGTAGCCCAAACTGCAGATAACTTAGGTACAACAATGTCCGATGCTGCGACCATACGGAAGACCTTCTGTGGTTTTCGATTGACCATCGGTGCCATTAGTGTAGACACAAATGTCGTAGCAGTTGCGACGGTAGAACACACTTGGGCTGCAGCGGTCTTCGTCAGGTTTTTCAAGCTGGACCACGCTAGGATAAATCCATCGAATAAGCTCTCAAAATTCAAGGAAATTGCTTCTTTGCTTCCCCCGCTATCTCCTTGGGGCAACTCTGTCGCAGAACAACTAGACTGATCGCCAGTGCTGAAAGTTGGTACGGCTGACAAACAATGTTCACCTCCTCGAAACGATAGGGAGAGTTGGACGTTTGAAAACCAGTCACGGCCTAGTATCATTGACCATTGTAACTTGCGCACAATTACAAAGGGGAGGTTGACTGTTGTTCCTAAAGTTTCTACAGTCAACGAGATCTGTCCTTCTTGTCCGATTGTAGAACCGTCGGCTGATATAAGACAGACGGTACCAGGAAGTGTTTTGGGCGTGGTACACTTTGCTGATTGCAGTAATGCATAATCGATTAGACTTACTGCAGCTCCGGTGTCCACGATAGCATTCACGTGTTGTCCCAACTCATGAAGATGAACTGAAAGACATGGCGTTGGCGAGGTGCGCAGTGGCGTTGTCACCAGAGGAACATGATGCACTACATGAGACTCAACCTTGCCAGGCTCACTGTCACTTGAAACGTTTGGCGCTGGTATAGGTTGCATTTTGCACGGGGCCAAGTGATTTGGGCAGGATCGAGCTAAGTGCCCAATGTCACCACACGTGAAGCAACGACGTTTACTTGAACGTACCGGAGAAGATCGGTGAGCCACCCGCGAAAGCTTGATTCCAGATGTCGACACCATGTCCATTGCTTTGTTGGCTGCTTGAACTTCTAGTGCGCCAGCAAGTGCTGCACGAGTCGTGGTTGGGTGGGCGAGTCGCACAAGAAGCTGGATGTCGGTGTCTTCGATTGCGTCGATGAAAGCAGTGGTTGTTATCTGTTCCAAGTCGACTTCCGTACATCCGACGAGCGCTCTTCTCGCCATCCTCTGGATTACGTCAGCTAGCTCCTGGAGTGTGTCCGTGCCTTGGCAGTGGTGCTTTAAAGCAGTCAGGTGAAATTGCTGGAGATGTTCATCACCAAAGCGGGACTTTAGAGCTTCTATGAGTAGTTGATATGAGGAACGACTTGTGGCAGACATGCTCTCCAAACATTCAGCAGCGTACCCCCTTAGCTGGGCCACCATTGCATGAGCTCTGGACGTTGAGTCGAACTCGTAAAAGTCCGCAACCGTTTCGAATTGGATGGTGAAGGCTTGCCATGACGACTGCCCATCGAATGTCGGCAGCTTGAGTGGTGGTCCGTGGTGCACAGGCAGTCGAATTCGAGATTCCACGGACGAAAGGCCGTCATTGAGGCGTTGCCCTACATCGGCAAACCTGACGTTCGACTGCAGATTCCAGCAGAGACAGACGGGTTGCGAGGCAATCGTCGAGGGTTCTAAGCGGGTTCACAATGTCCGTAGCACTCCTTTCGGCGAGCAGATTAGCTAACCGCTCCGTGATTTGCATCGCAGCGGAAGTTGAGATCACGCCACTTGCCTCCGATTGGGTTGCCATTTCGTAATCCCACCGCTGCCACCAAATGTTGCCTGCGTCTCAGTTCACGGGCTAAACGGGCAACCCAGAATTCAGTCCCCCGTTCTCCACCCGACCTCGTCTTCTTCTTCTCCTTTTCTTCCTTTTCCTTGTCCGTTACAATATATAAATATATATATATATATATATATATATATATATATATATATATATATATATATATATATATATATATATATATATATATATATATGGTGGCGGGAGGCCGAAGGCGTCGGTATATAATTGGGAATAAAAAAAACCTTCGTGAAAATAGCAACAACGGACGATCTATTCTTCGACGTTTCGGCCGGAGTCCGGCCTTCGCCAGGAAGATCATGTATATATACATATATTGTGAGGGTGAAAATATAGGTGTGCTAAATGAGAGGATGTATAAATGCGAAGCTGTGCTACAGTTGCCAATGTCCTTCAGGGAACAGACTGCGCGCTCCCAAAGCACCTGCATGAGGCTTCTTCTTTGTCCTCCATTTCTTTCCCAACAATATCCCCGCGCCGTCGAAAGGACCGGTCTTGTGGTAGAGTTAGTTTTCTTGGCGGCAGTATGACTTCATACGGGCAATATGAACAATGTCACTTGATTTGGAGCGGCGATCTCAAATCGCCGAAAGTGGGGCTGCCTCATAGTTGGCTGGCGAGAGTTGTCGCAGAACACAAAATGGCACTACGAAGCGCTTCATAAGTTTCTCACAGAGACCGGGGGCGCGTGAAAGGGTCGACAAAAAAAACCTCGACTCCAAAGTTGTAATGGGCCGGGCGATAAAGGTCAGCGTGACGTAATTGTTGCTGCTGCTGAGACTCGAAGGTGACGGGCGTCCTCCGTCCGGCATATTACGTCTGCTGTATAATGCTCAACCGCGTTGTCTTTAATATAAGGTAGGATTGTGTCAAGTGGGGTGAGTGGCTCACGGGCATACAAAAGGTAGTAAGGAGAGCAACCGGTAGTAGCCTGACGGGCGGTATTGTTAGCGTAGGCTACATACGGAAGGACGGTGTCCCAACTAGTGTAGTTGGGGTGGTCAATCGCCGGCGAGCTCACGCCGGCGGCACAGGCAACGAAAACCGCGCCAGCGGCGCACCACGTGACCCTCTCCACCCGAACACAAAGCGCCTGCAACTGGCGTTTTCGTCTGCCTGGGTCGCGCGTGAACTTCGTTAACTTCTTCCACGATTATTTTATGATACAATAGGCACGCTCTAGGCATCAGCAACATATATTCGGACTCTGAGATGTGGGTAAACAAATTGTAATATATTTTGTTTAGATTCTCGAGGAACTGTTGCCATCTTACAAGGATCCTAGAAGGCTCACCAGCGTCGCCATTTTATATTCCATTTTCTTGTTATTACCTTTTTGCTGGAATCCTCAGCATTTTGATTTGACCCAGCCCTCTAAAATAGTAATGCGCGTTCAAGTGTCGAGCTGCAGCACTATCAATACATTTTTTACAGCGGTGTAATAACACGCTGTGTCCCATAGGAAACTGATCTTACGGAAGCTTCCTTTAAAACATTTTATCTTTATCTCCGTTGTTTTTGCTGTCTTTTCTCGGACCACAGAGGGGTGTCTGTCTCAATGGCTTCGTTTTCTACTCGAACACGCTCTCGGCGACCATTGTTTCGTTTGGTTCCCTTTCCCGATTCGGATATGACGATACCGGATACAGTCTGGCAGACAAGCTGCCCGACCTCTTGGAGCTCGGGCAAAAATTGTGCCGGTAAATTGCCTGCACACGCCTGAGAAGTGCCACCCGAACGGCGCGCACTCGCCAGCCTTTGACCAAGCGAACGCCCTTGGCGGAGATATGGCAAAATATTTTGCCGGGAAATGACCACGCGAATTCGCCAATAGAGATCATGTCCGCTAGAGTGTGACTAAGGCGTTCGGTTTGCCTATTGGTTTGAGGGTGATATGCAGTTGTGACGCTGTGAACGGTTCATGCGAGGCGCAACACGTCTTCGAGGAGGTTTGAAATGAACGGGGTGCCTTGATCGGTGATAATCTGCTTGGGGCTCCGTGACGTAACAAAATGCTGTGTAGAAAGAAGTTGGCGGCTTCCTGGGCATTGGCGGCTGGAACGCACTTGCTTTCCGCGTATCGCGTCAGGTGGTCGATGGCTAGGATAATACATTTGTTGTTCATGGTCGATCGAGGAAAAGGGCCGAGAAAGTCAATGCCGACCCTATTGGAAAACCCCAATATAAACAGCGTATTATGGATATTGGTAAACAATATCTTTTTATTGTATTGCAATACAATATAGACAGTGTATTGGAAAACATTACATTTATTGTATTGTATTACAATAAGGATTTGTTATGGGATTCCAATATCCATAATACGCTGAAAATATTGGAATCCAATACCGTATAAACCCTTATTGGATCCCCATGTGTCGTATGGGGATCCAATAAGGGTTTACGATTCCAATATACTCAGCGTATTATGGATATTGGAATCCAATATATTATATCGGCTACCAATAAAACTATATACGAGTTGGAATATCACGTTCAGCGCAACATTTCTCTGCAACGCAGTCTCTTCTTGTGTGTATTTCTGAGTGATAAATTTTAAAAAATGTTGATGTTGTGAAATTGTGAATAAAGAAGCAAAACACTGGACTTATCCATACCAAATATATTTAACATATTCCTGAACTGGAGGATCTGGCATTTACCGCAAAAGAAAGTTAATTGTTTAGGACTCTCATTTAAAAACTTGATGTTTGAAAACAGAATGTGAAATCCTCACCTTAATGAAAACAGCACCTGCTAGCTGTAGTTATATAGAAACTGCAAAATAAAAATTTGTGATTAGTTCGCGACAAGTAGCAATCCTTCACCAAGCGGGTAGATTCAAAATTATGTCGGCGTTTGATTGTGGAAAAATAAGCTTCAATGCCACTGCCACAGGTCATTCTGAGCTCAGTCAATTAAATATACGTATCCTCTCTTCTGGCTTCACTATTCATGCTTCGCACCTAACTAGAGTATCTGGAATGCTCACCTTTGAGGAAAAACGAACTGGTGCTTGCTTGCTTGTAGGCCGTGGAAACTGGAAGAGAGATTTGCGGTTAGTTGCGTCCAAGTAGCAGTTACTTTGAGTAGCCACGTAAAGTACACTAAGTCTGAAAGATTCAAAATTACATGTGCGGGACATAGATATCCTCTTGCGACGTAACTGGGCACGTGTCAATGTCGCCCGCTTGTATTACAGAAAAATAAGCTTCAATGCAGGAGCTCCCAGTCGTTCTGAGCTCCGTCAATTAAAAATGCTGTACCGGTCATATGGCTTCAGTATTCCTCCCTCGGGAATCTGGAATTCTCACCTTTGAAGAAAAGCAAACTGGGACCTGCTGGCTCTTAGGCTGTGGAAACTGCCAGAAAGATTTGCGATTAGCTGCGTCCAAGTATCAATTTCTTTGACCAGCCACCTACAGCACACTAAGCCCGATAAATTCAAAATTACATGTGCGTGACATAATATGCCTCTTGTGACAAAACTGGGCACACGTTTTGTCGCCTACAGCAACACTGAAGCCAGACAGACAACAGGTACGGCACCTTTAATTGACGGAGCCCAGAACGAGTAGGGACGCTTTCACTGAAGCTTGTTTTGCTGCAATACACACGTGTATTGCAGCAAAACAAGCTTCAGTGAAAGCGTTCCCAGTTGTTCTGTCAATTAAATATGCCGTACCGCTTCTCTGGCTTCAGTATTGCTGCTTCAGAGCAATCTAGAAAATCTAGAATCCTCACCTTTGAACGAGAACGAACTGGCGCCGGCTGGCTTGTGGGCCATGGAAACTGCATGAGAGGTTTGCGATTAGTTACGTCCAAGTAACAATTTTTTTGGGTAGCCACCTACAGCACACTCAAAATTACATGCACGGGACACAGATGCCTCATGCGACGGAACTCCCTTCATCCTTGTTTTCTGTTAACTCTGCTCACCTTCACCACTCGCCTCCAATTTCTGCGCTACTTCTTTAATCTCAATTCCCTGGTTCCCAAAGGCCATGCCATGGCTTGCGCCAGTCACGGATCTGTCAGCCCTGCGACTGGCGCTATTGTGGCAAAGGCGCCACAGCACCTGACGCTTGATGTGCTCTTTCAATATTTTGAGCATGGCTCAAAACAGGTGGATGGGTGTCTGGTATGCCCTTTGCTTATTTGCGGATCGTTCCGAATCAGAGGGTAGGCGCTTCTGCGACCTGGGCGCATGCTCGGTATTTTACAATAGTTGAAACCGAACTCTGCAGGAATCTAAAAAAACATAACAAACATAATGTGCACGCCAAAAGGCATAGCAAATGAAACACACACCTCCCTCGCTTAAGCCGTTCCTCCCTAGTGTCCCGGTCGGGTCTCGTCCTGATGAATCGTCGGTGGAGACCTGAGGAGCGGTCAACATCAGATTAGACCTTTTTGAGACAGAACCATATACTTGCTGGGAGGAAGTACACCCAAACGAATCTCAGGCATGTCATTTATAGTGCGTTTTAAATTGAGACGAATGATGTAAAATGAGACGTCAATACTGATGCACCCCTTTTGCGAACCCAAAATTTTGAAGGCCTTGTCCCCCTCGCTAGGGGGACAAGGCGCATGAATCCCGGCATGTGGATGAAATTTTTACCTTAACATCCCGACTCAATGCCCATCCCTGAATATTCGACCACCACACCTTTAGAAAAAAAAAAAATTTTTTTTAGAAAACACCGAATCATCTACCACCCCTACAAACGCCTGAACCAAGCATACTCGTACCGTGGCTTGTTTGCTCAGTGCCGCCCCCGAGTTAATTCGGGCTGACAATGTTGTTTTGTTTTTTTTCAAATGGAACCCACATTCTTAGTTTTGGTTTGTCTTGTTGAAGCAGGTGGATACTTTTATAAAGCTTCCTCCCTAAGTGCTTCCGAGTCAACATTTTTGCAATGGCCAACCCCCGGGCTTTGATTTTGCGCTCCTTGATGAATGCTGAAACTCATATAGGCGAGCAATAGCTCGCCTTGAAAATACTTGCTTTTGGTGGCCGAGAACAAACTCGTGTTCCTGATTGGCAGCCACTTGCTGCCAAGAATTGCTGCACATATCCTAAAGATTAGTCTAACACAGATGCTTTGGCCGGACAGAGAGACAAAAGCCTGAAACAAGGCCACTATACAGACAGGAAATAGAGTGTCTGTGAGGAATGAAACGCACAACTCAGATAGGCGTGAATCACTCACCTTAAAAACACTCGCCATGCGCGGCGAAGAGCAAACTTCTGGCCTTGATTGGCTGGTGCTTGCCACCAAGACCTGCATGTATAAGAAAGAACCTGGTCTTAGTCAAACTTGGGTGTTTTTGCAGAAGAGAGACAACAAAATACTAATGCAAGACCACTACACATAAGTTATGGCATTCAAGAGGAATGAAATACAAAACTCATAGGCGGGCAATAGCTCACCTTGAAAATACTTGCTCTCGGTGGCCGAGAACGAACTCGTGTTCCTGATTGGAAGCCATTTGCTGCGAAGAATACCTGTAGATATCCTAAAGAACCCAGTCTTAGTGTAACACAGATGCTTTGGCCGGACAGAATACAAAAGTCTGACACAAACCACAAAAAGCAGGAAATAGTGTCTGCGAGAGATGAACAAAGACCCAAGTGGAGAGGCTCGTTCTGTTTCACGTTAGTCAAATAGTGTAGCTCATTTTGCTAAAACGATGCATATTTGTTAAAAAAAAGTATCTATATTTTGCCCCATTTAGCAGAGTTTACTGCCAAGGGTACCTGCACAACAGAATAAGTCAGAATTAGTCAGTTTTTTTTTTTTTTCTTCTTTTGATGAGCGACAACAGAATCCTAAACAGATGATGAAACAAAATATGAACACAGCAAGACAGGCTAGTTTGCCTTCATGCAAGCACAGTGCCTCGGCCAACCAAATGAGGTTCTATTCTTTACCACTTGTCATATTTGGTGGGAATAGTAAAGTAAATGAAAATAAGGCAATCTCTCTTGCAGCCGACAGCTGCAAACAAAATTCATATACCTCAATGAACGACCTGGAAATAAAATTGGGTGGTGGCCAAGTGGTTTAAGGTGTCGAATTTCAAACTTACAGACTGTAGTTTTGGTTTAAGTCCTCCTGGTGTATATTTTTATCCTTATAACTATATTTACATTGGTTTTTTTTGTATTTTTGAGGCACAAGTACTTAATTTATACGCTAATTCACCTTTAGAAACGTTTTAATTACACTCCATGCCTTTCTAGTGCTCGTAATTGATTCTTGGTTAAAGCGGTCTTAAATTTTTCTTTTCTTGCTGTCACTGCTGCTTGCTTTCTCACCTTTAGAATGCTGACAACTCGACACAAAAGTAATGAAAAATGTGTTTAAAATGTCATGAAGATCAGCATTTCCAAGCTGTACCCCTGCTTCATGCCCCGACCATGCCACCATAACATAGCTGAGTGCAGTGACAAATGGTCCCAGGTTTGTCACCCAACCGTTTTTTGGGCTTACGGTGTGGCGCGACTCATGAAGCACCTATGCTTCGCGATGGAGCCAGTGAGCGAGGTGTGACACACTAGAGCTGTGCAAGCCACAGCTTTACAGCCTGCAAAGCGTGGGAAGATCCCTATCCCTTTGCAGAGCTGGCATTAGCTCACCGAGAAGCTATTGCAAGCACTAGAAAGCCACAGAGTGTGAATAAAAGCGCTTCTGAAAATGAATTAGTGTGTAAATTATGCATCTATGTTAAAATTAAAAAAAAAGTATATATGTATATATATATATATATTTAAATACTAAAAAAGGCAAAAAAGAAAAAAAAAATGTTTCCAGGTGGGCTTGCCCTCAGAGCTCCACGGCCCTTGAATTCAGTTCCCTAAAGCCCGCTTCAGACGGAACAATTTCGCCCAGCAACTTCATGTCGCAACACCAGCAACACGGGCCGCCCGCGTTCACATGCAGCAACCGAATTGCTACGACTTGCCATCATCATCATGAAATTTTATTTTTCTTACAGTATTTAGACACACAGTTATATCCTAAAAACATGTTTTTATATCTTTAAATTGGGCTGAGAATACTAACTCGTCTTTTTGAAACAGTTTATTTTCAAAAATGATCCATTTCAAACCAGAACTAAGTCCTCAGTTCTCATCATCACGACCACAGGCGTGTCACGTGAAAATATTGCATTCCTGATTGGCTGCTGCCGCTTCAAACATCTCCGAGTAGTCAGAGTTGCTCGTCCGCTTCGAGCCGGACCCAATCTCAGCAATTCGTGTCGATCTAGGGAAAACTAGGGAACAACCCGCCAGCAGCCCCAAAATTGCTGGAAAGGTTGCCCCGTCTGAAGCGATCCTATACTCTGTTTCATACATAGAGTGCAACGCAGTCAAAGCTAGCGCACCGGTTTGCATTGCTGACCGTGCCTACGTTCGCCCCATAAGATAGTGCGTCCCCTGCAGAAAAATTTTAAAAAGTCGGAAAATGTGCCTCCTCGGGGCTAGTAACTGATATTGGCGTTATGATTTCAACGGAGCACAAATGTTTTTCAAGAAAAAGGAAAAGATAATGTAAACCACCTTAAATTGTTTTCGTGTTCATCCGTGTGGCAGCCGCTGGTTTTGAGAAGATGGCGTCTTACGCAGCATGCTCAAGTACCTTTCCTGCTCGGATGTTTTCGAAGATTCATTGTGCGAAAATCTTGAAAGAGTGCAAGCAGATGATCGCCAATGTGTACGGGAGTATAAGAACACATTCCCCGGAGAATTCGGTCGTGAAGTCCTGGAGACGGCCAGTAACGACACTGGAGTGTGCCCTGTACTGTCGCGAAGTGCAAGGCACAGTGCCTATCTGGCAAGGTGGCGTCCCCGAAGCAAAGACCTCGCAACAAGAAAGTTTCGAGCACGGGGACCGTCAAGCATGACGAGTTCACACAGAACGCCATTCGCCTGAAGGTGCATTGCAAGTGCTCCGAGAGGGAGATTCCTACCCTTGACAGCTATTTCAAAATAAACTGTACAGGCCACAACTATTGTCGTTAATGTTTTATTATAAATTTTGGGACAAGGCCGCTATCAGGGCGATTCCTCATTCCACGCTGCACGAAAGAAAAATATAACTCGGTGCTGGAGGCAAATAACACTTGCAAAGCGGCAGACCAGATGGTAGAAATCTGGCCTCTCGGCGACTTATAAATAAAAATCAAGAAGGAGGAACTGAAATATGCACTTCGTCAATGCGCACAATCTTGCAGAAAAAGAATGTCTAAAAAAGAAAAAAAAAAAAAAACGCGTAAAATGGGTTTGAATTACGGCCTCCGAGACGAGACGTCAATATCGCCAGAGCAGCGCCTTCTACTACCGGTAGTCCACGAAACGCGCGGAATAACACTTTTTCTATTTTTTCATGCGCACTACTTTAGTACCTTTGACAGCGTTGCACGCTAAGTATGAAACAGACTATAAGACACCCTATTGTCTGGTACAGAGACCATTTATGAACGCTTGGGTGTTTAAATGATGTACTACACATTTTACAAAAAGAAAAAAAAAAAATGGGTGTTTAAACGTTGTACTACCCTTTTTTCAATAGAAAAAAGCAACAATAAAAAAAATAACACACTTCAGAAGAAAAAGTTAAGGAAACGGAATGTACCATTATGTTCAGTGAAGTTTGGTGACAAGACTCGGGACTCGAGCAGGAATGCAGTCATCCTTGGTGTGACCCCATGAGACGGTCTTGCTGCCTTTGCTGGGGTTTATCTAACTGAAGTACCTGTACGAAAAGTAGAACACGTGTGCATAACACTCATTATTCACAAGAAAATTTGTCAATGTCCAAAATGACCCATGAAGAAAATTATGCGAGGAATTTTCAGGCTGCGTTGGCCGAGTCACCTCTCGTGGCCAATGTTTCATAGCAACTTTAATTGTTGTGAACAGTTATAGGGTATATTACGAACAAAGTGCAATTTGGTTTTGTAGGAAACTAACACACAAAACGACACTTGTATACAGTATGTTGAGGTGCCTCTAAACAAACTCCAGGGTTTCATGGCGCCTCCTTCAGATACCTGATGTTGAACATGAAATATGTGCACCAAGGAGTGAGCAAACAGCGACTTCAGATTTGTCTCTAACACCAGCGACATGTCGACAAGGAGTGCAACGTGTAGAAGGTCGTCTAGAAGTGTGCCAAGATGAAAAAGCAAGATGTAACGATATCAGAATAAGATCACACCAACGAGGCACCAGTGTGGTGAGACAATCTACGATGTAGAGACAGTAATCGGGAGTCAACCGACGTACGGCCGCGATTTACTTTGCAGCAACTAAAATAAAACATGGCAAAAAAAAAAAAAATTTTTGAAAATAAAAAAACGCGTTTTTGTTTTGTTTTTTGTTGTTTTTTACTTTATTTGTTGAGCGCAGCCGGTAGCAGAGCGGTTGGGCGGCGTCACGAAAATCGGACAGACTCGCTAGCTTTTCTCAACTTCGTACGGCGCCAGTCGGCACCACAGATGAATGGTCGGCACTCTTAGTCTACCAGGGAAGAAAAAAGTACGAGCTCAGAGCCCAGCGTCGATCGCGACTTTCGTAAAGAGAAGCTCCGGTAACACTTCGGCGACTCGTGAGCGTTAAACAACGCCTCTTCGAACGAGCCCACGAATCCAACACGTCGAACGGTTTGCGCCGGTAAGCACGCTGGGAGCCAGGGGGCTGGAGCTGGAGGTTGAATATCCGAAAGAGACGAGGCGCTGGTTTCTACGTCTATTTCGCACATGAGATAACAAGCCGAGTGATAGCTAGCCGAGTGTAAACACTGACTGACGTTACATCAGAGTACACGCAGTCGAAATGACGTCTGCAACAGAGCACAGCCAGACGCTTTCAGCGGGGACGCATGCGTTCAAATAAGCTGCGATTTCAAAACATCATGTCTCCATTCTGTCCTTCAGTTGATCTGTGTATACCAAAGCACTCAATGCTGCAAGTAATAAAGTCGTCTATACGTACCTTTCGAAGCGATTGAAAGTGCGTTGGTTTCACTTGGAACCCACAAGCAAAGTGCGCGACGAACTTCACGAGCTGTTATCCGTCGGTTCCGCCGGGTTGGCGCGGTCGCGGTCGTTGCGCAATGGCGGCGCAATCTCGGCGGCTCGCTCAGCCGCTTGTCTGGCAGCGCATGCGCGCAGGCGCGCCGGCTCGCCTCCCTTCGGAGTTCGAACTGGTTCGAACTGCCTCCGAAGCTCGAGGGCTCGAGCTGCTCGAGCGCTCGAGCTTTCGCGCGCGCGGGTTGACGATGGGAACTTTTCTCATAAAACGAGTCTGTAACGTATCGTTTGATGGCGCAAATGCACGTATTTTTCCCGTCGTTTTTTACAGTGTGTGAATCTTGCGAAACAGGCGACGAAGAGTGGTGGGTGAAATGTGCTCGCGTGTGGTTGTGGATTTTGTGTACGACGTAGGATTACCCAGAAAGGTGGGTCAATATCGATAAATGTGCGGGTAAGAAGCACGTGACCTGTCAAGCCCATTAATCCTCATTATTTTATCGTGCGAACTGACATTGTCACGTATCGCGTTCGATTTGGGTTCCAACATCGGTAACCTAACTTTTGTTGCATTAAAACTGCAATAAACATTTGTTTGAAAACGATCACTCCAATGAGCACGTCGTTATTGGGCTTTTTTATTGAAAGGTAGGTCGCCGGTGTCCCAGCTAGTTATTCTGAATGGTTTGGTGGTTGTCTAGCATTTCAAGCGCTCGAGGCTGTGTGTACTGTGTGCCGTACGCACACTTGCGCTTTCGATCAATGTGAATGTGTTTGCAACGCGGAACGTTTGTGTTCTGTGTGTATCCACCTCCAATATCGTTCTTTCTCGTATTGCCGTATGGTAACTCCTGCTGTTCTACGATATCATTCACGCGATGTCGTATATGTGGGCGTACCGATGATACGTATCCTCTTAGTCCGCGGTATATGCCGACGTAATTCATGTTGGTAACTTGGAATTCGTTCTGAGATTTATCCACGCGATATTGTATTCTCCTTTGGGCCCGTGATCGACGACCGATATTTATATATCGTGTGGCCGCACAGTATGTCCACGTCGGTCACCAATATGCACGCGGTGTCGTATTCTATTCCAATAACCGTAAGTTCTGTCGGGATATTGTGCTCCAATATCCTGTTGTATACCAATAACCGTATACAATATCGGGATATTGTGCTCCGATATGAATTCCCATCGTGCGTATTGGGTTAATCGGATAACAATAAGTTTTTATTGGTTTCCATCAACTTCATTGGAATACAATATTTCCAATAAGCCGAGTTCATATTGGCCTTTTTCAATAGGGGACGCGTTGAAATGACCGATCAGGTAGGACAAGAGGTTGAAAAAGTCCCGACGGCTTTGCGGGGCGGGATTTCTTTGTTTGGCATTGGTGACATGCTCGAACGTACTTGCTGGTGGTGCGGCTCATGGCGGTCCAAAAGTAGTCCCGGCAGATTTTAAAAAAGGTTTTTGGAGAATCCTAAGTGGCCGGCTGAAGAATCGTCATGATGAGCTTGAATAATTTTTCGCTGTAGTTGTGATGGAACAACTACAAGCCAAGTTCGTCCTTGGTGGTTGTAGTTACGGCGGTAGAGAATGCAATCCCGAAGTACGAAGACTCGGGAAGGCCGTTGGATCTGTGCTGTGGGGTTCTTTAGCGTGCCGTTGAGATGTTGAATTATAGGCTGCAAAGATTTGTCGGACGACTGAACGGCTCCAATGTCGAGAGTGTCCAAGACTGCCATGCTCTCTTGTTGGGCGACAGGAGTGGAACTGAGTGCTGAAACCGGTAGTGGACACCTAGAGAGGCTGTCGGCCTCAAGGTGGCGTTTCCCGGATTTGTACAGGACGTTGAAGTCGTAGTCTTGTAACTTAAGTGACAAACGTCTGAGGCGTCCTGAAGGATTCTTGAGAGTGGTCAACCAGCATAAAGCATGGTGTTCAGTAACAATAAAAAAGCGGCTGCCGTAGAGGTGAAAACGAAATTTGAAAATGACCGATACGACGGCTAGGCATTGGCTTTCAGTGATAGAGTAATTGCGCCCGCATTTGGTAAGGATGCGGCTGGCGTAGGCGATGATGTGCTGGGTGCCAGAGATGGTTTGGGCCAAAACTGCGCCGATTTCATATCCGCCGGCACCTGTGAGAATCTCGGTATCTGCCCCTGAAACAAAATAGCCGAGTACCGGTAGGGTTGTTAGTGCCGATTTAAGGCCTTCGAAAGACTTGGTTTGCTCCGCACTCCAGGGGAAACTAGGGTGACCACCCGTTCAGCGACTCGCAGGGTTGTTCAGCATTGAGGGTTCGTGTTCCGCGTTCCGCAAGGAGTTGTCAAATCTTCAGAATGTCCCTAATTTCATACTGTAGTAAGATTCACTCTGCAACTCCTGGTGCTGCCAAGCAAGGGGGCACGGGGAAGCGCGGAGGTCGCTTGTAATCGTGTGAATCGCAAAGGTACGCAATTTTCTATCCAAGCAATGCGGAAGCGACCGTCGTTCATGGAGGAGACCCGACGCGCATGCTTCGTTGTGCCTCTGCCCTTGGTGGCAAAATATTGTAAGTGAAAATTTTCGCCAAAAGTTTAAATATAAAAATTGTAATTATTTTCAAATCGCTCCGACAATGTTAAATGGTTGCAGTTGATTTTTTTTTCATTTTTAGTGAAGACAGCCCGACAAGGCACAAAGCCTGCAACATTACAACGATCGAAAAAGTATTACATAATGTTAAACATCTGTGTAGGATCATGTTGATGAAAGCAGGCGTTGACAAAAAAGATTTACTGTTTCTCATTTCCATCTGATGCACTGAGTTCTGGTAGTGTCAATTTTTATGTTTTCAACTTCGACATATTTAAGAACACAATAAGCATAAAAAAGGTATATCACTGGGACTGAAAATTATTTCAGCTTACTTGCTGTATTACAGTTAGCAGATGTATAAGCAGCACAGGATTTTAATGAGTTTACAGAGCCTCGGTTCGTGATGTGCGTGTTAATAAAATTCCTCTAACCCCCCCCCCCCCCCCCCGCCCCCTTCCTCTTCGTGTCCTGCATTTTTCTAGCAGGGGGGTGGTCACCCTAGTGGAAACACATGTTGTTGCGAAGTAGCATGTTCAGAGTTACGGCCAGATTAGTGAATCCTGGTATGAATTTGCGGGAGTAGGTGCATAGCCCGAGGAACAAGCGTACGTTTTTTAAGTTCTTGGGCTGTGGGAAGTGAGAGACGGCGGCTGTTTTTTGAGGATCCGGGCGAACTCCATCAATGCTGACAATATGTCCAAGGACTTTAATTTCTCGAGCTCCAAATAGGCACTTTTTCAGTTGAGTTTTAAGCCAGCGAATTGAAAGCAATCAAGAACTTGCCGCAGGCGGTGCAAATCCTGTTCAAAATTCACTGCAAAAACAACGACATCGTCAAGATATCAAAGGCATGTTTTCCACGTGAGGCCCCGGAATAGTGCATCCATCGTGCGCTCAAATGTTGTTGGCGCATTGCAGAGACTGAACGGCATAACCATAAACTTGTACAGTCCATCAGGCGTAATAAAGGCGGTTTTCGGTTTGTCTGTGTCAGTCACAGGATTTGCCAGTATCCGCTGCGGAGATCCATGGCGGAGAAAAAAAGAAGATCCTTGTAGAGTGTTGAGGGTGTCGCCTATGCGGGGGAGACTGTAAACATCTGTCTTTGTTATTTTGTTGAGGCTGCGGTAGTCGGCGCAGAAACGCGTGGATCCATCTTTTTTTCTTTACAAGGACTACCGGTGAAGACCAAGGACTGTGGGATGGCTTGATGGCCCTTTATCTCACATATCTTGGACGGGGTCACGGACTGCTGTAGGCTCGGCCGAGGAAATTCTGCACGCACGGCTGTGAATAGGTGAGGCTGTTCCTGTGTAAATGTGGTTCTGGACATGCCAAGTCTGGGCAAGCGGGTGCCGGTAAAGCCGACGGGGGTTTGGTAAGTTTTAAGCAGGTTGGTCAACGCTTCGTGTTGGGTGAAGGTCAAGTTAGGGTCCACCATTTTTTCTTCTTTCTCAATGATATCTGTTGAATATAGTAATGACGTAATTTGATCTCCTCAGACAGCGTAGCAAAGTTGGGCTTATAATATTGTGTGGCGACGGTGGCCAAATGAGTACCACGGGAAGAACTTACGCTTGGGCCTTGGGGTTTGTGACAAAAAGAAAAATTTTGTCGTCTTTTGATGCGACTAGGCTGTACGGGACAATGATATTCTTCTTTGTGAAAGCGTTTGGAAGAGGTTCAACTAGGCAACTTGGGGCTGTGAGCGAGTTATCTGGCAGAAGTATAACGGCGAGAGCAGAGTGAGGAGGGATGGTGTAGTCGTCGTCGGTGTGAGGGGGCACAGATGAATGTTGTTGAAAGTCGTTTATAATGTTAGTAGAGCTCAAGTAAAGTTCGTGGCTGGCGCAGTCAATGAGCGCATCGGTGGCTGACATAAAATCCCATCTGAGAATAAGGTCGACAACACATCTGGGGAGTACACTGAACACACTAGTGTGAGTAGTGCCCCTAATAGAGGTGGACACGGTGGAGCATTTGAGAGGTTGTATGAGGTCACCATTCCCCATGGGCAGAAAATATCCGGAAGCTGGCGGGGTCAGCACTTTGTTTAGGCGGCGGCGATGGTTATTGGACATAAAATATCTTGTTGCCCTTGTATCGACTAGTGCTGAAATTTCTTCTTCGACTGTTACCGTAATAATTGTTGGATAAAGAAAGGGAGGATTTGCGACAGTTCGTGTGAATGCAGCCTGACCTCCAGCGTCGAGGAAGGTGCTGCGTTTAGTTTGACGACTGGTTTCTGACAGGAGGGCTGTTGAACGGTGAGACGGATAGCTTACGTCTTGAGTAAGGAGATGGCGATCGGACACGGCGAGGTTCATAATCAGAGGAGGATCTGAGGGGGTGGTCGTCGATGTTGCGGCTAGCGTTGTGTCGTCGGAGCGTCAGGGGTTGATGAGTGGAGACCGACCGTAAGTTCGGCGTCCATGCGGCGATGACAGTAGCGGATGATGTGACCGGGGCTATGGCAATACACGCAAACTGGACTGTGGTCTCAGGTTCGCCATACCTCTGTTCTTTGGGGTGGTCCATAGTGTCGGGGTGGTACTGGTGTCGTATTGTATGGTTGCATCGGAGAAAATATCGGCAGCGCATGCTGCAGAGCACTGACAGTTGGAGCTGGAAGAGCTGCTGAGGCATACGTGCCAGGCACAGAAGCCGCCGGATGGAGATCGCATCGAAGTTCGTTCTTAATTATTTCTTGTATCTCAGGTGCGGTCGCGTCGGCGGATTGCGCGAAAATATCGGCAGAGTGGTGTGAAGTCGACAGAGATGACAAAAACTCGCAGTTATTTACGGGTGATTTTGCGGATTAATGCCGGGAGGTCGGTGGCAGATGATGGATCGGAAACTTCTGGGAGAGGCGCAAATGGAGCCTTGGAGATTTGGAGGAGACTTGGGGGCAACTACAGAAAATAATTCTTGGGACAATCCCTTGAAGAGGTGGCAGATCTTGTCATCCTCAAGCATGTTCAAGTCGGCACGATTGCACAGTCGAAGAACAACCTCGATGCATGCTGTAGAGGATTCAGTAGCGGCTTGGTATCTTCGTGACTGTATAGCGAGTTTTAGTAGACCGTGTTTCCCCCTCCGCTAAGCCCCTCCGCTACCCGGATCTCTACAGCCAAGGCCATCGGCACGCAGGCGCAGTGGCGGTTTCTTCGTAGCGGAGGGTTACCGGAGGGGGAAACACGGTCTACTAAAACTCGCTTATGTCACGGCTTGTTCTCGGCGGCACTCGGGTGGGCCAAAGACTTCTGCAAATGCGACTTTAAACCCGTCCCACAAATTGAGCTCCTCTTCATGGTTGTCGAACCACTGACGGGCGGTTTTCTTCAGGTAAAACACAACGCTGGCTAGTTTCAGTGTGTCGTCCCAACGATTGTGCTCGCTGACTCTGTCGAAGTTTTTTAGCCAGACATGGACATCAGCGTTTTGCGTACCTGCGAAGTCTTGAGGATCCCGGTGGCGGTGCTTGGTCGGCAGGGTGATACGGGGCCGCTGGTCGTTAACATTTATGTTACCTGCTTCGTCGGGCATCGGGGTGTGTGTCGAGCGGCCGCTGCGGAGTTCCAGGTCAAGGCAAAATGGTACCCGGTGAAGAGGACTGGGATCGTAAAGCTACCTCCACCACATGTAAGGGTGAAAATATAGGTGCATTTAATGCGAGGATGTATAAATACAATGCTGTGCGACCGTTGTCAATGTCCTTCGGGGAACAGACTGCGAGCGCCCACTGCACCTACGTGAGGCTTCTTCTTTGTCCTTCATATCTTTCCCAAGAACATATATATATATATATATATATATATATATATATATATATATATATATATATAGTAACACCTATATGTTATAGCACTTTTGGACGCATTTCGCGTCCAAAGGTGCTATACCTTGACTCAGCTGGTTTTAACCTCTGGGAGAAAAATCCGAGCGGGCGCCATTCTCCCTCAGTGTATTGTTGCAGGACAGAACCAACTGCAATAATTGAGGCATCTGTCATTAGTCGTATGGGAGCGTCAGTTTCCGGGTGGACGAGGAGAGTAGCGTCAACCAGGGCTTTCTTCGCGCTCGAGAAAGCAGACGCTGCGTCGGCTGACCACTCCACGGTTGTATTGGGACCTTTTCTTGTTCTGAGGAGGTCTGTGAGGGGTTGCAGAATACGAGCGCAGTCAGGAATGAAGCGTCGGTGAAAAGTGAGAAGGCCAAGGAACTCGCGGAGCTTGCGCAGTGATGTAGGTTGCGGGAAATTACGCACCGCTTAAACCTTGTCCTCCAATGGTGTGACACCGGCGGCGGTTACATGATGGCCAAGAAAGTCGACTGCGGAGGCTCCGAATAGGCACTTGCCTGGATTGATGATTAAGCCGAAGGACTGAAGGCGGTCGAAAAGGAGCTTGAGATGTTGTTCATGTTCGTCCATGGAAGTGCTCGCGACGAGGGGATCGTCAAGGTAGACGAAAACGAAGCCGGGGCCTCTTTTATTTATTTATTTATTTATTTATTTATTTACATACCCTCAAGGCCCTGGGGGCGTTACAGAGGGGAGTGAGTGAAAAAAACAACAACAAACAGTAATAGAAGACATGGAATAGGTCACGGGTCACTTTCGCAAAAATAATTAGTAACAGCACTTTTAAACAGATCTAACGAGGGTAATAATATTAATGACGCCGGAAGGTTGTTCCACTCTGGTGATGTCCTAGGAATGAAAGATTCGTGATAGGCTGAGGTTCGAGAATGAGGAATGCCGACTTTGTACTGATGATCAATGCGTGGAGAAACGTAAGGTGGGACGAGGAAGAGCTTTTCTTTAAGAATGGGGTTAGAATTATATATTTTATAGAAAAGACATAGACGAGAACACTTACGGCGCAAAGAAAGCAGTGGCAAGGAGAGAAGAGATTTCATGAATGATACACTAGCTGTACGGTGATAATTGTTAAGTATGAAACGAGCGCCGCGGTTCTGAACTGACTCGAGATGAGAAGTGAGCGTCGTCTGACCAGGATCCCAGATTGAAGCTGCATACTCTAATTTTGAGCGAACCAAAGATTTGAATAATATTAGTTTGAGAGAAACTGGTCCCTACCGAAAAATCCGGTATAACTTTCCTTATCCGGAATATAGAACCGGAAATTTGTTACTGGAAACCCGAAATCCAGATTGCAGACAAAGGAATAATTTCTGAAAACCTAAATTCCAGATAGAGTCCAGATAGAATCCAGATAGATTTCCGGTTCCATAATCCGGACAGCGAAAAGTTATACCGGATTTTTCGGTAGGGGTGCTAGAGAAAAGTTACGTTTTATTTAGCCTAACATAGAATTGGCATTAGCAATGATGTGGTTAATATGAATATGCCAGGAGAGGTTAGAAATAATATGCACACCGAGGTATTTATATGAAGTCACACATTCTAAAGAAACGTTATCAAGATGATAGATAAAAGGCGTAGTGTTACGGCGAGACACTTTCATTGTTTTACATTTTTTAGTATTAAGAGTCATGGACCACAGCTTGCACCAATCAAGAACAGCATTTAAGTCGTTTTGAAGAAGGAGAGAGTCAGAATCATTAGTAATCTTACGATAAATAACGCAGTCATCCGCGAATAAACTAAGCGATGATGAGACACACAACGGCAAGTCATTGATGTATATGAGGAATAACAAAGGACCGAGAACGGAGCCTTGAGGGACGCCAGAAGTAACAGAAGACACTGAAGAATTGGAGTTATTTACATGAACAAACTGCGAACGATTTGTAAGAAAACACTCAATCCAAGTTAGTATCTGAGGGTCGAGGTTGAGTTTGCTAAGCTTGAAGAGTAGTAGTTGGTGAGAAACTTTATCAAATGCTTTGCTGAAATCAAGAAAAATACAGTCAACCTGGGATCCATGATCAAGTAATGAAAATAAATCGTTAGTAAAGACGAGAAGTTGTGTTTCGCAAGAAAGAAATTTACGAAAGCCATGCTTTGAGGACGAGAAAAAAGAGTTGGATTCGAGATATTTAACAAGATGTGAATAAATAATATGCTCTAACATTTTACAAGGAGTACTGGTTATGGAAATGGGTCTATAATTGTCGGGGCAGTGTTTGTCGCCAGATTTATGAAGTGGAACCACCTTGCCAGTTTTCCAATCTTCAGGAAGGACACCGGTAAGAATAGATTGCTCAAAAATCTTAGTAAGAAAAATTGCACTGTAAATTTTAGTATGCTTTAGAAACTTAGTGTTAATATTATCAATACCACATGATGAAGACACTTTGAGGTTGTCAATCAGCTTAACAATGCCATCAAAATCAAACACAAGCGGGTCCATTGGAAAGAAATCATGATTAGGGTAAGTAACAATAGAACAGTTTACATCTCTAGAAAACGATTGAACAAACACCTCATTAAGGATTTTCGCAGAGTCATCGTCAGACATAACAATGCCATCAGAGTCATAAAGCAAAATAGCCTTGTCTTTCTTGCCAATAATAACACTCCAAAACATTTTGACACTAGTTGATAACAGACGGGGCAAGGTTTGGCTGAAGAAAGTTTGTTTGGCGTCCTTAATTGCATTTTTGTATAAATTTTCTGCGTTGTGGTAAACCGTCCAGCTCTCAACAGTGCCTGCACGCTTAGCAGTGCGGAACAGGCGTTTCTTTTTATTTGAAAGTCTTTTCAAGGCATTATTAAACCATGGGGACGTGGAGCTGTTAGTAAGAAAGCGACGTGGGACGAAAGAATTGATAAGGGAATTGACTTTATTTTTGAACATTGTCCAATTAACCTCGACAGAGCGTTCGGAAAAATTGGATAGGAAGAAGTCAAGAAATTGCGCTAACTCGCGGTTTATACCCTTAAAATCAGCTTTGCCATAATCAAGAAAAGAGTTATTCTTCTCTTTTGCAAAGGCAGATACAGGAGCGCTTAGGTGAAAGTGAAGTAAACAGTGATCGCTGATGGCAGGTAGATACGTAAGAGAGGATGCAAGATCATGCGCGGTAGAAAGAATGAGGTCCAGCACGTTCTCAGAAGTTGCCGTAACACGAGTCGGCCTAGTAACTATCTGCGTTAACGAAAAATCGAAGCAGAGACTTAAAAACTCGGAACACGCAGCAGAATTTGAAGATATGGTAGGATATAGACCAGACCAGTCAATGCCGGGGAGATTAAAATCGCCCAAAAGAAACAAAGGCAAGGCAGGAAACCTTGTACGAATTGTATTCAGAGCATCGTGTAAATCTATAAAAAAGTTTGCTGTGGCATTGGGAGGACGGTAGCACGCGCACAAAATAACCTGTTTATGGCTAAAACGCAAGCGCACGCCAATAAACTCAAGAGATGTAACAATGTTGATAAGACAAGACTCAATGCTATCATTTACCGCGATTATGACACCACCACCACGCCTAGATAGCCTATCGCATCGATAAAAAGAGAAACGCTTCTCGCAACAAAAAATTTCGCTGTCGCGTACAACACTAGATAGCCAAGTTTCAGTGAGTACAACAATGTCGGCGAGTGAAGAATCGATGGCTGAAGACAAGTCATCACGATTGCGAAGAACACTTCGAATGTTGGTGAAAAGCACTGAAAGATAAGGACTAGGATTGTTCCGTATCAGGTTATGTTATTGTGATGACGTGGACAAATCAACCACAGGGCCAGCATTAACACGAATGGAAATCGTGCTCGGCGTGATAAAATCGCGGACCTCACAAACGGCATCGCTGGCCGCGCAGTAAGAAAAACATTTGTCATCAAAAAACACTTTGTTATAGCGTAGACTAAAAGACTGTGTATGAGCCTTAGCAAATTCGAGCAGCTTTCTTCTAGCAAGACGAGTGGCAGGGGAAAAATCCTCTGCGACGGAAGTGGCACTACCGCGCAGTTTGCCTCTGGAGGAAAAAACATGGTCTTTCGTTTTGAATAATAAGAATTTCACTAAAACTGACCGACATTTACTGGGGTTAAAAACACGACCGAGCCTATGTGCACGGATGATACCCTCAGGGGGAAGGATGATCTTCATTTCGTTTGGAATGATGTCACGCACTTTGCTTTCAGATACAGCCCAGGTCTCAGAGTTTGAGTCGGGAACACCGTAAAATATTAGATTATCTCTTCGAGACCTGTCCTCAAATTCATCAAGACGTGTTCGCAGACTGGCGTTCTCGCGTGACAGGAAGGTTACAGTTTCTTTTACATCTGTCAACTCACGCTCCAAAATGTCTAAACTGGCTATCTTTGCTTCCACAGTACTAAGCCTCCCTTGAATATCGGTTACCATTAATTCAATTGACTCTTGCCCAGTCTTGATAGGTTGAATATCCCCCATGATTCGGTTCTGTCCAGCTTCAAAATTTGCCTGACGAGCGTTTAAGCCTCTCAGTAAAACAAGCATCTCACTCATCTCTTTTGTCTGAACTTCTTTCTTATCTGGGCCAGGATTAAGTTCAATATCACCAGACAGGAGAAGCTTCAGACCCGAAATACATTCGCAAGAACATAAAAAGAGCACTTGTGGGCATGGGAACACCAGCAGACAGAGGTTGTTGGACTTTTTACAATGCAAAGAGGGAAACGGACCAACCTGTACGAAGAAAAAGCAGAAAGCGTTAGCTGACTGCATGACTGGCTGTTCCACATGCCCACTGAAGGGCCGAGGGGCGTGCCGGCAGTTTAAATTCAGTGACGATGTCAATGTCGATGCCGTTGGACTGCTGTGCTGAGGCGACGCGACGATTGGGAGTGCAACAGAAACCCAAGGTTGCCGGGAGGAGTAAATGTCTGGTTGTGGCAGCACGGAAACTTGCGGCAAGCGCGCTCCCTCCAAGGCATACCACGGGCTTGATAGGGCCGGACAGCCGCGAAACATCGCCGTGAACTGTACGAAGAAAAAGCAGAAAGCGTTAGGTGACTGCATGACTGGCTGTTCCACATGCCCACTCTTTGATAAAATTGATAAAACGTTGAAACTTCATTGATAAAACGTTGAAATGTTTTCGCTGCATTGCGCAACAAAATGGCATCCGTACATATTCGAAAAGCCCAAAAGGAGTGGTGATGGCCGTCTTCGGAATGTCAGAGGGTTCAACGGGTATCTGATGATAAGCCTCTACCAAATCTATCTTGCTGTAAATACTCTTACCTGCAATATTTGCTGTAAAATCTTTTATATGTGGAAGAGGGTACCGGTCTGGCACGGTGTGGGCATTAAGTGCGCGATAGTCCCCACAGGGGCGCCAGTCGCCAGCGGTTGCTTTTGGGACGAGATGGAGGGGGGACGACCAATTGCTTGCAGACGGGCGAATTATGCCAAGCTGCAGCATATGGTCGAACTCCCGTCGGGCCACGGTCAGGCGTTCTCTCGTGAGACGACGTGGTCTTGCAAATACTGGAGGTCAGTTGGTCACAATATGGTGTGTGACAGCGTGCTTGACCGGTTGGTTTAAGTTTGTAGGCTTTGTTATGTCCGGATATTTACTCAGGAGCTCCTCAAACTTGGATGTAGGGGGCGCTGGGCGGACTTCGGACACAACGTAGTGGGAGGTAATGCCATGAATGGACAACCGGGTCATAGTGTCAACAAGGCGGCGAGAATGCATGTCAACGCTTAGGTTGAAGTGACTCAGAAAGTCGGCCCCCTGGATTGCAATGCTGATATCCGCAACAATAAAAATCCTTCGGAACGTTCGGCGTATGCCCAAGTCGATGCTCAGCGAGCGTTGGCCATACGTAGCGATGGATGAACAGTTTACGGCTCGAAGAGGCGAGGTCTGGGACAACCGGAGTTTTTCTGAAGGTACTGGCAGGACGCTGACTTCTGCGCCGGTGTCAACGAGAAAGCGTTGTCGCGTGGCGCGATCCAATGCATAAAAAAGGCGGCTTTCGTGTAACCCGGAATCACCTGCCGCTGCCAGTGCCCGGTTTTCTAGTTTCCCTGCCATGAGCAAGGCTGAGAACACTTGCGTGCTTCTTGTCCCAACGTCTGATGATGCCAGCAGAAACTGGCGTTCGAGGTAAGAGGGTCTGAAGAAGAGCGGCGGGATCTTGCCCGGGGACGGAAAATGCGCCTTGGTCGGCGAGACAGTTGTAGATCTTGAATGGCTTGTTCCAAACGGCTGAGTCGAGTCTCCAGATTATTTTCTGTAGATCGAGACGGAGGGCTTGCCACTCGGTTTGAGTGCCTGGACGTGGTGGAAATTGTGGAAGCGGAGTACTCTCTCACCCGAGCTGTTGGGCTTGCCTCAGCCTATGTCGCCACAGAAGTCCCCCCCCTAGTGTCCTGGTGGTAGAGGCTGAAGCAGGATACGAATTTGACAGGGAGAGGAAGAGAAAAAAAAATTGCATAAATGTCTGTCGCGGCGGACTCTTCCGTAGCAGCGGTCTTGCAGTGAGGTGTAGGCAGAAATTGTCTTGGTCTTCGCAGATAATTGTTGTTCCGAATCATACATTGAATCTTAAGGGTGTGTCCCGAATTCGTACTTGCGGGGAAACTCTGAGTGCTACGAAGCTGGGGCCCACGTTACCTTCTTAGGTTGGATGTGATATGTTTCAGGGGACTCAGTTCCCGAAAACAATGTGGTTGATGAAAGAGAGGGCGAAGGTGTGTCGGCATAAGCAGGTTTGATCCTATCGACTGTGACGACTTGCTGACGGCCATTGAGGTCCAATGTCACTGTTTTCATAGAGCGTTGGAGAATCTTGAAGTGTCCATCGTACGCCGGAGTAGGGCTCTCTTTGATGAGTTCACTGCGTACGAAAACATGTGTGCACGACTCTAGATCTTGAGACCTGAAGAGTTTCCGGTGAGACGAGTGTCGAGGGGAAGTTGGCTGGATATGTCGAAAGAACTCGCGCAATCTATTCACGCAAGTTGACGGAGATGATACGTTCTCATCCTGTGGGGTGAAAAACTCTCCAGGGAGCCTAGGTGTGGCACCGTATACTAGCTCGGATGCTGTAAACCCGAAATCAGGCTTGAAGGCACATCTTATGCTCAGGAGAACCAGAGGGAGATGTTGAAGCCAATGAGTGCGGTCATCTTGAGCTACGAGCGCAGCCTTGAGTTGACGGTGTAGCCGCTCCACCATCCCGTTGGCGGAAGGGTGGTATGCTGTGGTCAGGATGTGGCGCGCACCAAGGAGTTGGGTCAGTGCTGTGAATAACGCACACTCGAATTGTCGTCCTCTGTCAGTTGTGATGGTGGAAGGGCACCCATAACGAGAAATCCCGTGCATTACAAAGGCATCGGCAAACAGTTTCGGCTGTAATGTCTGGGAGTGGTATCGCCTCCGGCCATCTGGTATACCTATCTACGCAGGTAAGCAGGTATCTGAAACCTTGGCATGGAGGCGAAGGTCCAACCAGGTCGAGATGTATGTGGTCGAACCTCGTTTTAGGGAGCCGGAAATGAACTAGGGGTGTTACTGTATGTCTGGTAATCTTGACCCGCTGACACTGCAGACAATTCTTGGTCCACCGACGTACGTCAGCATTTATACTGGGCCATACATAGCGGGCAGTGACCAGCCGCTGTGTGGAGCGAATTTCCGGATGGCTAGCATTGTGTAGGGCCTCAAATACTGTTCTCCGGAATGGCAGAGGTACGTAAGGGCGTGGTGTGTTGGTTGATAGATCGCAAGTGATAGTTGATGAGGCAAGTGGTAATGGGATATCTCTAAGTTGCAGTGAGGATTCTTTTTGTCGCTCTGCAACTAGATCAGGATCGTTGTGTTGTGCTTGGGCCATCGGTTCAAAATCCACTGTGACAGGTTGGATGGAGAGGGTCTCCACTCTCGAAAGAGCGTCCGAAGCGGTATTTTCCGATCCTTGCACGTGTCGGATGTCAACAGTGAATTCGGAGATAAATCCTAGCTGCCTTATCTGACGAGCGGAGTAGTTTGTGTGATTTCCTCCGAATGCGAAGGTGAGAGGCTTATGGTCTGTAAGTATGTAAAACGTAGTGCCTTGCAGGTTGTGACGGAAATGTTTTACACTCAAGAAGATGGCCAGCAATTCGCGTCCAAAGGTGCTATACCTTGACTCAACTGGTTTTAACTTCTGGGAGAAAACTCTGAGCGGGCGCCATTCTCCCTCAGTGTATTGTCGCAGGACAGAACCAACTGCAATACTTGAGGCATCTGTCATTAGTCATATGGGAGCGTCAGTTTCCGGGTGGACGAGGAGAATAGCGTCAACCAGGGCTTTTTTCGCGCTCGAGAAAGCAGACGCTGCGTCGGCTGACCACTCCATGGTTGTATTGGGACCTTTTCTTGTTCTGAGGAGGTCTGTGAGGGGTTCGAGAATACGAGCGCAGTCAGGAATGAAGCGTCGGTGAAAATTGAGAAGGCCAAGGAACTCGCGGAGCTTGCGCAGTGATGTAGGTTGCGGGAAATTACGCACCGCTTAAACCTTGTCCTCCAATGGTGTGACACCGGCGGCGGTTACATGATGGCCAAGAAAGTCGACTGCGGAGGCTCCGAATACGCACTTGCCTGGATTGGTGATTAAGCCGAAGGACTGAATGCGGTCGAAAAGGAGCTTGAGATGTTGTTCATGGTCGTCCATGGAAGTGCTCGCGACGAGGAGATCGTCAAGGTAGGCGAAAACGAAGTCGAGGCCTCTTGTCACTTCATTGATAAAACGTTGAAATGTTTTCGCTGCATTGCGCAACCGAAATGGCATCCGCACATATTCGAAAAGCCCAAAAGGAGTGGTGATGGCCGTCTTCGGGATGTCAGAGGGTTCAACGGGTATCTGATGATAAGCCTTGACCAAATCTATCTTGCTGTAAATACTCTAACCTGCAAGATATGCTGTAAAATCTTGTATATGTGGAAGAGGGTACCGGTCGGGCACGGTGTGGGCATTAAGTGCGCGATAGTCCCCACAGGGGCGCCAGTCGCCAGCGGTTGCTTTTGGGACGAGATGGAGGGGGGACGACCCATTGCTTGCAGACGGGCGAATTATGCCAAGCTGCAGCATATGATCGAACTCCCGTCGGGCCACGGTCAGGCGTTCTCTCGTGAGACGACGTGGTCTTGCAAATACTGAAGGTCCGTTGGTCACAATATGGTGTGTGACAGCGTGCTTGACCGGTTGGTTTAAGTTTGTAGGCTTTGTTATATCCGGATATTTACTCAGGAGCTCCTCAAACTTGGATGTAGGGGGCGCTGGGCGGACTTCGGACACAATGTAGTGGGAGGTGATGCTATGAGTGGACAACCGGGTCATAGTGTCAACAAGGCGGCGAGAATGCATGTCAACGATTAGGTTGAAGTGACTCAGAAACTCGGCCCCCAGGATTGCAATGCTGATATCCGCAACAATAAAAAATCCATCGGAACGTTCGGCGCAGGCCCAAGTCGATGCTCAGCGAGCGTTGGCGTTGGCCATACGTAACGATGGATGAACAGTTTACTGCTCGAAGAGGCAAGGTCTGGGACAACCGGTGTTTTTCTGAAGGTGATACTGGCAGGATGCTGACTTCTGCGCCGGTGTGAACAAGAAAGCGTTGTCGCGTGACGCGATCCAATACATATATATATATATATATATATATATATATATATATATATATATATTTACGAGTGTTGATTCAATAAATAAGGTGAATATTCTTGTATAAGGACTTCTAATACAGATAGAAGCTTACTTTTTTTTTATTTTTCTACGTAGTCTCCCAGCACTGTCACACACCTTTCCCATCTGTGCACAAGCTTCCTTATTCCCTCAGCGTAAAAATCTTTAGACTGATGTCTCAGCCAGTCGCTCACAACACTTTTGACTTCATCGTCACTTTCAAACTTCGTGCCTCTCGTGAACACTTTCAAGGAACCAAACAGGTGAAAGTCCGAAGGGGCAAGGTCTGGGCTATAAGGGGGATGAGGGAGCAGTTCCCAGCCGAGCTCGTTGATGGTCTGCACCGTTAAGGCTGCTGTGTGAGGCCTTGCGTTGTCATGATGCAAGATGACTCCTTTTGACTGATGACCTCTGCGTTTGTTCTTCATGTCTTTCTTGACCTGCCTCAGCAGTTCACAGTAGTTGTCTCTGTTCACAGTGCTTCCAGTGCTTCCTTTTTCAAGGAACGAAATGGTGATTGGGCCTTGCATATCCCAAAAAACGGTGAGCATCACCTTCCTAGTGGACCGCTGGGACTTGAACTTCTTCACTGGAGAGCCTGCGTGCTTCCACTCCATGGACTGTCGTTTAGACTCCGGCTCATAGTGCCAAACCCATGTCTCGTCAGATGTGACCACCTTCTGCAGAAACTCATCACCATCCTTCTCATAGCGGGAAAGACACTGCTGGGACGACTCGACCCTCCTCTGTTTGTGCTCCGCAGTAAGCATCTTTGGCACCCACCTGCTGCTGACCTTCGAGTACCCAAGGTCATCATGGACAATTTTGTGTGCTGTCCCCACAGATAAGCTCAAAGTCCTTGCAATGCCATCCACGGTCACCCTTCTTGCAGACTGAATGAGGTCATTGACTGATTCGATCACCTCAGGAGATCTCACTTCTGTAGGCCTCCCAGGCCTGTCTTCATTCTCAACACTGCTCCGTCCTTCTTTAAACAATTTAGCCCACTTGTAGACATTTTTCTGGCTGAAACATGTGGCACCATACACAGTTGACATTCTCCTATGAATTTCAACGGGTTTGCACCCTTCAGCAACCAAAAACTTGATAACTGACCTCTGTTCAATCCTGGAGCATGCTTCTGGGTCACCCATCTTTGTTACTCGGTTAAATTCTCACAGTGTTGTTTGTATTCTGCATAAGAAATTAAATCCACGTGGAAAAGTAGTAAAACAATAAAAATAACAAAAAAGTAAGCTTCTATGTGTATTAGAAGTCATTATACAAAAAATTCACCTTATTTATTATATCACCCTCGTATATCAGGGTGCCGAACCGGAACCGAACCGGTATTTTTTCCGGAACTGAACCCGAACCCGAGCCGTTATATTGTTATCGCGATGAACCCGAACCGGAACTGGACCGGAAAAAATAACGGTTACCGGCTCATGTCAAAACAGTTCGGCCACGCGCTGTTGACAATGAATGTGCAATCAATGCCATTTTTTTTTAAGTGCCGTCAACTGACACACACCTCGCTTACATATTTTTCTTCTCCACTCAGTCTTAGGAATATAAACGCTGCATCCATGAATCTTGACAAACGCTGCATCCATGAATCTTGACAAACGCTGCATCCATGAATCTTGACATAGGAACCAGTATAGCGCTGGTCGCGGCTTGCACGGAAGAAAGAAAATTGGAAGGCTTTGCAAAAAAAAAAAAAAAAATCGCGTCACGGGATTTTATTTTTTTTAAATCTCGTAAATCCTAAATGCTGCTGTGTGCTCATTTCATAACACGTTTCAAGAACGCGCGAGTTCTTGAAGCTTGCTTCCATCGGAATGAGAAAAGAAAAGGCTGTGGAGTTTGACAATAATGCATCCGGTTTTGTATAGGCACTTAGAAGCTAACATATTTGGCGTTGCGTTCGGTGAAGTGTTTTTTTATCTTCCGTATCTTGGTAATGAAAACTTCTTTAAGGGTCTAATTTGAGTTACCGAAGGCTAGTTCAAATAAAGAACGCTGTATTTTCTCCCCACTGTTCCTTCAATTGCTTACACGCCGAGGTGGCGGGATAGTTAGCGAGTTCTACTTGTAAGTGGGTTCGTAAGGAGGTCGCGGATTTTACAGCTACTGCGTCGGACCCAATTAGATGAAGTCCGAATGCGTAAACGTCGGTGAGGTAACCTTTGAGTGCACATAAAGAAACCATTCCTGGTAGAAATCCCTGAGCCTTAAACTACGATGTATCCCGTTTCGTATGTGCTGATTTCAGATGTCTCATTTGTAATTTATTTTGATGTTGCAATTTGTCAGTTATAATTTCCCAACCGATTCGCGAACCGGTTCAGCGCCCCGAACCGGTTCGCGAAGCGGTTCGCGGATCGAATTAATCGAACCGGAACTGAACCGGAACAAAATAAATTTACCTGAACCTGAACCGTAACCGAACCCGTATTTGTTTCGGTTCGACACACTGATATATATATATATATATATATATACAAAGTTGAAAATCCCAAGTCAGAGAAACAAAAAAACACGGAAGGTTTATTTCAACGTTTCGGCAAGAGTCTTGCCTTCGCCAGGAATGGCGACACAGTTCATGTGTGACGCGTTTTATCCAAATCCTTAAAAAAGAGAGATGGGGAGGGGAGGGGACAACATTTGGAGGTCACGAGAAAGCATGACCAAGCATGGGACAATACAAAAAAGGGGGGCAGGAGCAACTAGACCGGACAAGATGACAAGGGTTTCACCAGATAAACATACAAAGGGCGTATAAGTCAACAGTACTACAGTAGAAAGAAAGTGGTAACAGTGCATGACTTAAATATTGTTCTCAATGCAATATGAGGAGTTAGCGAACGGAAGCTTTTGGAATGGGCCAGAATACAGAACTTAAAAAGAGGGGAGGGGGGGGGGCAGAGACACGGACACTGGTTATACCCTGTTTCTAGCCTCAAGTACGGCACCACTATATAATAGAGTCTGTAGAAGTTTGTGTTCAACACTCTATTACGCCTGGCACTTATTGTCTCGGTTTTGATAGCAATTCGATTTATGCGAGCGTTCCGGGGCTTTCGTTTATGCCATTTTCAATTGTGTTGAAACGATAAATAAGATAGGACTCGCGTTGTTCACGTTCTCGGTTTGACTTGAATTCTGTCTCTAAGAGCGTAACCGTTAGTTCATCGAAGGAGTGTTTTGGCAGGCACACATGTTTTGAAAGAGGAAGATTTGGGAGAGATACTGCGTGCGTTCTATGGTTGTTAAAGCGCAATCTAAAAGCTGTTTCGGTTTGTCCTACATATTGCATGTCGCATACGCTACACTGAAGCAGGTAAATAACGTTTGATGAATCGCACGAGAGCTGACTTCGGATCTTGATATTGAATTGCGAACCGGTGCTGCTGGCTGTGCTGGTTTCTCGCATTTGTTTGCATATTAGACATTTAGTTTTCATGCAGGGTTCGCATCCATTATTAGGCTGTGACAGATTTAGTTTGGATCTCACTAGGGTATCTTTGAGGTTGCGCGATCGTCGAGTCAAACCGAGAACGTGAACAACGCGAGTCCTATCTTATTTATCGTTTCAACACAATTGAAAAAGGCATAAACGAAAGCCCCGGAACGCTCGCATCAATCGAATTGCTATCAAAACCGAGACAATAAGTGCCAGGCGTAATAGAGTGTTGAACACAAACTTCTACAGACTCTATTATATAGTGGTGCCATACTTGAGGCTAGAAACAGGGTATAACCAGTGTCCGTGTCTCTCCCCCCCCCCCCTTCCCTCTTTTTAAGTTCTGTATTCTGGCCCCTTCCAAGAGCTTCCGTTCGCTAACTCCTCATATTGCATTGAGAACAATATTTAGGGCATGCATTGTTACCACTTTCTTTCGACTGTAGTACTGTTGACTTATACGCCCTTTGTATGTTTATCTGGTGAAACCCTCGTCATCTTGTCCGGTCTAGTTGCTTCTCCCCCCCCCCCCCCCTTTTTTTGTATTGTCCCCATGCTTGGTCATGCTTTCTCGTGACCTCCAAATGTTGTCCCCTCCCCTCCCCCTCTCTCTTTTTTAAGGATTTGGATAAAACGCGTCACACATGAACTGTGTCGCCATTCCTGACGAAGGCAAGACTCTTGCCGAAACGTTGAAATAAACCTTCCGTGTTTTTTTGTTTCTCTGACTTGGGATTTTCAACTTTATGTACTCCACGCCATCGGCCAACCCTACGCGACCATGCCCTTCTCAAGACCGGCCCACGGCGCACCCAATTTGGACCAACTAACGCGGAAGTACCAGAAGCACCTCCCCACCTCTGCAGTCATCGGGAACTCCCAAACAAGATACCTGTTCCAACTTTTCAATCCGCACGATAGAAGATCCCCAGCCTTCATCACCATTCAAGGAGCCTCCATCTTCGACATAGGGAGAGAACTGACCAACGTCCCTCGGACCGTTACGACGTTGGTCTTCCGTGTTGGAACGAGCGAACTTGCAGACTTTGGCACCGACGAGACCCTGCGACGGTGCCGACGACTCGTGAACAACACACTGCGAGCTCGCCCGGAGATCGAGAAACTGGTAGTTTCCCTCCTGCTACCTCGACACAAAAACCGCCGCCTGGACGAACCCAACGACCGCTTCGTTCAGTGGTTTAACCGGGAGGCGTTTGTCTTCAACGAGACTGTGAAGGCGTACTGTCGCAAGCCAGGCAGAGTTGCCTTCCTGGAACATGACTTTGAGTCGCTCCCACCGACCCGATTCCTGGCCGCAGACGGACTCCACCCAAGCTTCTCCGGAGTCGCCCTTCTAGCACAACACTTGAAGGGCCTCCTTTCGCGAGGAGCAAGTACGGCGACGTCCGGATGGACTTCGGAAATCCCGGTTGTCTCCACTCCAGCAGCGGACACGGTGACCGCTCCTCCGCACCAAGATAGCGGGGTCAATCGCAACGATGGCCAGTCAGTGAGTCTCACCAACTCTGCTCGACACCGTCAAGCACCCCAGCCAGTACCCGACGCCAACGACCACAGCCTCGACGTGATCCAGTTCCCGACACCCGCCGAAGCCAACGAACAAGGAGCCAGGACGCCCAGACAAGGAGCCAAGACCCCCCCCCCCCCCCCCCGGACAAGAAAGCAGGGGCTAGGACGCCCCTCCTGCCAACACCACCCGCTGCACCCAGGACACCCGGAGGGGCTGTTCGTGTTACGCGGCCGCCACCGCTTACAAGTTCCGCCGCGGAAAGGGGCTACAACCTTCGCAAGACAGCCACCCAGGATCCTCGTCCAAGGAAGGATTGACTCAACAATAGCAAGCCCAACTCTCTAGCCTCAAGCTATAGCACCACTTTTCTTAAATTACGAAAACTCACCGATAAACGGGTCAGACATGAATTACATAAAATAACATTGGAAGTATATCTTAATGCAAGCGTCGCCCCTAAGAGCATGTTGCTTTCTCTCCCCTCTGCTGTTGCAAACCTCGAGCAAAACGACCAATCGAAATGAAATAGTATTCTTCTAGATGCATCACTGAAACTCGTAAAAGTAGTTATCAATAATAGTGAGAAGCAGTTAAATAAAGTAAACACCTCAATCACTAACCTACTCCGCTTGAGTGACCCGCTGTCAAAGGACGAACAAACCGCCCTAACTGAGTTTGAACAAAAAAAAAAAAAAAAACGCCGCGAACTTGAGATTATCAAACTACGCAAGCTTAAGCGGGACAAGGTTTCGAACACCGTATTAGTTCTAACCACATTTCTTAATGACAATGTGGATACCCACATGTCTAGTAACGCGGCAGAGAGCACGCGACGCGCCGAGGTAAACCCGTCGGATATCAATGGAGCGGGTGGTCCCGCTATTGTGAACCCTTCAGGTATACCTTTATCAGCTGATGAAGAAAATCTTCTGTGGAAAGGATTAAACTTCTGTCCTTCCACCGGACTTTTTGATGTGTTTCAAATCCTCAAAGACCTAGGTGACTTTTCCAGAAATTTGCGGTTACGCGAATACTTTTTAGACAAGCCCTCCGACTCTGACGATGCCCGACCCCAACCGAAATATGACTGGACACCAAATACTCGCCGTGATAATTGCCTAGACCTATATATAGCTGCTGTACAGAAATATATTTTAAAACAATACCGCAAGGGCGGAAAGAAGAGCCACAACCTAACGAAGTCTGAGAGAGAATCGCTGAAATCTTTAAGCACAAGAAGGGACATCGTGATAAAACCAGCAGATAAAGGTGGTGCAATTGTGAGACTCAATACAAATGACTATATTCAAGAGGGGAATCGCCAGTTAAATGATCCAAACTTCTATGAACACCTTACTGGTGACCCTGCGCTACGCTATGCAAAAATCGTAAAATCAACACTCGAGGAACTCTTGAAAGGCGGCAAGATCAGAGCGAACTAACACAAACTCTTAAAACCAGCACATCTTTCTCTTGGTCGCTTTTATATGCTCCCGAAAATCCACAAAACAGGGAACTCTGGCCGCCCAATTATATCCGGTGTAGGCACAATAACTGAACCGATTTCGGGCTATGTAAATGAACTTATCCGCCACATACCTTTAAGTCTTTCCTTTTACATTAAAGACACCACACATTTTCTGAGAGGAATATCAGGACTCGACGTACCGGAAGGGTCTCTTCTAGTCACCCTAGACGTTTCATCTTTATACACAAACATCCCGCACGATGACGCAATAATTGCTTTAATTGATATGTATGAGCTCCACACAAAAACAGGCACTCCGGATGGTCACGTCGTTGCGACCTTAACGCGGCTTGTGCTAGAACTAAATGCATTCGAATTTAACGACAAACATTTTAGGCAAGTTAGCGGTACTGAAATGGGCACCAAAATGGCACCGGGTTATGCTAACATATTTATGGGAATGCTAGAATCAAAAGTTCTAGCTGACTACCCTTTCCAACCACTTGTTTACAAAAGATTTATTGACGATATTTTTATTATCTGGACACATGGCGAAGATGAGTTGCGTTATTTTATAAACAAGTACAATCAAGCTCACCCTACCATCAAGTTCACCCCCGTCTACTCCAGTACCAGTGTCAACTTCCTGGACGTCACTGTAACGATAGACAATGGCAAACTGACAACAAAACTGTACCGCAAACCATCACACCGACAGCAGTACCTTCACTATTGGAGCGACCACCCACGTCATTGCAAAAATAGCATACCTTATAGCCAAGCCAATCGCTTTAAACGTATATGCGCGAAAAAGGATGACTTTGATATAAACGCAGGAACCGTACTCAGGCATCAGAAATATCCCCCCCGCGTGATTGACGACGCAATTAAGAAAGCTTCCGAATTGAACCGCGCTGATCTCTTGGAGAACCACACAAAGCAACGTGACACACAACGCACTAACCTATGCCTCACATATAGCAGCAATTATCCTCAAGTGAATAACATCTGGAGACGACATTATAATATCCTCAAACAAAGTGAACGTCTTAAGCGCGCGTTTCCATCAGCACCTGCCGTAATTTATCGACGATCGCGCAACCTCAAAGATACCCTAATGAAATCCAAACTAAATCTTTCACAGTCTAATAATGGATGCAAACCCTGCATGAAAACTAAATGTCTAATATGCAAACAAATGCGAGAAACCAGCACAGCCGGCAGCACCGGTTCGCAGTTCCATATCAAGATCCGAAGTCAGCTCTCGTGCGATCCATCAAACGTTATTTACCTGCTTCAGTGTAGCGTATGCGACATGCAATATGTAGGACAAACCGAAACAGCTTTTAGATTGCGCTTTAACAACCATAGAGCGCACGCAGTGTCTCTCCCAAATCTTCCTCTTTCAAAACATGTGTGCCTGCCAAAACACTCCTTCGATAAACTAACGGTTACGGTCTTAGAGACAGGATTCAAGTCAAACCGAGAACGTGAACAATGCGAGTCCTATCTTATTTATCGTTTCAACACAATTGAAAAAGGCATAAACGACAGCCCCGGAACGCTCGCATCAATCGAATTGCTATCAAAACCGAGACAATAAGTGCCAGGCGTAATAGAGTGTTGAACACAAACTTCTACAGACTCTATTATATAGTGGTGCCGTACTTGAGGCTAGAAACAGGGTATAACCAGTGTCCGTGTCTCTCCCCCCCCCCCCTCCCCTCTTTTTAAGTTCTGCATTCTGGCCCATTCCAAGAGCTTCCGTTCGCTAACTCCTCATATTGCATTGAGAACAATATTTAGGTCATGCATTGTTACCACTTTCTTTCTACTGTAGTACTGTTGACTTGTACGCCCTTTGTATGTTTATCTGGTGAAACCCGGTCATCTTGTCCGGTCTAGTTGCTTCTCCTCCACTTTTTTTTTTGTATTGCCCTTATGCTTGGTCATGCTTTCTCGTGACCTCCAAATGTTGTCCCCTCCCCTCCCCCTCTCTTTTTTTTAAGGATTTGGATAAAACGCGTCACGCATGAACTGTGTCGCGATTCCTGACGAAGGCAAGACTCTTGCCGAAACGTTGAAATAAACCTTCCGTGTTTCTTTGTTTCTCTGACTTGGGATTTTCAACTTTGTGTACTCCACGCCTTCGGCCAACCCTACGCGACTATATACATATATTGTGAGGCAATGATGTGCAGGTTTAATGAGACGATCGTAGGACTGTAGATGATGGTCAGTGCCGCAGCGCAGCCAGGCAAAGTCAGTCAGAATCGAATCGCGCGGGCACTCTGCGGCCGACACACTTGAGCGCGCCACTCGCGCCACGTCGTCGTCTTTCCTAACAGTTACCCTCCCGGTGAGGAAAGTGCCGGATCGCCGGCACGTGTGTTTATGGTGCTTGGCGATAGTAGGGTTTGATATGTGCGACGTGCACTATGTCGGTTGATCTTGAACGCTGATCACGAGGGGCCGAAACTGGATCAACTTCGTAGTTGCTGTACGAGAGGCGTCGTAAGATCCTGAAGGGGCCAGTGAAGCGTTTTAGAAGTTTCTCGCTCTTCCCAGAGGATCGTAGAGGTGTCCAGAGAAGAACTTCGTCGCCTACTTGATACGCGACATCAGTGTGGGTTTCGGCATGACGAAGGGTTTGATGTTGCTGCGTCTGTAGTGTATGAATCCTGGACAGTTGTCTTGCTTCCTCCGCACGGTAGAGAACTTTGTCGGTGTGGTCGTCATGTGCAGTGTCATCAACACAGGGTAAAATGGTATCCAAGGTTGAGAGTGGCTCTCTTGCGTATAGGAGGTAGAAAGGGGAGTATTCTGTGGTGGCTTGGCGGCTGGTGTTATAGGCGTACGTGACGTATGAAAGAATGAGGTCCCAAATTTTGTGATCGTCTGCGACGTACATGGAGATCATGTGAGCTAGAGTCTGATTGAAACGTTCCGTGAGGCCATTTGTTTGTGGATGATACGCACTCGTGATGTTGTGCACGGGCTTAGTGAGACAGAGGAGCTCTTGTAGCAAGTGAGCTGAGAATGGAGTACCGCGGTCTGTGACTACGTGCTGAGGGGCACCGTGACGAAGCACGATGGAGTTCAGGAAGAAGGTAGCTACTTCGCAGGCTGTGGCGGCTGGTACGGCTTTTGTTTCGGCATAGCGTGTGGAGTAGTCGACGACGACGATTACCCAACGGTTATTTGAGGTCGAGAGTGGAAATGGGCCAAGAAAGTCAATTCTAATGCGTTCGAACGGGTGGTTAGGGGGAGGGATGGGCCGTAGTGCTCCTGCCGGTTTTGTTGTAGGATTTTTCTTGGTCTGGCATAGGTGACACGCGCGAACACATCGCGTGATGGTGCGTTGCATTCCGTTCCAGAAGTATTTTTCCCGAATATTGAAATATGTTTTGGAGAACCCTAGGTGTCCGGCTGTAGGGTCGTCGCGGTGGATTCGAATGAGTTCTTTCTGAAGATGACGTGGCGCGACGAGCAGCCATGGTCGTCCTTGGGGATCATAGTTCCGTCTGTAAAGAACACCCTCACGAAGAGTGAATAGGCGGGCGCGGCGCTCTGTACGACGGGTTGGGAATCGCAGAGTGCCGTGGTGGATGTCAATGATAGGTTTCAAGAAGGCATCAGACAGCTGTGCCGATCGTATGTCGACATTGTCGAGGACTGCTGCTGGGTCTGCTGTGCCGATGCGTGCTGGGAGTATAGGATCGGTGGGAAGTGGACATCGGGACAAACCGTCAGCGTCGAGATGGCGTTTGCCTGATTTGTAGACAACGGTGAAAGTGTAGTGTTGAAGCTTTAATGACCACCGTCCAAGACGGCCCATTTGATCTTTGAGGCTTGCTAGCCAACAGAGGGCATGGTGGTCAGTCACAATGCGGAATGGTGAACCATATAGGTAGGGGCGAAACTTTGTAATTGCCCATATAGCCGCTAAACATTCTTTTTCAGTCGTTGAGAAATTTCGTTCAGAGGTAGTCAAAGTTCTACTGGCATATGCTATTACTCCCTGCTCATTTCGGATGGCCTGCCCAACACTGCTCCCACACCGCGACCGCTGGCGTCTGTTCTTGTTTCTGCATCTGCGCCTTCGACGAAATGTCCAAGGATGGGGGCAGAGGTCAACGCGGTTTTTAAGGACTCGAACGAGTGCTGCTGTTCCTTGGTCCACTGAAAGCGTACACCATTCCTTAGTAAATTGTTGAGAGGCTCCGCGAAGTCAGAGAAACCGCCAATAAATTTTCGAAAATATGTGCATATTCCTAGGAAGATCCGGACATCTTTCACTTTCAGTGGTACAGGAAATTCAGCCACAGCTCGGAGTTTGTCAAGGCCTGGGCTGATGCCGGAAGCACTGACGAGGTGACCCAGTACTTTGATTTGTGGAGCACCAAACGTACATTTCTTGGAATTAAGTTGTAGACCGGCGGCTCGGAAACACTGCAGGACCATACGCAGCCGGTGTAGGTGCTCGTCGAAATTCGGGGCGAACACGACAACGTCGTCGAGGTAGCACAGACAGATGTTCCACGTAAGGCCGCGTAGTAGAGAGTCCATCATACGCTCAAAGGTGGCTGGAGCGTTGCAAAGTCCAAATGGCATTACATTAAAGTGATACAGACCAGTTGAAGTAGTGAATGCGGTTTTGGGCTTGTCGTGACTGGCGACAGGAATTTGCCAGTAACCACTTCGGAGGTCCATGGAAGAGAAATATGAAGACCCTTGGAGCGTATCAAGAGTGTCGTCAATTCTGGGCAGTGGATAAACATCCTTTTTTGTGACTTTGTTTAGTTAGCGGTAATCAATGCAGAAACGCCAAGAGCCGTCTTTCTTTTTGACAAGAACAACGGGAGAAGACCATGGACTAGAAGATGGTTCGATTATTTGCTTTTGGAGCATATCATCTATGTGTGTCTGAATTACTCGGCGTTCTGCTGGGGAAACTCTGTACGGTCGGCTTCGAACGGGTGACGAATCGCCAGTATCAATTCGGTGCTCTGTAAGCGTAGTTTGCGGCAACTTTCCGGGGTTAATCTCAAAAAGGGTTTCGTAGTCTGCAAGAAGACTGGCTAATATGTGTCGTTGGGTCAGTGGTAGGCAACGGTCGATCATTTTTTCCACGTGCTTGCTGAAATCAGGTGGTGTAGGGAGCGCGTCTGAAGTGGTGGGGAGGAGACTGGCAAATTGGTGATGCACTGTTGAGTGCATTGTAGCGACGCGACTTCCGGAAGGAAGGATTTGGGCTTCGGAAGAACAGTTGGTTGCCCATAACTGAAGTTTTCCACTCGTGAGCGTATCAAGCAAATAGGGAATGATTATGCCCTTGGTCACGAGCTGCGTAGAGATGGGTTCAATGAGACTAAAAGTTGCTGCGGTGGGTAGGGTCGGTACGAGTGTGGCGACAGCGGCGGAGTACGGAGGCAGCAGTATGTCAGTGTCGGCTACCAGGGTGACGAGCGAACCATCAGCAGCAACCTCGGCAGTATCAGAAAAGTTGAGATGTAATTCTCGGCTGGCACAGTCAATGAATGCTTCTGTTGAAGAAAGAAAGTCCCTTCCCAGGATGATGTCGGCGATGCAGGTAGGAAGCACTATGAACATAACAACGTAACGGTTGTTACCAATCCGGATTGTAAGCGTGCAGTATCCGAGGGGCGGAACCAAATCGCCATTGCCCATGCGCATCAAGTGTCCTTGCAACGACGGAGTAAGTACTGCGTGCAGACGACGGCGGATGTGTTCAGGAATGCAAGACTTCGCGGCTCCTGTATCGACTAAGGTGGTGAAGTTGTGATTTCTAATTTTGAGTACAATTGATGTTGATCCTGAATGAGGAGGATTTGCGGATAGTGGTGAGTGTCCAGCCTGACCTCCAACGTAGCTGCAGACCGCTTTAGGTAGTTTGACTGTTGGGAAGGTCTGAGAGCGCTGGTGGTGAAGGGTGATACAGAACGGCGTCGTGGCGGGTACGGCGATGATGGGCGGCCACGTCGTGGCGGCGGGGAACGTTCGGGGCTGTGAGAGGGACGGCGACTGTCTGGAAATTGTTCGTGACCGGGGGTAGTGGATGTGTGGGAACGTGAAGAAAATTCGTCGATGGGCGGAGTGCGATGAGTAGCATGGTAGTCAGTATAGTCTGTAGAGTATACAAGGTTGGGCGGCGAGGTGCGAGCCGTGTTGTTAAGTCGACGGCGACAATATCGGAGGATGTGTCCTGGTGTGTGACAATAATAACATACAGGTCGCTTATCTGGTGTTCGCCACATGTTTGTCCTTGGTTGTGGTTGTGTCCATGGAGGGTTTGGTGCGGCATACGTGGCAGGGATGGACTGATAAGCGCAGATCGGAGTTGGGACGGGTGCTGCTGGTGCGTAAGGAGAGGCTGCTGGCGTGACGTGCCCCAGAGCAGCGCGCAGTTCGCTTTGAATTGCGTCATTTATGCCATGTACATCAGTATTAGTTTGGTGTTCGTCACTAGATGGTTGTAGCTGTGCGACGAAGGTACGAAGCTCCTCGCGTATTATGGTACGGATGAGCGAAGCAAGGTTTGTGTCGGGAGTTGTTACCTGGGACACTTCAGGGAGTCGCTCAAATGGTTTTTTGGAGATCCGTGCGGTATCGAGCTCTTCGTACTGTCGGCATTCCGCTATCAAGCGCTCTCTTGTAGCAGGTGCTTTCGGAGCCACGACGGAGAAGAGCTCTTGCGAAATGCCCTTGAAGAGGTGGCGAATTTTCTAGTCTTCGGCCATTTCGGCATCAACTCGGCGGCACAAACGGAGGACGTCCTCAATGTACGCTGTTGATGTTTCTGTGGGTCTTTGATAGCGGCGCAATAGTTGGTCGCGCGCTTGCTGCTTCCGGTGCTGGGGTTTGCCAAATACATCGGCGAATGCTGTTTTGTAGCCTTCCCAGGAATTGATGGCGTCTTCGTGATTGTCGAACCAGCGAAGTGCTGTGTCTTTTAGAAATAAAAAAAAACATTCGCGAGCCTAAAGGTGTCATTCCAGTGGTTGTAGTAGCTGACCCGTTCATAGTTCCTTAACCAATCGTTGACGTCGGCGTTCGGAGATCCGTCGAAGATCTGGTGGTCGCGCTGTCGATGTTTGACCACGGGCGCTGTCAGTGATGTGATTGGCCTAAGCCGTTTTGGAGCACGTTTCGGAGCAGCCAAAACAGTGTTTTGGAGCAGAAAAAGTAGCCTTTGGAGCCGCCAAAACAGTGTTTTGGAGCAGAAAAAATAGCTTTTAAAGTAGATATTCTAATAAAAATAAAAATATTTGTTTTAAATGCTGGACACGCGAAGGGAATTTTGCTCGCCGAAATAAACCAATTATGGTCAAGTTTGGCCACCTGGGAGTCTTTCAAGATGTAACTGAAATGCCAATGACATCACACATTTCTTTTTGATTTTCGAAACATTCTGCAAGGCTGGAGCAAGCTTTGCTTTAGCTTAGGGTAGTAATGAATGTCTAATATCAATGTCCCCAATGAGACATTGCGACATCCCACAAGTGTACAGTGCTGTAGGCGTTGCCAAGCAATTCCGAAAAACCGCTTGCCACCGTTTTACTGATTGCCGACGTGCCAGATTTTCGTCAAAAGTAATTAAATGTAAAACAATGAATTGCAAGCATCCCGGCTGGTGCCTCTGTCATGCAATTATGTTTGCATCGTTGGTTCGCATGCATGTGAGGGCAACTACGGCAGGCTTGCAGGTGCACGTGCTTCGTCGCGCGAGCGAAACGGCTGTTCGATCGAAACCGAAACTATGCCTCTCCGCTCCGTCGCCAACTGGTTGCCAAAAGTCTATGCAAAATGTAAATGCCCAGCATGCGACAAAAAAGAGTCCAGCGCCGCATGCTTGAAAGGCCGGCAGGCGAGGTACGAGCTAAACACAAAAAAAAGAACCTGAGCGCAATGATGCAAGACATCGCGAGCCAGGGACGCTTTGTGCAACGACTGAACTCGAGACAAACAAGCGTGCTCTCAGGGCATACCTCGGCAAACCCCACTCATGAGGGCCCTCACTCACCCTCACTCACCCTCATCTTCACAGGTGACGCGAGGGTGAGTGAATTTCTGAACCAGGAAAATTCATGAGTGTGAGGGTGAGTGAGGGCCGTGAGGGCTGTGAGGGCGGTGAGGGCCGTGAGGACTGTGAGGGCCGTGAGGGGCGTGAGGGGCGTGAGGGCCGTGAGGGCGGTGAGGGGCGTGAGGGCGGTGAGGGCCGTGAGGACGGTGAGGGCTATGAGTGCGTGAGGGCCATGAGGGCGGTGAGGGCGGTGAGTGGCGTGAGGGCGGTGAGTGGCGTGAGGGCCATGAGTGAGTGAGGTACCATCCATGAGTACCGAGACACAAGTCCAATGGTGACCAGACAAAAGCTCGCCGGACAGAAGCTCACCCGTTTTTTTTCGTAGACCCACACAATAGCTCACCCCCTTTTTTTTTTGGCTATCCGGTGAATCACGAGCTGGGCCAAAGTGCGGACGCAATGGACATTGCACTATTTTTAGAAGTGGTACCCCATCTCATGCAACGGTGTCGACAGGTAAGCCATAACAGGCACAGAAGCAACGATTTGGGACAAAAATTTAGGTCACCAAACTGAGTGGAGCTGAAGCTGATGAGATCAATCTGGGTTGACTCAAGGTATGCCACAACCGTCTGGAAAATATTTGCAAGGGGTTCCAGGTACACCGAGATCTATCAAGACTGCTGGAGGCAGCCTGTACGGGACTGCATTTCCTTCTAACCAATCGATAAACTTGTTTCCACTCTAATCAACAAACCATGTGCCTATCACGTTTAATTCATTGTTGTGTTTTAGTGTCGCACGCATGCACCTCAGTTGTCTGCACTCGTGTTAAGACCAACATGAAATTTTCACGTGGTGAGCTTTTGACCGGTGAGCTTTTGTCCAAGATTTAAGTCCAATATATCTCAAGAGTAGACTTAGTATTTGTTCCTGTTAAGTTTGATTGCAATAGTGCCTTGCCATTTCTTCTTTACGGCAATTTACTCACCTATCAAGTCCTTAACTCCCTTTTTAGGAAGCTTTCCCTTTATTGCCGACCCAGTAAGGCAGCAGTTTGTCAGGACCTCAGTTCCAAATACCATGACTGCGAGTTCCAGAACATAAATGGATGGCTGCTTCGTGTCAACATGCTTCAACTGCGCTTCAGGAAGCGCAATGTCTCCAAAGGTTATCTGAAACATAAAAATAGAACCAAATACGGTCATTACATCCATATGAATGCCTTTTAGATGAGCGCATGTGCACGAATGGCTGTGACATGCTGGTGGTAAGGAAGTGTTTATTGAAGAGAGCTAGCTTATAGTAAAGAGGGTAATAAGGCTAGTTCGAAAATTTACTATATAAAGTCCACTGGTCAGGCTAGTCATCATCACATTGGCGCAAAGCATTTTTGTTTAATAGGGCGATTGATGCCTCACTTACACGCTCTTTTCCTTTTTCCCAAATTTCATATGCTTCATGCAGTTCTCTGCTTGTTCTCTCATTGTATCTGCGAGAATCTTAACATAATGCAATACCGGGGAACAGAGGCATCTGCTGCAGTGAATGGCGAGGTGGCCAGACAGGCTGGCTTGCGTGGCAGCCACGTGCTCATGGGCAGGGTCATTCACACATCTGGCCCATAAACACTGCCCCTCACAATATTGGTATCTGATACACAACGCCCAAGACATACCCAGCAGTTTTATCCTTGTGTTTTATGCTGCAAGGCTAAGACAGCGGCTTGGGCCTGTTGATTCTGTGGCAGAGCGAAGCCATCTTATTGTGTGCCGAAGACATCACAGTAATGTGGTACCGCTGACCGGCTTCCTTGAATTGTGTGACACTGAGAGTACATACCTGCCAACCTGTGGACTTTCAAATTCGTAAAAGTCGCGCGGCTGCGGCGGGGGGAGAGGGGGGGGGGGCGGGGGTTACGCGAAGCGATGTGCAGCTTATTATCAGCCTGGCCAGCGTGCGAAACGCTTACATCACACATGCACGTGCTACACAATCCAAACTTCTCTCGCTTTTTGGGCGGCATGAAGCACAGAAATTTCGACGTGTAGGACTTCAGGAACACCTGAAAGTACCTCTTTTGAGTTTTCGAGTTCGGCATTGCGCCGCGAAGCCACAGTGACCAGGAGAATGCTACAGTTACACATGCAGCAAACACAGACGCCATACTTCTTGCCTCGAAACTGGCCGAAACAACGAGGCCCAACAACGTCTGAACACGCCAAACCAACGTGCACCTGTGCACCGCCGAACACAGGAAAAAAGGGTTTTTTGAGCTTTGGATTGGTTTTCGGTCCGTAGCCACCGGATAGACGGATAGTAAAAACCACGACGCTCCTGTGGACGGTACCTATCGCCCTCTTGTGGCGGTGCAAGATACCGCCAACAACGGAGTTACAAAAACAACAACAAAAAAAAAATTAAAAAAAAAATTTTGTAAGATTTGAAGCAAGATTGGTAAAATCGTAAAATTAGTTCCAATTTGTACATTTTACGAAAAATTCGGAAGAGTTGGCGGGTATGAGTGTAAGTATGGTACCACATCTGGTGTCACATTGGGCCTCTCACGAGCAAGTTTGTTTATGCCTCAACTTTTTTTAACAGGCTTTTGGCGACCTGAATTATACACATTTGCAGGTAGCTTGCTTCTGGATAAACAAACCCACTCGTGAGAGCTCAAATGTAAGACCAGCTGTGATATTATACCCTCAGTTTCACACAATTAAAGGGATTGTCTGGTCAAAACCGGAAGTACTTAAGTTTTTGCGCTCGTTGTGTCGAGGGAACCTCTATGTAGACAAACGTTATTTTTATTTTGATATATGATCCCCCGTTATTAATTAAACCTTTCATGAGCGTATGTACGAAACTGCACCCCGAATTTCGCCAGTGTCAATGGCTGACATCCGTAGGTGCTGCGTGACGTCACAGAACGCAAAGGTTTGTCGGATGGTCGGGATAACAAGCGTTGATCGATGGATGTCTTGTATTTTGTTTCGAATTATATAATCTTCTAAGGTGTACCCTACTGAAATACAGTTCTTTGAATGCAGTTCCTAAGCATGTGCAAAAAAAGTCAGGCCTTTTAGCAGGATATTACTCGCAAACAGTCATACGCTTCGAGCAAAAGTATGCCGTTTCGCGCAAACACAACTGTGTAACTGCGACGGCCACCGATCGAACTAGGGGTGCTTGCAAAGCAAAGGTGGCAAAGGATGCAGATTTCGCCTCCGAAGCTGCACCTAGGTACACGAAGCGGCATCTGGGTACACATGTCGGCGGATCCGCTGGATCTGTGATGAGGCGCGGGGCGTTCCCTCAGAGGGCTCAGAGGCGATGTCCGCGGGTCGAAGGCAAACGGCGAATCGTTCAAATGCATGTCGTCACTTGACTTGGGTGAGCTTGGTGAATTAATCGTATAGTCACGCTCTATTTTCACACATGGGTAAAAGAGAATTGGGCTGCAAGCGTGCTAAATACAACTTCTGGCATTGTTTCCAGACGGCCTAGCTGTTGGTTTCTGTCACAAACTCTGGCGCCGGCCGACTCTCCCACAAACTTTTTCTTTGCGAGTTTGTGCTGCTCGCCGTGGGCCCCTTCGCCAATTTGCCTTTTCAGTGGGCAAATTGCGTTGCGGCGACCACAAACGGGAAGACAAAACCCGGTTTTGTTTGTTTCTCCTTTTCTTTCCCCCGGGGGTGCCTTCGGCGCCGACAAAGGCGCGAAATACGTCGCCGTGGAAGGGGACGGTTTTCGTGGGGAGCCGAATCAGCCGATGGTTTTTGCGCAGAGCTTTTTGGGTCGTCAAGGGGGCAAGACGTTCATGGTCGCGGGGTGAAGTCGGCGGGAATGGCGTCGCGGCGACGCTATATCTTCTGAGTCTTCTTTATCGTCACCGCCGCGGTCTTACTGCCAGTTCACCATCGCCGAGAGGCTGACGATGCCCCTTCGACACCAAATTTCAGTGAGACCCGTCCGCACACTTCGGACTTCGCTTTTGCGGACGTTTTATTTCGATTTGCTCTCCGTCCGTGGCTTGGTTCCTTTGTTTCATTGTTACTATTTGTATTCTGAACCGTAGTATCGCTGTAGCGCGCCGACCGTATTCTTTATTGCTTCTTTCTATTTTATACTTAGTGAAGTTCCTGTGGAACCTTGGGGTTTTCTTTTTGTTGTGTATTGTTTGCCGATGCGCCTAACCTTGAAATTTATGTTTATATATATATATTTTTTTTTAAGTAAATATATTGTTGATTGTTCAAACTCTGTGTCCGCCTGAGCTCATTCCGTTCTTCTCCAACTTGGGCACACGCGCCAACCGCGCCGGCTGACCGGCCTCAACAAAAATGAATATTGTTCACAGTCGTTGTAGAAGGCCAGCGGGAGAACTGTCAAAGGGGAATCGAAACTGTGACAGTTTCTGTTTCGCTGCATAATCAAATTGATTGATTGACCCGATTTAGGCGAAGAGTGGATGAACGTAGTTTAATATCGTAGGCACAGCATCGCACCTCAGCTTACGAGCCTTCTGTCTGCGTAGAGCTCAGCTCGTAGCTTTTTTTCTGTGAGGTGATTGCTGCATAAGCGGGATCTCGATCTTGACAGGAACCCAGTCCCTACGCACAGCGACGATCCACTTTGCTCGTCACTGCACGTCTCGCGGAAAAGTGTGGAACGTCATGTCTTGGCTCACATGTGCTGCCCGGTGGTTGTGGCACCCAACCGCACAACAAAAATCTCACCCAACCACGAAATAAGTCGAGCAAACAACAAACACGAAGCACGCTGAGGCGTTCACTCGCAGGCAGACGACGAGACAGAAATGCTCGCTTTGTGTTTTGTGACGTCAGAGTTTCAATGTTGCCAACGAAAGCAGCGCTTACGCTAGAATGCGATTGGAGCAGTATAAATTCAATTACTCACGCAGAGGGGCATATCAAATTCAGATATTGCACGTACGATGCTTTTCGAGGCAATACCAATGATATTTAATGATTTTCTCGAATACAAAATTTGACCGGACAATCCCTTTAAGGGAAGTCAGTCAGCGCTACCGCATTCCTGTGGTGTCCTTGGCATCCAATAAGATGGCTCGGCTCTGCCACAGGATCAACAGCCCAGAGCAGCCGTCTGAGCCTTGCAGCATAAAAAACAAGAATAAATTTGTAGATGCATGACTGAACGTGCCCGTGAGCATGTGGCTGCCACGCGAGCTAGCCTGTCTGGCCACCTCGCCATTCACTGCAGTAAATGCCCCTGTTCCTTGGTGTTGCACGATGTTAAGATTCTTGCCAGATACAATGACAAAACAAGCAGAGAACTGCATGAGGAATATGATATTTAGGAAAAAGGAAAAGAGTGTGTAAGTGAGGCATCAATCGCACTATTAAACAAAAATGCTTCGCGCGAAGTGATGATGACTAGGCTGGCCGAAGGGGCCTATATAGTAAATTGTCTTTCCAAATAAACAACAGTTGCGAGTGCGCCAAGGCTAATAGTAATCAATATTATTGATTACTATTAGCTATATCACTAACAGCCATGCAAGTGTCCCTTTAAGAGAACATGCACATGGACTGTAGTATGTGCCTCCAACTATAATTACGCTTCTCCACTCTGTGATTGCAGCCTCCGGAAGTTCTAAATTGGCAATCTTGCAGCGTGCAGCAGTCGACTGGGGAAGTATTATTGAAGCTGAAGAAAACATCCGCTGTCGAGCACATTCCAGGTTTGATCTGCGTCGTTTTTTAAAGCAGTTTCCTGTTTGTTTGTTTTTTATTTTGAAAATGCTAGTCCTTAAAGGCAACGCCCAGAAAGTTTTAAGAAACTTTTACACATTATGCGATCGAGCATGAAATGTGTCCCACAGTGGATACAGTAAAACCCCAATTATGCGTCCCGGTTTATGCACGACTGGACGAGTCAGCAGAAACTCACTGATTTCTTTTGAAGTTCCAATGTGATAATAAAGATTGATTGGCACCTCTATTACACAATTTCTAGGTTACATTCATAGTTGCATGAGGGTTGTAGCTTCTTCAGATTCCAGCAGATTATCAGCTTAAAGGCTATTGGGAAGTTCTGCACATCTTTATCACATGAGGCACCGTAATTTTTGTTTTTTGGATTATCCAATGTTCTCGCGCAGTCTCCTAAAAGTCATAATCGAGGCACCACTATATCTTCCAGCTTTGAAAACGCCTCAACCGATTGAATGCTGCGCGCCCCAAAGTGGCTGAATGAGCACTTCCGCTGGCCGCATTCGTGGAGTGTGGCAGCATTACTCGGAAAATCATCGAATGATAGTGGTGAACCTAATACACTCAGATTATCAGCTTAAAAGCTATTGGGAAGTTCTGCACATCTTTATCCCATGAGGCTGAGCACCGTAATTGTTGTTTTTTGGATTATCCAATGTTCTCGCGCAGTCTCCTGAAAGTCATAATCGAGGCACCACTATATCCTCCAGCTTTGAAAACGCCTCAACCGATTGAATGCTGCGCGCCCCAAAGTGGCTGAATGAGCACTTCCGCTGGCCGCATTCGTGGAGTGTGGCAGCATCACTCGGAAAATCATCGAAAGATAGTGGTGAACTTAATACACTATTTCCACCCAGTTCCCATAATTCATAAGGCGTGCGTAGAGGCAACGAGGGATATGTCTCAGTTGCAAAAATTGTTCCCTGGGTTCTAACAGAATTATATTTAGGTTATGAAAATGATCAGCAGAAAGCAGTCCTGACATTGTTGGGATTGCCTAAGCCTGCATGAACAGACCATATACAGCAACTAATTAAAAAAAAGAACCTTTAAAAAAAAGGACGGGTCAGCTGAAACCTTGCAAACCATGAACAAAGCAAATCACTGAGATTTAAGGACACGACAGAAACAGAGACAACACGAAACAATTCAGAAATGAAATCAACAATACAGTTAGTGCTGTTTTAAGAACCATTACCTTTCTATGCCTTAACATTGCTAAGCTTCTTCTGTAGATTCTAATGCCTACCTCTTCACATATCCTGGTGGAATATGGACACTTAGGCTCACATTATAAGGGCAGTAAGTATAGCTATGGTTCTAATAGTTGAACCTCTCTAATAGGCACATTTTTTGCTAGAACTTATGGTTCGTTTACACTTCTAAAAAGCAGTCTTGCTGCAGACCGAATTTGGTCACCAAAAAAAGACCGAACTGTTCAGGCTTAGCAGAATGGACAATTGGGCGAGTTGGTAGAGTTCATTATAACTTACAGTGCGACTAGGACAAAGAGAGACAGAGGAGAAAACACAGACCAAGCGCTTAACGAGCAACTGATTCAATTAAAAAGGAAATACATATGATGGCCTGGAAAGGACCCTTGGGGGTCCTTTCCAGGTCTTGTGCGTGTGACATGAATTGGGGGCAAAATGAGTGAATGACAACTTTTATAAAAACCTTAGCTTCAAATTGGGTAGATACCTGCTCATCTCGCAAACTCGACCACTATTGGCGCCAAGCCAGTAGTCCCTGTGGCCACCATAAGCCGCATGACGAAAAATGGACCCTTTTTTTCTTTCTGATTACGGAGTGCACTCGCGACATTTTGAGGGATCATGGTGTGTTTTCTCGTACTTGTGATAAGGTAAAAGAAATAAAAGTAACGAGCTCCAGACTGTTTCCACAGTAAACTTGTTTCATGATCCCTTTAAGGCATTGCAAATTGACGAAATGCCTTGTTTTACATTATTTCACAGCAGCAATATTTTACAGTTGCCAATAAACATAGTCATTGGTCCCCGTGCTCAATATATTTAGATGATTAACTTGTTGTAGTTGGTTTCTCTTTGTGAAATTTTCTAAAATTATGTGGACCTGAAGTATAATTAAGTATTAAGTAAATATGGAGTCTTAAGGCAAGTTTCTTAATTGTCTATTGTCTTCTCTTTTCAGCTTTTGTTATTGCCAATTCCCTAGAGAAACTCGGAAGTCCGTGAAAGAATACCTGTAAAGGAAGTGCAGCAATGCTTCTGTAAGGATCGACGAGAGCTCCGCGGGTGGGCCGTTAGCACCAGGGAGATTTGGCTGGGGAAAAGCGCTGTTGTAAACACTTCCCTTGGCGGGCGACCTCGAGAGACAGGCATACTTTACGACGCGAGGTTCGGAACGTGCGTCTTCTGCCGAGAGAATCGGAGCGTGCGTTCCGGGCTGGGAAAATAAAGTTATCATTTCGCAGTATCGTTTATCTTTGTATTTTCATTCTCTACCAAAGTATTAAATTGTTTATTGAAAAGTAATCCCCAAATTCAACTGAATTAGTCGTCGACGGCCAAGGGAAGCAACTTCGTCTCCGGCAAGACCCGCCCAGCTTCCCACAACGAAGCCCGTCACCCCATCCGGACCTGGCAGTGCGGACGGCGCAAGGTGACCGAGAGCGAGAGCAACGAAAGAACCCGTACTGGCGCAGTCGACAGGATTGGCTTCGACGACATCGAAATTCAAGAAACATCATCGAGCGGCAACGGAACGACTACCGCAGAGAGCCCACGCATCAGAGACCGACTAGCCTCAAGGGAGCCCACTGTCACCCCGTGCCATCCAGTCCAAGCGAGACTCCGCGGCGCCGGTGAGTGGAACCTTCAGGTTTCTTTGGTGTGTGCGCAGACGTAGGAGTCGGTTGGCAGGAAAAGATGAAGAAATCGGGATAAGGCGAAAACTGCGGAAAAGGACAAAGGGACCGACGGAGGGGCGGAACGGTCAGAAAGTTGGTCCACCGACAAGCGCGCTGCCCATGCACACGCGGAAACCATGCGGCGCATGGAGCACGAGCACGAAATTGCCATGTTGAGACTCAAGCTTGAGAGCGAGGAAAGAATCGCGGCAATGCGTGGACCGAGTGTCGGTGAGGCGGCTACCGTGACGACCGGAATGGGCAGGCTGGACCCTGTTTCGCAATGCGCGAAACTTCTCAAAAATCAGAAACTGCCACCTGACGCGGAAGTTCCGGTTTGGTTCAATGGTGTCGAAAAGATGTTTGCGGCCTACGTAGTGCCGAATGATTGCCGAGTACATCTGATCATGCCGGCCTTGTCGGAAAGAGTTGAATACCTTTTTACGAGGTTATCTGCGGAGGAGATAGCTAGCTACGACACGGTCAAGGCCGCCGTCCTGGACGAGCTCCGACTCACCCCTGGCGAGTACCGGAAGCGGTTCGCCGGCGCGCGTAAGCGAAAAGACGAGGGATGGGCGCAGTTCGCCTCGAGGACGGCCAGCTATTTCAACTACTATCTCGAGGCGCGCAATGTAGAGAGTAAGGAGGACCTGATTCATCTAATGGTCGCAGACCAGGTGAAGTCGAGCCTCAGTGAGGAGTGTCTCCGACACGTCACGCTGCGTGAAGAGACAAAGTGGCTGCAGGCGCACGAGCTAGCTAAGGTAGTACAGATGTACGAGGAAGCAGAGAGAGGCGGATGAGCGGCGAGGGGGGCAGATATCAGAGGCGAGGGATCGAAGCCGAAAACTGACGGTGCGAAGCAGACCTCTTTTCGTCTTTCACCCCGTTGCTTCAGTTGTAACCAAAGCGGTCACATGGCGAAGAACTGCCCTGCGCGTGAGGGTCAGAATCAAACCGCGCGAAAGTCACACGTGCAGGCAGTGGCGAAAAAGGACGAATCCGCACCTTCGGGTGCCCCAGATCAGCTAACGGCTGTGATAGATACGGACAAGAAGCAGGGACTCGGAGGATCGGGTTTGATCCTGGTCGAAGTCTCCTCCGGTGACCGGGAGCTGACCGCCGTGCTAGACACCGGAAGTGAGATAACAGTCTTCAGAGAGAACGCCGTTCCGCCGGAACTGGCCGAGCCTAGCGGCACAATTCGCCTTGTTTCAGCCTTTGGGCAACAGGTAACAGCAAAACTCGTGCGTTTGCTGCTGCAAGCCGGACCCCGAAGTGGGGTTAATCAGAAAGACCCGGTCAGCGTGCTATGCGCGGTGACCGATAAACTGGCTACCACGGCGGACTGCTTACTCTCCTCTGACGACTGGCGGTTGTTAAACCAGTGCGAGGACCACGATTTCGTTCGAATTCGAGATAAAATGGTGCCCCTGAGCACGACAGCCGCGGTGTCGAGCGCATCGGCTCAAGACGCTGGGGAGAGAGATCGGGAACCCGATTCACCGGGGGAGCTAGACCCAGAGGCCGGTAGTACCGACGCGGGGGAATGTGGGTCAGGCGGCCCGCCCGAGCTCGCGAAAAAGAACGCTGACGGCGGGGATGCGCTCACCGACAGGGGAGAGAGAGGACGGTTTTTCGAGTTACAAAGGGGCGACGAGACCCTCCGTTCCGCTTGGGAGAACGCGAAGAGTGGCGGGGGCGGTATGTTTGTCCGCGATCGACTGTTGTTCCACAAGGACACAGTGGACGGAATCAGAGTGGCTCAGTTAGTTTTGCCTAGGGAGAGACGCGCCGAAGTTTTGGAGCTCGCCCATGAATCACTCTGGGGGCGCCATCTCGGGTGCAAAAAACAAAGGCGAGGATTAAGGACAGCTTTTATTGGCCTGGAATTGACACTGATGTCCGAGAGCATTGTCGCTCTTGCCATGGCTGTCAGATTAGGTCGGACAGAACCGTGAGGGACAGAGTTCCCATCACACCGCTCACACGGCCGGAGAGACCGTTCCAGGTAGTCAACATCGACTTAATTGGCCCACTGGACGTTGCGTCGGCCAGGGGACACAAATATGCTCTGTGCCTGATCGACCTTTGCACGCGCTGGCCAGAGGTAGTACCTTTGCGTAATCACACGGCGAAAGCGACTTGCGACGCACTGCTGGATATTTTCAGCCGAACCGGGGTGCCTGAGCTCGAGTGTTCAGATCAGGGAACTAACTTCACGGCGAAGCTCACGCAAGAGCTGCTCTCGAGGCTGGGCTGCACGCCGCGCTTCTCGACCCCAGAGCATCCAGAGAGCAACGGCTCGGTCGAGAGGTGGAACCGAGTGTTTAAGAACATGTTATTCCACGCCATAGAAAGGGACCCGCGAAACTGGGACCGATTGGTGCCATTTTTGCTGTGGGCGTATTGAGAAGTCCCACACGAAACGACAGGCGCGTCGCCCTTCTGGTTGCTATACGGAAGGAGCTTCACGGGGCCACTAAATATACTTCAGCATACTTGGACGGGGAAAGTCCCCGTACTTAGCACTCTCCGAGAGGCGCCGGCGAAGTACTTAAGGCAATTAAGGGAACAGCTAAGCGTGGCGGCAGAGGTTGCGGGTCTCACGAGCGGAGTCCAGCAGCGCGCTTACGTGGAGCGCTATAACCGCTCTGCCAAGAACAAAGGGTTTAGGGTTGGAGATCAAGCGTTGATATTCGAAGGTGATCCCCTCAGCAAGATGGCTCCGAAGTGGCTCGGGCCTTTCACAGTTTTGACTATTGAAAGACCGTGTTCCTACCGGCTGGAACTGGGGGAGGGCAGGACCAAAGTAGCCCACGCGGACCAGCTAAGAGCGTACAGGGCCCGGGTGGGGCACGTGGGCGTCATATTTCATGAAGACGTGGAGTTCGGAGAGGTCAGCTACGCACCCCGGGAAAGCAGAACGACCGAAGAGACGGGCCAGCTTAACCCCGAAAAGTTTGATCACTTGACGCCTGACTGCCGCGATGAAGTGCAGGCCGTGTTCCGAGACAATGACTCCGCATTCCGAACCGCTTTGGGAGCCGCGGAGGTGGGCGAGCACGAAATCAACTTAGAACAGGGATACGTGCCTAAAAGGTCTTACCCGTATCGGATTCCGGAACTGCTTCCCTGTTGGAAAATATTGATGGTGGAAAGATGATGGAAAAGGCTCATACAAGCGTAACCGTAATATGGGACATCCTATACAAGCGAAAAGGCAGCTCCAGTATAGTGGATTACGGCGGAACGATACAGGTAGGCAGAACCATACAAGCGTGTCGTATTATGGGACGTCCTATACCGGCGTAGTGGATTATGGCGGAACCACGTAGGCGGACGGAACCATACATGGATAACGTAATATGGGACATCCTATACCAGCGAAAAGGCGATACCGGCAGGTTGGAGCCATATGGCTCCAACATGGTGGTTTCGCCTTTTCACTGTTGTACACGGCAATTTAGTTTTAAGCTTTACATATATGTTTAGAAAGGTCGTGAAAGCTAAATTAATGCGATTTGTGCAGGCGAGTTATATGGCCAGGCGTACGTAGTATAGGGACCTAGTCGTAACGATCAGTCAGATAATTAAATACAATTTGTTAATTAACTTTTTAATTAGTGAAAATGAAACTATGGTTTCTATTGGAAACTTGCTGAGTCACTGAAAACCACAAAATCAACTCTTTTTAGAAGGATATAATGCAGGGGTAGCATTTTACGCATTCTGTAAAAATGCTTTATTTGGACGAGTTTCTAGGTTTCAGTTTCTTATCAGAGCTCATCCTTGCGCCCACGGTCCTGTTCCCCAGGGGCTTAGACGCGCAACACACGTGCGCCTTGCTTCCCTCCATCCTACGAGGAGGCGAGGGGGCGGCTTCGCACTGCGGCCACCGGGCAGCAGGACCGTAGGTGCAAAGATGCGCTCTGGTAAGAAACCGAAGTCTGGAAACGCGCCCAAATTGACCATTTTTTTAGAACACCATAAAATGCTGCTCTTGTCTTATATCTTCACAAAGAAAATTGATTTAGTGTGTTTTGATGATGCTTAGAAGTTTCTAATTGGAACCATGGGTCTATTTTCACTGATTAAAAATTTCAGGAACATACTATACTTAGAGAGAGGCTGAAGCGGTTTTGTATTTGAGAAAACACTTTTAAATCTTCTTCATTTGACCTCCAGAATCTCAAATATCAAAATTATTTGCCAATTTAATTAATCGAGGCTGCATAGAGTCATTTTTAAAGCGCTTTGAAAGCACTTCCCTAGAGAGCGACGTCACAAGAGCAGCTTTCAAAATCTTTGTTCACGCATCTTCAGCGCCTATGAAAGCTATGCACGCACATGCTATTTTTTAAAGGGGCAGAAAAATGTGTCACGACTGGTGCCAATGCGGGAGAATATACCTAGAAAACTTGCGACTGGACGCGCGGCCCTTAAGCGACACACACTTGGCGGCTGAAAGGTCTTCTTACGATGTCACTATTGGTAGGATGTTTTTTTGTGTTTTCTCACGTTTAGTTATATCTTTGTGGAAAACGAACGGGATATTCAGATTTGCGGGATAAAACCACGCGAGAATGAACCTCCATCTAGTTTTCTGAAAGAAGTCTGGCACATCTCTGTAATAAGCCGACTGATCATTACAAATTAGCCTTCTATACCATGCCGCCCTGGCCATATAACTCACATGTACAGACTGCGTAAATGTAGCTTTTACAGCTTTTTTTTTTTAAATCTGTAAAATATACAAAAACACACTCTGTAGAATGTCCCCCAATACAATATGATTGTATGCTTCCTTTCTCGCTTGCATTGTTCAAGAAAGACTTGTGGATATCCAGCGTTTCATTGGAATGCCGGATGTCAATGAGTCCCTACATCAGTGAGTGGTTTCAAACAATTATGATGTTTGCACACCAGTAAGCTCTTATCTGAGGCTCACCAGGAGCACTAAGAGCAGAGGCAAAATGTCGTGACCTGGTAAATTTGGTTGCAGGTATTTATTTTTAGAAGAACTGCATGCAGCAAAGCTTAACTTTGCTCAAAAGAAGATAATTAAAAATTCAATACTGAACAATGGTGTCCCTTGAGCTGTCAGACGAAACTCCCACTCTTGTCACTCAGGAGTTCCTAACTTGTGCGTAGAGGATCAGCACAACCCAGATTTGTGCTGCAAGCGCACCTGCAATATAAAAGTTGAAAAAACATGAGATGAAATATGAGACGTTTACAATTCTCTGTAATGAGAAAATACAGTACAGCTCTCGAAGAGGAAGATGGGAGGGTATGCCCCTCCTTCCCCTCCCCTCCTCCTCTTCTGCTCCCTCCGATTTAGGGGGAAATTTCCCCACTAAATTTAGCGGGTTAAGTTTCCCAATAAATTTAGCGCGGAAATTGATGTCACATAACCTCAACACAAATGCAGTTTTTCCGCTAAAAGTAGCGGGGAAAATGACGTCGCATGACCGTGTCACGTCATCCATAAAAACATTCAGTTTCTCAGCTAGACTTAGCGGAAATATTAACGTCACATCAGTACAACATTAATTCAATTTCCTGCCAAGTTTAGTTAAACGGTTACGCCGACAGCGACGCCGCGAAACGCGGAAACGGGTGCTAACAGCTGCGCTAAAAACTAAATGCATCAGGTGAAATAAAGTGAACATTAGATATACTGTAAGAAAAAGAAGAGAATCTAAGATACCGTTCTCAGATCCTTCCTTTTGTCCGTTCTCAAATGTTTTGATATCAAGAAATGTTTATCTCTTTATTCATACCCAGAGAACCCGTCCCAGTTTCAGCATGAATGCAATAAATCAATGCAGACTAGACCTAGTAAACTATAATGCACATAAAAATGAATGTTTGCCACATAGTCATGTATCAGTCAGTGGCTCAGATCTCAAAATACATTTGTATTGAGGAACATTCTTGAATAAAACTTCGGGGCTTCGAATTCAACAGTTTGTACTTCCATAAGGAACACTGTATGGCACTGATTTTTTTTGTTTTTTGTGACACATCAGAAACAGCACAACACTGTCATCCTTGCATACCTAACAAGAATTTGTATTTTTTTTTTTTAGCGTGGCATGTGCTATTCTAATGCCCATACAGCCTCCTTTAACAAAATTTCCTTTGTATAGCTTTTTATTGGATCTTACTTAGCTCGCACGACAGATTCGGTACCTTGAATTCTCACTCGGCATCAACAGTTTTATATATTAATGTAATAGCGAAAGACAAGATGTATGGACTTGAGTACGGTTCAACAAGCACAGATGTTGAGAAATTACTGAGGAAAACTCAAATGTCAAAATAAAAATAAGCTGGAATGTGGATACAATTATGGACATGGTCATGAATACAGTTAGCAGATTCAATATAAAGAATATGTGTTAGACGCACGCTCAAAGAAACCTGTTGCATCATTATTCATTCAAATTACTTTGCAGAACCCAGCGCTGCAGTCTCAGGTGGAAGTTCGCTGGATGAGTCTACTGAAAATGAGTGTAGACGGAAAAAGCAGTTTGATCTGCGATAATGAGCATTACATAAGTGACATGTCATTATTACTGTTACAGTGCCGAATGTTCCAAACTGTCAGTCGCATCATTCTGTGAATTCCCTCCGTACATTACAGGGTTTGGCTCTTTCGAATGCTTTGCGAGAAAAATGATGAACTGGAAATATCTAGAGTAGTTCTAGAAAAACTATTTCCAGAATCTTATCTCAGCATCGCAAAGAATATAAAAAGTTTCTAAAGACAAGGTTAGTGCAGGAGTTGAATAAACTAAATACTTTGTTTTTCGAAACCATCTTGCCGTAGTAAACGTATGAAGTTCCCCTAGGTAGAGCTAGTCATTACGGATGATTGTGCCCATTGCATACCATAAAAATTTAATTTGCGACCTACAATATTTACAAACTCAATTAACTCTGCATAAGTGGACCACTTGGCATTAAAGATTGGCCTCACCATGACTGTCTGCCAACATCTACATAATAATTTTCATGAACCTATGTATTTCAAGAAAATATTTGGTGCGAGCTGCTTAAAACACAATAGCACTTTTTAACGAGTGCTGATTGTTGGGCAAGTTGGTACGGTACGTTGGAAAACATAATTGCGCTTTGAAGACGGGGACATAGGAAGGAGAGACACCACCGAGTGCTAACTTTCAACTGATTTAATTCAAGAACCTCAGCGTAAAAACACACTGCGTCACCGCACCACATCTCAACCAATCCGTGGCCCTGCCACGGACCGCAAGTACGCCAACTCCTCATCCGCCAAGTCAATTGACGCCACACTGACACAACACGTGCCAGAACTATTTATAGCATCAGCCTCCATAATCTCTCTAACAGTCATATCTTTGTGCCTAGCAAGAACAGTAGACAAAGCAAATAATGGTTTGCACTCGCAGTGATGATCTGTCGTGTCACTGTCATGATTGAGGGTGCAAACAATTATTTGCTTCGTCTACTGTTCTTGAGAGGCACAAAGATAGGACTGTTAGCGAGATTATGGAGGCTGACACTATAAATAGTTCCGGCACAAGTTGTGTCAGTATGGCGTCAATTGACTTGGCGGATAAGGAGTTGGCATACTTGCGGTCCGTGGCAGAACGGATTGGTTGAGATGTGGTGCGGTGACAAAGTTTGTTTCTACGCTGAGGTTCTTGAATTAAATCAGTTGAATGTTAGCGCTCTGTTGTGTCTGTCCTTCCTATGTCCCCATCTTCCAAGCGCAATCATGTTTTCTATCACACTTTTTAACACTAATAGAAAGCCTGTAGTGGGCCACAACTTAAGCAGTTTTCACTTCATTATGAAGAGCAATTACACATATGTGAACCATGAATATAGGCCTGCACTGAATTTTTTTCTTAAGCTGAACGTGCAAGTTCCTGTTTTTTAATATTTCACATGTCCCGACTGCTGGGTGTGGTAGGGACATAAGATTGATGACACCAACGAAACACAATGATTATTTTAAGAATTTGTTTGGGTAAAGCACGAACAAGGCGATCTGCGGGAAGTTATTTCTGTGACACCGTCGAACCTACATCCGCGGGCTTTAAGTTCACATGTTAATCATGTCTGCAGACTCCTTTTTGTAATTGGAACTCCATCCAACCCAATATTTGAATATGTTTTTTTTGCATTTTAGGCTTAGTAGTGCTTTTGCTGTTCTAGTAATAGGTAAGAAAAATGCTTATTTCAAGTGGCATACCTAACACCTGGTGGCACGAGGACTCCCCTGTCGTGACGCTGATCGAAAGTCATAGGCAGGGAGATACTGCGATGCTCTTGTTGCTGGGATTATCTCCCCCATGGTCCTGGCCAGACCACAAAAAAAGATTGAGTCCAAGCTTGTGGCCACTAGGATCTCCAGATCTTGAGGCACCCAAGTAGCTGAAAATAAAAACAAATCACAATCAAGTACTTGGCAGAGCTACATTAGAATGGCTAGCATATTCTTTCGTGATCAGCACATAGATCCTCTTATTTTAGTCACAGTCACCCCCCAGGACAAGGCCACGTAGGCGTTAAAATGATGGGCACCGAATTATGGCGAATGATCAAATGCATTCATTTAACCCTCTTTCGCCCCAACCTGAGAGACTTCTGTCAAATATTCACATTCAACTGTAAAGACTACAAATAAAACTACTACTGCAATGCAGAGCCGTATAGTCTGTTCTCAAATGTTTTGATTTTAAGAAATGTTTATATCTTTATTCATACCCAGAGAACCCCTCCCAGTTTCAGCATGAATGCAATAAATCAATGCAGACTAGACCTTGTAAACTATAATGCACATGAAAATGAATGTTCGCCACATAGTCATGTATGAGTCAGTGGCTCAGATCTCTAAATACATTTGTATTGAGGAACATTCTTGAATAAAACTTCTGGGCTTTGAATTCGACAGTTTGTACTTCCATAAGGAACACTGTATGGCACTGATTTTTTTTGTGACACATCAGAAACAGCACAGCAGTGTCATCCTTGCATACCTAACAAGAATTTGTATTTTTTTTTTTAGCATGGCATGTGCTATTTTAATGCTTATACAGCCTCCTTTAACAAAATTTCCTTTGTAGAGCTTTCTATTGGTTCTTATTTAACTCGCACGACAGATTCGGTACCTTGAATTCTCACTCGGCATCAACAGTTTTATATATTAATGTAATAGGGAAAGACAAGATGTATGGTCTTGAGTACGGCTCAACAAGCACAGATGTTGAGAAAAGTAGTGAAGAAAACTCAAACGTCAAAATAAAAATAAGCTGGAATGTGGATACATTTAAGGACACAGTCATAAATACAGTAGCAGATACAATGTGAAGAATACGTGTTAGACGCACACTCGAAGAAACCTGTTGCATCTATATTCATTCAAATTACTTCGCAGAACCCAGCGCTGCAGTCTCGGGTGCGAGTTCGCTGAATGAGTCCACTGAAAATGAGTGCAGACGGAAAAAGCAGTTTGATCTGCGAAAATGAGCATTACATAGGCAAGTGACATGGCATTATTACTGTTACAGTGCCGAATGTTTCAAACTGCCAGTCGCATCATTCTGGAACTCCATCCGTATATTATAGGGTTTGGCTCTCTCGAATGCTTTGCGAGAAAAATTATCAACTGGAAATGTCTAGCGTAGTTCTAGAAAAACTACTTCCAGAATCCTAACTCAGCATCGTAAAGAATATAAAAAGTTTCTAGAGATAAGGTTAGTGCAGGAGTTGAATAAACTAAATACTTAGTTTTGCGAAACCATCTTGCCGTAGTAAACGTATAAAGTTCCCCTAGGTAGAGCTAGTCATTACGTATGATTGTGCCCATTGCATACCATAAAAATTTAATTTGCGACCTACAATATTTACAGACTCAACCAACTCTGAATAAGTGGAACACTTGGCACTAAAGATTGGTCTCACCATGACTGTCTGCAAACATCCACATAATAATTTCCATAAACCTATGCATTTCTAGAAAATATTTGGAGCGAGCTGTTTAAACTGCCATAACACTTTTTAACACTAATAGAAAGCCTGTAGTGGGCCACAACTTCAGCAGTTTTTACTTCATTACGAAGGGCAGTAACAAATATGTGAACCTTAAAACTAGGCCTGCACTGAATTGCTTTCTTAAGTTGAACGTGCTATGCTCGGTTCAGTATATTATCTTTGCAGAGCTGACAATGTGCAAGTTCCCATTTTTTTATATTTCAAATCTCCCGACTGCTGGTTGGGGTAGGTACATAAGATTGATGACACCAACGTAACACAATGATTATTTTAAGAATTTGTTTGGGTATAGCACTAGCGAAGCCATCTGCGGGAAGTTATTTCTGTGACTCCGTCGAACCTACATCCGTGGGCTTTAAGTTCACATGTGAATCATGTCTGCAGACGCCTTTTTGTAATTGGAACTCCATCCAACCCGAGATTTGGATGTTTTTTGCATTTTAGGCTTAGCAGTGCTTTTGCTGTTTCACTTCAAGAATAGGTAAGAATGCTTATTTCGAGTAGCATACCTAACACTTGGTGGCATGAGCACGCCCTTGTCGTGATGCTAATCGAAAGTCACAGGCAGGGAGATACTGTGATGCTCTTGTTGCTGGGATTACCTTCCCCATGGTCCTGGCCGGACCACAGAAGAAGATTGAGTCCAAGCTTGTGGCCACTAGGATCCCCAGATCTTGAGGCAACCAAGTAGCTGGAAATAAAAACAAATCAAAATCAAGTACTTGGCAGAGCTACATTAGAATGGCTAGCATATTCTTTCGTGATCAGCACATAGATCCTTTTGCTTTTATACTTTGTACTTGTACCTATTAAAAAACTGCTCCTTCACAGCCATAGTCATAGACACACCCCAGGACAAGGCCACACAGGCCTTGAAATGATGGGTACTGAATTAAGGCGAATGATCAAATGCATTCATTTAACCCTCTTTCACCCCAACCTGGGAGATTTCTGTCAAATATTCACATTTAACTCTAAAGACTATAAAAAAAACTACTATTGCAATGCAGAGCCGTATAGTGGGAGAGTTTAGCCAGTGGGTGTGGTGACAAAGGTGGCGGAGAGGAGGAAAGGGAGGAGAGCGCCGAAGGAGGGAGAGAGAAGGCAGCAAAAAGGAGACGACCACTATTTTGACGCAACGCTGTTGGCGCGGAGCACTGTTGAGGCTATGTGTCGTCTGCTACTGGCTTAATTCATTTTTGCCTTTATAAAACTTTGCGTTTAAACATGGAGAAACTTCTTTCTTTAGGTTTTTAAGCCACCGAGGAATAACACTATATTATTTTATTGCCAGAGCCTGCCAAATAAAAGCAAAGGGCAGGTGTCTGGATAGAAAGAGTTTAGTTGGCGCATTAAGAGGCTAACCAATAAAAATGGGTACCACTCTGCGCAAAATGCCTAAAAAGCGTGCATCTCAACTTGACACTAACAGCGGCATACACTATCTATTTTACTGACTAAAGGGTACTAGATCATTATTTCCAGCTAACTAGTCAAACTAGATATTCTTGCCGACTTGCTTTTTAGGAAAATTTTTAAATTTACAAGAACTATTAAGACAACAGCTAAAAAAAAGCAATGGCAAAACCAACAATCGAATTCGCCTGCTCTCCAGTAGCACGACATCTATAGAAGGCAGACCTGCAGAATGAGCAAGCAGTCTAAAAAAGAGTATGTCCCATGTATAATTTGTTTCCATGCTGCAAAGCAAGTGCTGGAAAGAGGTTTCACGACATTAACAAAATTTCTTGCAATCAGTTGAGAACAAGTTAGAGCAGCGAACTTGTCCTTGCCCTTGGCATAACGTCTTAGTGTTGCCCATGGAAACTCAAATAAATTTGTAAATAAAAACAAAAAAAACTAACCTTTATAAAAAAAATCTAGCTTTCGCAAAGAAAAGTTATCTTGAACAAAATATGCGGGATACGGTTGTACAGCATCCATTTCTGTGCTGAACCAATTTTGAGGCAAATCTGCGACAATGAAAAGAAAACGCCCGAGTACATTAGGAAAAGACAGAAAGGATGCATACCTACAAGAAAAAAATTTAGAACGACCACGGGCAGGAACCTCTGGTGAGGCTCTCGGAGTGACTCCCTGCAATGGGCCTGCGCAGACCAGAGAACAAGATCGGTCAGAGCTTGCAGCCATAAGGTGCTTCATACCATGAAGTTCCAGAAGTAGCTGCAATTGGAAGCAAAGTGCATTTCATTTCTCTGCAGAATGGAGAGTTTAATAGCTAGTATGCATTCATAAGGTGATACAGCCACGAATGCAGATTTTTCAATGCAGCACTATATCACCAAATTGTTAACCGTGCCGGGCAACACTAAAAACCGAGAGCATTATTCCAAACTATCTCAGTTTAAAGTTAACCACGGCAGAAGCTGCAAGCCATGTGACCTTCAAGTTGGACGCCATGGTACGTCGAGCTTATAATCATGTGTCACACTGTTTTTGCTGCAATGGCCTGTAGTGTAAAAAGTGGTCCAGCTTAAAGAGATGCAAAGTATAGACGTTTGTGAGTGGGGCCCTGACCTAGTCTTGAGCTACATTGCGAGGAAGGACGTTTCAACCGGGATGTTTGCTGCCTGTATCCACACAACCAGCTTGTGGACAGCGATTGCTCGAGCCGAGTACATGTCCTCGACAGTGCCATTATTTGACAAGCAGTTTTATGAATGTTAAACATGACTGACTTACAGAGAGACTGCATCTCAACGACTAATGACTTGGGATACCTAACTGAATACTGATATATTAACTGAATGCAAAACAAATTACCTGGCAGGCATTAAATTTATCAACAAGGTGGGTCGACTCCGCATTAAGTTGGAGTCGATGCGTCAGGCACGTAGCCAGGATTTTGTTTCAGGGGGGGCCCACTCATAACAAAATGCTGTATGAGGGGGAGGGCGGAGAGGAGGACCCATGCAAAATGGAAGATATCGGGGGGGGGGGGGGGGCCGGGCCTCATAAGCCTCCCCCTGGCTACGTGCCTGCGATACGTAATAGGACAATACAAACAAAGATATGCCTTACAATTCCTCTTGCACCCCCAAAATGATGTGTTTTTGAAGGTAAGATACACAATGTTCTTGATTCAGAAAGTGCCTCAGCTGTACAAATGCATATGCAGTAAGGGCACTCGCCAAGCCTATTCTCCTCAGCTCTGTGCAGGTTAAGCTAAGTTAGAGTATAGAGGTACACGCTCACTGACAGCATGAGGAAGGCAGGGAGAAGTCTCCGTTGTTCCACCACCAGCCCGTCTGCTACCTTCGATGACGTTTCAGCGCCTCATGAGCCTGGAGCGAGCACATCTGTCCAAAGTGGGGTAAAAAGCACAAGCACGTGCTGGAGGACGCCCAGCCATTCTCTTTTTGTCATCGGCTATTCTACATATTTTAGTATGACATATTTTTAAGTGAGAAAAAGTATTGCAAATATGCAGTCCAACTTTGACCATAATACAGAAGTCTGATAAAGATAACAGTTGCCATTCACCATTTTCCAAATAAGTGGTCCCATGTATTGGAACATCTACACATGTGGTGCGTGAGTGACGCTAGAAAACGAAGCGCTCACAAGGCTTGTCTGGCCCTTCCAACCATGCGGGTACATTCATCGCAAATCCCCGATTTTTAGACAAAATGATTTAGAATGAGCAAATCTTGTCTACGCCCGAGGTAGAACATTGAATTGTGATTCCCCCATATTGTGCCAACCATCCTTCAACCTGCGGTACCACCTGCAAATGAACTATGTTGCGCTGCGGCACGCGTCCATGCTGCCTACTTCAGGGAAAACCACTGCTCGTGTTGAAGACGACATCCCACAGTGTACAGGCAACAATGTTTAACGAACTAAAACAAAATTGATATCATTCAATAGACACAGATAGGCTCACAAAGTGTCGACACCATGATTGTTGTTGTTGGTTTTACTCTTGCATACAAACAAAAGTGACTTCCTCTTTCCTCCGATGTACAGTAAAACCCCCTTATCTTCGTGGCCCCTATTTCTTCTCGAATCGGTCACAGAGCACATAATCGCGGCCACTGAATTCTGCAAAATTAAAGGCCGCGAAAATTAAAGGTTCGCCAACATTAAAGAGTTTACTGTTCTTCCGTGTGTCACATGATGTTAACATTTCAAGGAGGCTGAAGGTATTGGTTTAAGAAAAAATTGACCTATAAAAAAAATGCCCTTCTCCAGGTTAGGCACGCGAGGTTCTTTTGCACTACCTATAAGGCGGCAAGTTTGTTTCGGCAGAGCTTTTGGTTAAACGGAGTCACAAAAGTAGCTATACTTGGAGTCAACTATTTTGTGCTGCATTATAAAGCTAGAGTAAATTCCACTGTGCTTCTGCACAGCACTGCTTGTTGCGAGAGCATATGTGGTTTAGTGTTGCATCCCATTTGCATGATCTAGAGAAACTAGCACTAGCAGAGTTGGAGCACTAAAAAAAAACAAAAAAAACACACAGCCGACTGTGGAAACATTGAGAGATGCACACATGCGAACTGTGCATTTCTTAAAAGTGGATTCCAGCAAAGGTAAAGACAATATGTATACTTACGGCGGCCATACTTGCCTTTCCCAAGCATGACCACTTTTCCCTCGGTAGCACCATCCAGTAAGCAACAGCAACACGCCCATGAGACGCCGCCGACTCATGGATTGAATGACGACCCGCCTGAGGTCTTGGAAGGAGATCCGGAACACTGCTTTAGGCCAGATGTGGTATCTGGAGGGGGCAGGGACTAAAAGTAAAAATTAACAAATTTATCTGAAGCGCTACATTCCTATAGCATAAACTCTAGGATAGCAGTATCATTTTTTTTTGAGGTCAGTGATGCATTTTAATTAAACACAAATGGTTGGTTTATATGATGAATTAGCAGCCCCTATTTTCCTTAAGTGTAACGGAGTGTCTAACGTTACGTCCGACGGAACCCGAAATAAAAATTAAAGTTACGCCCAACGTAACTGTCAAGCATTCGAGTTGCGTCCGACGTAAACCAAAATAAAAATTAAAGTTACCGTATTTACTCGAAAATAGATCGAACCCTATTTACTGGGTCCATAGAGAATAAAAAAAAAAGTAATTCAAATATAGGTCGACTTTTTTTTTTATTTTTAAGAACAGGGGAAATTTTGGGCAAAAGAAAGAAACAAACCTTTATTTACATCACTCTCAGCTAAATCACGGGGCGATGCCAAAAACTTCATCACCGTCAGAACTTCTGGACATGTCATCGTCGTCCGAAGCTTCTTCAGCTGGGTAGACATCCTCGCGTATTCGCAGCAATACTTCACTGACACCGTTGTAAAATGACGACAGGAAACGAAAGAAGGTGCGAAGCGACGGAAGACAAACTACAAAGACGCAAGCAAAGCCGCCGTGTCGCCATGAGCAACACGCGAGCCGAGCCGCCTCAAGCAACTAACAAAAATAACTTTTTTTTTTTTTTTTTTTTTTTTTTTTTTGTGTGCGCGTTTGCAAGGATGGAGGGTAAAGTGCGTGGCGCATCGCGTTCCTCTCCTTCCCCGTTGCCCAGCAAGGGGAACGCTAGAGGCGCGATGTCGACATCCGACGCCCGAGGAGCGGCACGGGCCACCGCGGGCGGCGAGCCATTTCGGTTACCTAAAGCTTTTTGAAACAAGAAGCGGCGCGGCTCTACGGCAACGCCGGCTCGGTGACTCGATAGCTTCATGCCTCCGGTAGGGTCGCAAAATTTGGTCGCGAATACAGGTGTCGAAATTCTTTAGTCACAATTTCCGAAAAAAAAAAGAAAAAAAAAAGGTCGACTTATATTCGAATAAACACGGCCGCGCGACGACACACACATTATGAAAGCGATTGGTGCGAGCGACCAAGGCGATGAGCGACGTTTTCTAGAAGCCCAAGAACCGAGCGGCGCAAGCAGCGGGAGTGTGAAATCTTCGTCGCTCGGCGCCGGCACTCGTAGCTTCTCGCCGTCGCTCGTCTCGTTGATCGCTATATTGCTTACATGCCGTTCAGAAAGGCGCTCTAAGTGCTTAACATTGCATTGGGACCAGCCTCGCATCCAACCGTAACCAGTCTTGACTTTCTTTAAAGCCGCACAGGTAGAAGTTAACATCGTACATACATCGTTTTCAAGCATGGCTCCTCGTTCATTGCTCGATTTACTCCTCGTTCATTGCTCGATTTACATTTGCGGTAAATGACAAACCGCAATGAAGCACAATTATTCTAGTTCAAAATTGTCACGAACACTTGGCACGCATGCTTACACAGTAGCGCACCAAACGTAATTTAAAAGTAGAACGAAAACGGGACGAGATTCGCTTACCGTTTCACGGAGACAGACGCCTTCGGATCCCAGGCCTAAAGAACTCGGAAGTCGCCGGCGGTCCGGAGATCGGACGAGGCGAGCCGACCGCGCTGACCCAGGCCGACCACACCTGGTTGAACTATGAGAGGCGCCGTCGAGTTTAGAACCAGAGACGCAGTAGAAACGGACCGCAAAACATCTGTCCCGTAACCGTAAACGAGCCAACGAACCACATCGCGCTATCTTCGCCATTGTTCGCCATCTCCGCGACGACCGGAAGTGGAAGCCGCGAACTTAGAAAAGCCGCGGCAGCGGAAGCACCGAAGCCACTGGGCGGAAGCCTTAAGTTTCGGTTTCGGTTTCGGTTTTCTCCAACGCCGGCTACGGTCGCTACGGTTGCGGGCTGGTGAGTTTGTGGCTGGTTGCGAGGACGCGAGGGGCCACGAAAAGACGCCGAGTTTGCCGAGTACGAGCAACGGGCCGTTTGCGCTGTCGACCGGCGATGCGGTATCCGCGGCTTGGTGTTACGATCGGTTTCTTGCCGTGCACGTTAACTCAAAGCTCGAAGTTCCGCAGTTCCGTTCCGGCACCAGCCGCACCACGTTTTCCGGTGCATCGCACGTGGAGTCCTTTCGACGCATTCAGTGAAAGTAAAGATCGTGTCCGCTGTCTTCGGTGCTGTGGAAGAAGTTGCGAGACGGAAGAAGCATCAAAACCAAGGCGTTTAGGACTCCAGGCCGGGCCGCCGGTGCACTCTGAACGAGAGGCGACGTGTGCCCACGCTTTGAGGAAGCCTCCGCGTTTCGCCGCGCCAGACCTCGCCGATCGCGACAGGACCAACCGGACCCCGAGTCCGAGAGGATCTTGCGCAGCCAGGAACGGCACCGAAGTAGGAGCTGCTCGTTCTGCGCTACCATGCAGTGCTCTACAGTGCTCGGAGCTCTCGGGTGTCATTCGTGCTTGCACTGAAGCCATTGTGACCCCTTCGGACGCGCAAGTCGTACTTCGCAAAGGTTTGGACGGGGCCGCCCTCACCGAGCAGCTCCGCTATATTCCGCTTACTTATGATCGCAACAAAAGCTTGCGTTTGTTCTCGGGAAAAAAAAAATTGCGGGACCGCTCTCCGCGCCGCTGACGAGGTTGGCCGCCGCCATGTTCTCAGCTGTTCACTCGCTCCTGCAGCGAGCGCCTTGCGATTATCCTTCCCGTTCCAAAATGCGATGCGCTTTGCGCATTATGCCGTTTACATGATCATATATTGAATGCGGCAACTGGATTCAATGCGACTAAGTCGCATTCATGTAAACGCGGCTTATGTTCTTTTTCGACATACATGGTGTATGTACGATACCGGTGGTGAACGATGGACGTTTTTGGTGGAAGATGGCGGTCGTCTTTCTGCATGTATGATTTAGTTATACCGGTGGTCCTGTGGTGTAAGCGTTTTGTTGGAAAGAAGGCCGTCGCCTACGTCATCGGACGCAAAATCATACCAGCCACACGGAATCATATCGGCAAGCAAACTGGCTGCCAGTATGGACAGACCCGGAGCCATAGCGGTGCCGGTATCTCCAGTTATGCAGAACGCCAAACCAAACTAGCTTCATACATAATACCAAGAAATTATGGTGGTGTCATACCAGAATTGTATAAGCGGCAGGTTTGTTTCTTGTACGTTTTTCTAATAGGGTTAAAACAGATGTCAGCAGGCAGGTGGGTGAGCTGCTAGAATCAGGGCTCATCTACCCGGTCAAAAGCGAGCACGCGCACCCGGTAGTGTGTGTCTCCAAAAAGGATGGCAGCATCCGCCTTTGTGTCAATTACCGTCGCTTGAATACTGCGACTATACCGGACGCGTTTCCAATGAGCAACCCTCAGGAGCTCATCCTCCAAGTAGGACGAGCGAAATTCATTACTATCCTCGACCTCCAGCGCGGATATTGGCAGGTGCCGGTGGCTGCCGAGTCACAGCACCTCACAGCCTTTGTAACGCATGAGGGCCAGTTCGCGTGGAGGGTGATGCCGTTCGGTCTAAAGAACGCGGCCGCTACGTTCCAGCGGTTAGTCAATCAGCTAGCTGTTGACGGGTCACCAGTCGTATGCCTGCGCGTACTTAGACGATATTGCCGTCTTTTCCGAGACATGGGAGGACCACCTTCGCCACCTCGACGCCGTCTTGGGAGTTCTTGAGCGAGCAGGGCTGAGGGTGAGCAAGGAAAAGTGTCAGTTGGCTAGAAGGTCAATCGCTTTCCTCGGCCATATCGTGGGGTCAGGAGCGCACGGCCCCGACCCAAGCAAGTTAGCCGCGATCGAGGGCTTGGATTGTCTGCATACTAAGAAGGAGCTGCGAAGCGTCCTAGGACTCTGTGGCTATTACAGAGAGTACGTGAAAGACTACGCTACTATCGCCGAGCCCCCACGGCCTTCACCAAGAAGGGAGTGCCGAATTGATACCTTGGCCCGAGGAGGCAGAAAATGCATTCCTGTGACTCAAGAAGGCGCTCTGCGAGGCGACGAGTCTTTCGACCCCAAACCTGCAGGAGCCTTACTGGCTTTTTACAGACGCGTCAGCAGTGGCAGCAGGGGCATGCCTGGCCCAGATCGGGAGTGACGGAGCTGAGAAGCCGATCGCGTTCGCCAGCCATAAATTCACTCCCGACTCAGACGCGCTGGTCCATTATTGAGCGCGAGGCATTCGCTGTCATTTGGGCGCTCGGCAAATTTGATAACTGGCTCTTCGGCGCAAAAGTGCACGTCGTGTCGGATCACAACCCTTTGTCCTACCTGACATCCTGCAGTCCGCATGGGGCAAAGCTGTCAAGGTGGGCTCTAGCGCTACAGCGCTACGATGTGATCGTCACCCACAGAAAGGGGTCCGCTAACGGTAACGCAGATGCTTTATCTCGCTTGCCGAACAGATATTGGGGTACCACTGACTCGGCGCTGCGCCCACCCGAGAGCATGAGTGGTTCCACTTGCCGCGCGGCCTAAGTCATCCATCTCAGAAAGTGTGGCGTTGCTGCTGTGTCCGTGCGTGGAGAAGAGACTTCGTTGGACCTTGCGACCGTTGTGACTTGAGATTTGCACGAGTCCAGAGACAATTCTGTTTTGCGAGGCGTTTTTGTTTTATTCCCAAGCGCGGATATTGCAGCAAGCGTGTTCCGCTCAACGTTTTATATTTTTTTTATATTATTTTTATTTCGCTTCTTTTTGCGTATACGTTGACGTGTGCATTGTGACATGTACGTATATTTACCCGTATAGTGATGTACTGTCATTCAATAGGCAGACATTGCAAAGCGCGTCTCATGGATTTTCTTTTACACTTTGGTGTCACTAACGTTGAAGTGCTCGGTTATATGTATACGTATTCATCTTCAGTGTTATGCGCTTATTTACGAAGATCATGGGTTATTTTTTTACGTCACTTGCGTTTTTTTTTTGCACCGTATGTCGAAATGCGAATGATGTCTTCGATCCTTTTTTTTATGTTTCACTCTTAGATGTTCTTTCAGTCCAGCAAGAGTCTTAAGGGGGGAGGTGTAAGGATCGACGAGAGCTCCGCGGGTGGGCTGTTAACACCAGGGAGATTTGGCTGCGGGAAAAGCGCTGTTGTAAACGCTTCCCTTGGCGGGCGACCTCGAGAGAAAGGCGTACTTTAGACGCGAGGTTCGGAACGCGCGTCTTCTGCCGAGAGAATCGGAGCGTGCGTTGCGGGCCGGGAAAATAAAGTTATCATTTCGCAGTATCGTTTATCTTTGTATTTTCATTCCCTACCAAAGTATTAAATATTTTATTGAAAAGTAATCCCCAAATTCAACTGAATTAGTCGTCGACGGCCAAGGGAAGCAACTTCGTCTCCGGCAAGACCCGCCCAGCTTCCCACAACGAAGCCCGTCACCCCATCCGGACCTGGCGGTGCGGACGGCGCAAGGTGACCGAGAGTGAGAGCAACGAAAGAACCCATACTCTTCCTACACTCAAAAGAAAGCCGCCAACACACAAAAGAAAACTGCAGAATGAAAAAAAAAAAAATATTGGCTTTCATTTTTATTCATTTTGCGCATTGGCTTTTTTTCCCTCTTAAATCTGATTAGCGCTTAATATTTTAGATTTTATTTAACAAGTGCATTAACTTTTTTCATTCATTTTACTTCAGTCATGTAGGTGATGTTACTTCAGTCATGGTAGATGATAAATATTGTAGGTTTTATATTAACAGGTGCAATACTGTATTTACTCGTTTTTCTTCAGCATGATAGTTTGTAATTATCTTTTTCTTCTAATAAGAGCTTGTTTATAAAGCTTTAAGTGCATCTGTGATATTTGTAAGCCACTAAAAGTATTACGTTTTTTGTTCCATCGTAAGTGTTTGTTGTAGGCAACATGTGTTCATTCTATTGAAAAAAATGTTTGTTTAAAAAAAAGTTCTTACTTTAATTTGTCATCACTTTGAACTCGTCTACATTAAAGCCTGTAACATAATGCATTTCAGTTTCGATAAGCGCAAACCACTGCAATTGCTAAATCAATATAATTTTCTACTTTTCTTATCTGGAATTGGTCAGGAATAAATTGGTGAAATGCTTTAAAAGTTCTACTAAGTGTACCCACGATTATATTTGAAAGCCTGCTTCCAAGTTTAATCCGGGGTAGAATTTATAGTACTGAAGGCCTGCATAAAAGCATACTAAAATTCTGCTCAGAAGTGTACTAGAAGTATCCTAAAAGGATGGCAAAATGTTACTTCTGAAGTGCGTAAGAAGTGTACTAAAATGCCTCTTACAGGTATGCTTAGAAGTATACTAAAAGGATAGCGAAATGTTACTTTCGAAGTGTTTAAGAAGTATACTAAAATGCCTCTTACAGGTATGCATAGAAATATACTAAAAGTATGGCGAAATGCTACTTTTGAGGTGCGTCGGAAGTATACTAAAAACCGGCCAATTTAGAGCATTAAGCATACTTTTGCAAGTGCAAATAAAGTATACTCTAAGAACCCCGGTTTTTCGCTAAGGTACGCCTTTATTTGCTGCTGCTCTCGTCCCGTACACAAGACGTAGCGTCCTTGTTAAGCCTTATTGAGCTCGATTTGCTCGATTCAGGGCCGCCATAACGAGATGCAGGCGACGGAGGAACTTTGCTCCTTTGCTTCAGGGGCGAAAGTTTCTCTCTTGCTAAAGGAACATAGGTTACAAGACCGTTCCTCCCCTAAGGGAGGACTATTCATACCCTTTTTTCTAAGAGTGCAGGGCTTTGCAGGAAAGTAAATTCAGATGTTAACAACAAGATTGTGTGCAGAACAGAAGGGTGGAGCAAAACGTTTAACCTACGGTGCCTACATGTTTCCGCTCCACTTTAGGGTGGCACCAACGTCTTGTTACCCTTTCCCAGATCCTGTACTTGAGCAATTTTTTCCCACTTCTTATTTCGCTAAGCGTAAACAACGCTGAGTTTCTGTAGTCTCGAAACACCAGCAACACTGTGAGGCCACTTCCGTTTCCGTTCATAAGAAAAATGGAAGGCTCAGCGGGATGGCGGTCGTGGTGGCTGTCGCTGTCTTTATTCGGGTGTTTCATATTTTGATGTTGTGAGCAGGACGTGTGCGTTGCGTTTAACGAAACGCGAGTTCCCGCGACAAAATATAACGTAACAGACCGGCATTGAACGCCGAGATCTCGCCGTCGAAACGAGAGCGGTGAGCGCTCCCTAGCCCTAATGAGGATTAGCGGCGTAGTGCGACCGCGCACGACCGGTGAGTGTGACGAAATTGTCGACGAAAACAGCAGAGATTGCCATGGTAACGAGGTAGGCAACACTGGTTTGTCGGCAACATGTATCACAAACGTTGTCGCCACGCTAAACGGGAGCGGCGGAAACATGTAATCACCCTAGTTTAGCCTCTCTCCATAGTACGAGTCAAACAAACTTGTCCAAAATTTTTGTCGTGCGGCTCTCTCTGACGCGCTCATGGGGTCACTGGGGTCTTCTCCGTTTGCCAACTTCTGGAGGTGGGCAGGGGGTCCACGTAGGTCCGGTGTCCGATATGCGCTCTTCAGTGCTCTGCAGCTTTTGTGCGTTAGAGTCGCGGTCGTGATTTTTCTCTGTAAATGGCACGTATAAGTACATGCCAAGTTTTTGATAATGGACGTTTTCTCCATCGGAGTTCATGGAATTGCTGTGATGTGGTTGTTGGACGCGCTTCGGTAAGAAACTGCTCTTCGGCGAAAGCGAGACTTTCGTTAATGATGTATTCGCACGACGGAGTTTCTTCCCGAGGAGAAGAATAAACGTTATCGAGATTTGAGGTCACGTGCTCCGCGTCACGGATGTTCGCTGCTCCCCCAAACTCGCGGCGTGCTCGCGGGGACCCGAAGAGAATCTGCGAGGCCTCATTCGCACAGCCGTTGTTTCTCCCGGCGAAAGCGCCGGCCGTCCTTTTCGCCGGGCCAGAGGGTGTTGGGACCGGTTTCCGTCCGAAATCGGGCCGCCGGACCCGAAATGGGCCGAACGAGGATGTTCAACGTCCCCGGCACCGGCAGGAGACCAGGAACGCCGGCGTCCCGCCCCATCGAGGGACGGCCAATAACAAAATCGGAAACTTTCGCTGAGTCCCGCGGATTCTCAAAAGTTGGGTGACCATCGGCACGGCCGCGGCAGGGGGAATTGATCGTACTGTGCCCTAACCGCCCTAACGACGAAGCCAACAAAGCTCGTTTCGGGAAGGAGGGAGGCCAGCGAGACGACGGGCGCATTGTGTGATGTTTACGGCTTTTGAACAATGGGCATACAAATATTTGGATTTACCGCCGAGCTGCTGCTTGAAATGGTGAGACCACATCGGTTCCTTCGCGATAGACGTAATTGCAATTTTAAGGAAGAACAGCCGAAGAAAAAAAATCCGGTCGTCGATCATCGGGGCGAAATGCGGCGTAAGGAGTGATTGATGTGAAACGTGCTCGCGGTGGGTCTTGTCGCTTTTGTTTCGAAACGTGGAGACAAATAAAATAAATGGTTTGAAACATGCAAAATCGTTATCTGCGACCCAAACGCAAGCTATAAGGAACAAAACAGTTGTGACTGCGCCCATCAACGCCGATAGTCCGCAACATTTGGTGGTCGACGCCGCCACAAAGCAGCCACAAATACGGGATTACAAGATTGGTAGTAGAGATCGAGGGAAGTGTGAAATTGCGCACGAAATAATAGGTTATACCTGCTATACAGTTTCACGGAATACAAACGTTCGACGCGGAATTTCAAAGGTGCAGAAAGATTTCTAAGCTAGGTGGCGCAAGCTACCCCCCAATATAAGGGGACACAGCCGCCAGCATCTATCTATTGCTATAGCCACCGCCGGCAGCTTCGTCGCCGCTGGTTCGAACACTCCTCCGTCCCTGCACCGTCCCGTTTTTGGCACGGCGCCCACGGCGCTTTCGCCGGGACGGGGCGAAACGCCGGCTGTGTGCATGAGGCCTGACAGGTTTACAGAATATCCGCCATTCCGTCGGTATCCGTCGGAGTGGTCGAACGCCCTCTTTTGTCCCCCTGCTTTTGGGGAGGGATAATTATGAATAGCTTTAAAGGGATACTTCAACGAAATTTTAAACATTCCCGTCGTATTCAAAAATAGGTTGAATATGATCCACAATATCCGTAAATGTCAATCGCACGTTTGTATTTTGAGCCTAGTGGCTCTATGTTTCGTTATAAAACGGCCCACTCTGGCAAACGCTCGGAGAAGGCCCAGCGGAGGCCACGTGACATCCGACGCAATCGTGACGTAGGTCGTCTCGGGACGAGCAACCCAACGGCGAGGCTGACGTCGAGGGGATGGCCTAGTCGTTCCAGCCACCGAAGCGGCTCCTTTTGTACGAATTTGAGTGACCAGTTAATCTTATATAATACTGTAAGGGGACAATAGCGACTTCTGCGACACACAAAAAGCATTCTCGGGAAGAGGGGAGTTCCTTCTTCCCCTCTTCTCTCATTGTGGCCGGAGGCGAGACACTCACCGTTACTAGCTGTCAAGGTTCCTAGACGGGCATTACCAGCGAGGCGTTAGCGATATCCACCAAGTGCTCTTTGCTGATCGTTGAATTCGTTTTAAAATTCTTTTTAAAGACTTTTTTAACAAGATATTGGTATGTTCGATGTGATACTGCCCCTTTGAACACATATAGACCAAAAAATAAGTGCCGAAATTTCGTTGTAGTATGCCTTTAAAGTGTGGGGTGCCTTTTTTTATTATTTTTCGCCTGACTTTTTGTTGGATGAGCCCCCGAAAGTCGCCAGGAGGCTTGGCTTTTCTTTCACATTTTTTCCTGCCTTTTGTTCAATGAGCCCGTCAAGGTCGCCAACAGGTTTTCGACAAGAATGACTACGGTGACTCAACTACATGCGACTCCGTCGTGCGAATGTTTGCTTGGATTTTCTGCAGTACCTCCTCCTTCTCGTGCCGTTTCCTTCTGTGAGCTCTATGACGTACTCGGTTTTCTCCGGGGATAAAGATCTCTCGTGCGAATACACCACAAATGTGGGAAACTACCCTCTTTCTCGACTTCGTGTTTGTGTTGCTCTGCGCTGACCGAGTCGGATTATGCCTCTATAACGGATTGCATGGTGTCGCTCTTTTATTTGTAAATACACTTTAAGCATTCTTGTGATAGTAGTGGTGCTGAAAACAGTGTCGATTTATATAATACATATATGTATATGTATACTTTTACCGAGAAGTATATATTTTGTAGCTGTGTCGAGAATAAGCCGCGCGTAATGGTAGGGGATTAACAAAGTCCTAGGAGCGATCGGAAACAAATTTGTTTTTCCGTGTATGCGTTTGGTATACAAATATTCGTATGCAACGGCCTATACAGGGTGTTTTTTTTTTAGCTGCACCAAATTAAAAAAAAAAGAAGGTGAGATACAGTAATCTGAGCCCTGAAGAAGTTTTATGGCCATAGCAGCCTCTAGAAAAAAAAATAATTTAGGTAATTAGTTTGCTAAACAACTAAAATGTTTTAACTAACTTTTTAAATTTTTACTTGAGATCACATAATGTATTTAGAGGATTGAAGATCCACCACAATCTGGTCTAGCCGTGTCGTCAAATTTGGATAACAAAATTCCTGGTAGCGCTACGAGGTCGAGAAATGTCACTTCGGTAAATCGCGTCAAACCGAAACTAAACAGGCAAGAGCGCCGGTTAAGTTGTCGTTCCGCCCTTCCGGGCATGCGATTCGTCATTATCGCGGGAGGCTCCACTTGCTTAGGCGAAGCTGGCTGCGATAACGACGATCCACAAGGGCCGGAAGGGCGAAGCGATAACTTTATATGCCCTCTTTGTCGTTCAGTTTCGGTTTGGCGCCGTGCACCAAAGTGACATTTCTTGACCCCGTAGCATCTACTAAGAATTGTTTAGTCAAAGTTTGATGGCAGGGCTAGACCATATTGAGGTCAAGCTCCTATTCTAAACAAGTGAAAAAAAATAAAATAAAACACTGTAGGTAATTATCTAACTAATAACCTAATTTCACCTGTTTTCTGGAGGCCACCATGGCCATTAACATTGTCCCAGGCTCAAATTACTCTAGCTTACGTTCTCTTTCTTTTTGAATTTGTTGCAGTTTAAAAAAACAAAAAACAAAAAAAAAAAACACGTTGTATAATATTGTAGTGAGTGTGCAGGCGAGCTGGTGGAAAGTAACCATTCTGATGTTAGCCTGAGACTGAGGCAGGAAAAGAGGAAGTTTCAAAGTAGAAGAAAAAAGGAACAGTCGAGGATACGTCTCTAATTAGAGACGTATTTTCGACTGTTCCTTTTTTCTTCTACTTTGAAACTTCCTCTTTTCCTGCCTCAGTCTCAGGCTAACATCAGAATGGTTACTTTGTATAAATCAGAGATGCACGACGTCCGGCCGATACGAAGCAGACGCATCGTAGAGTATCGCCCAATATTGCGCTAATACTTGGCCACTGGCGAAACGACGGCACGTCGAAACCTTCCGGATAACGAGCGGTGGCTCAAAATTGAACATTCTGCAAATATCGGAAAGAATTTTTGTCTCGAACTGGCACGACACTACCAAGTACCGCTGCGCTGCTTGAGAACGGAGATGATGACATCTGATCATCGTGTTCCGTACGCTTATTTAATCTAAGTTTGTTCTGGAGGGCCGGAAAGAACACTTTTTTCAGCACAACAGAGAAATGCGAAACCTCGGTGGGCCTCTGCGTTTTTGTTGGCACATATTTGGCACTACAATTGCTTGCCAAACGAAAGCCACACATTGCCATGCCCGAATTCCCAAATTAGGATTTACTTCGGCAGCTACGGCTTAAGTACGGAAACTACTTTGGCACTCCTGTGGCGGACGAGAGAAAAGCCAAACTTTGGCATGCCCTAGGATCGCTGAACAAGGGCTATAGTTAGGCAACAAACTTTGGCATTGACAAGCGCCATGGAGTAAATTCTAACTGGACTCAAATTAGGCGGTTACGCTTGCCACACTTTTGCCCAAGTTGAGCATCTCTCTGGCGTGCTACCTGGGTATGGTAGAGTTTTATTATGTGCATTGAGTCGAAGCAACTTTTCAGGGAGCGTGGGCGAACAATACAAGTGTGGTATCACTGTATTTTCCGGAGAACAAGTCGAACGCTTGGGCAAAATCTTCCAGGGCAAAACTCGTTTAATATATCTTCCCCTGGATAGTTTGCACTTAGTGAGTGTCCTCAACTGGTGCCTAAGCAGCACATAATATGATACAGCATCAAACTTTACAAAAGCCTGCCGTAGTTTGCACGCCAGAGAAACGTCTAAGCACAATATTTGCAATCATAGGGGGCTATCTCGGGTCAACTACTGTTTTTCTCAGGCATTAGTGCCAGAGTAACTTTTCCGTGGTTTTGAGGGCTTTTTGCTAGCTCGCCAAATAATGGTCTGTTTTATGTTTAGTAGATCAAAACGCCAGATGACACCCAAACAAGTAGACGGAAGGAAACATGTGGAACATATCGGGCAGTTTAGGGCCAAAGTTCCCTTTGAAAACCTAACAACCAGAAATGAAGCATAACTGACAATTATTTCATGGTTCTAACCCACATATAATAGATGAGAGCCGAACTACCCGCAGTGGAGCCGAACATTGGCGCTTGTTTCACAAATTAAGGCCAAGATACCCGGACTCTTGCGAAATAAGTTTTAGTTCGGATCTACCTTGGCTTCTGCGAACAGTGCTACCTATGTGGTTTATCAGCTCATGAAACAGGTTGTATCAAGCATAAATCATCATTAAAATGCTGACATTCTATAATATCCGTTTTGTCTCGACATGACAAATGATTTCGAAACAAACAAATCTGAAGATTTCATAAGCGAATATACGCTAATACGTATAACATCAGATGAATGCCCACTAGCAAATGTAATGTTTGGACACAAAAATAATACATATCATGTAAAGTGACGTCTTGGATTAAAGTAGATGCGACACTTAAAATACCATACCACAACATTTTCTCCGCGTGATAATGTAAGCTGCTTTAACTTTAACTTTTATTTATATATATATTCCTTGCTGATTTGGACAATGAATATTGACATTTTGTTATTTTGAGTGAAAAGTGCCGCATGACGTAGATCAGGCTTGAATATAAGGGATTTGTTTGATCAAGAACATCAAAGACGTAAAGTTCAAATATCAGAAGGAGCAGAGTTCTTGACTAAACAAATCCCTTATATTCAAGCCTGATCTACGTCATGCGGCACTTTTCACTCAAAACAACAAAATGTCAATATTCATTGTCCAAATCAGCAAGGAATATATATATCAATAAAAGTTAAAGTTAAAGCAGCTTACATTATCACGCGGAGAAAATGTTGTGGTATGCTATTTTAAGTGTCGTATCTACTTTAATCCAAGACGTCACTTTACATGATATGTATTATTTTTGTGTCCAAACATTACATTTGCAGGTGGGCATTCATCTGATGTTATACGTATTAGCGTGTATTCGCTTATGAAATCTTCAGATTTGTTTGTTTCGAAATCATTTGTCATGTCGAGACAAAACGGATTTTATAGAATGGCAGCATTTTAATGAGGATTTATGCTTGATACAACCGCTTCTGATATTTGAACTTTACGTCTTTGATGACATTTGGACATGCCTTCGAAATGGCAACTGCATTGGTGGTCTATCGTCTTGTAACTAAATTTCAATTGTAAGAGATCATAGCATTTAGACAATTGAGAAAGGGGTGTCCGTAGCTTGCATAGAAACAAAAAGGCTGCTTGATTTATAACGAACCAATGGCACATTAGTAAGACGCGCTAAACTCTACGCTAGTTTAGAATAATACAGAAATATATATTTTTTCATTTGTACTAATTATGGGGAATGAGGAAAAACTTGATAATAAAGATTCACGAGTTCTCTGACACATAGGCAGTTGGTGAGCTAACAGTTCGCACAAAAAGTTGGGGAGCTAACAGTTCGCACAAAAATGGCGTGCACACAAATACTAATTCATACAACCGAACATAAAACAGAAATAACAGGACGGCAACAAGGCTCACCTATGTACGTAAAAATTGTTGCGCAAAACCATGCAAGGCTGATGTTTTCAAAAATATTACGTAGGTCTTTGTTACTGATTATGAGGTAATATTAAAATTAAGAAACTAAATGACCAAGCATAGTCCAGATCTGCATGTGCGAACCGTTCAATATGAATTGCGGAGTGCAAGGTAACGAGGATTATTTTTTATTCAATAGCTGCTAACCTGGCTAAAATAACAGTTTCTTTTTGCTATTTCATATATTAGGGCAATCTCAATATTTATAGAGGGTATACATATATTAAAAAATCGAGACAGATACAAATCGCACAATAAACCTTATTTAACTGGAAACCTACGAAGGGAGAACTCGTTCTAAAAATGCACTGCAAGGCAGAAAGACGTACAGGTTGATGAAAGCTTGTTTTCTTCAGTCTAAAAAATACAAATAAGGAGGCGTACGCCGTCAGGGTATCTTGTCGCCAAACTTCGAGACGATAACATGGTGATAAAACTAGACCCTGAAACCATTGATAGGGCAGACCGCTTTGGTACATATAATCGTAGTAATATAAGACCAATTGTAGGCATGTTTTTCTTTCCTATGCACAAGGCGTCCGTGATATCTTTCAATTACAAGCCTAAATATCGTGCTTCCGATGTAGAAATAAAATTTTGAGGACAATTAATTTGGCAAGAAGAAGCTAGTAGAACTTGCGAAAGCACAAAACTATCGATTTAGGTTGCGAACTGTTTGACAAGGTGTTAACGATAAATGCTTAATTTTTATCATGAAACTAAAAGCGTTTGATAAGTGGACTAAATACACTCCGAAAAGTTACTGAAATTTCATCGGCGTCAGTGGTGGCACCTAAGCAGTAAAGCTATGTCCAAAAAACTCTTCCATACAGTGTGAAACTTCATCATCATCATTTATTAAACCTTGAAGGCCCTTTGCTGGCATTACACAAGGTGGTAGTAACTGCTGAAGAAACATTATATAAATGAACAAAAAAAAGTGGGTTACATGCTAGAAAACTTTGTTATATAAAGCAGCAAAACAGGAAAAAAAGCACTTAAACATTTTTAGGGAAAAACAGCTGAGGAAACAGAAAAATACCCAAACAAAACATTTCTATAAACACGAGTTGACTTTGCTATTAGTGCAAATGCTGATGGATGGTTAGTTGGGATATGAATGCATTATAATCTGTCTGGGTCACGATACTGTTAAGCAGGCTATTCCAGTCCGTTATTGTGAATGACAAGGTGGAGTTAAGAAACGAAACTGACGAGGCGAAAATTGGACGAACTTTACAGACGTTATCAATGCGAGGAAATATGCGAGTGGCTGGGGATAATAGTGAAGTTCTGATGTCATGGTTATGATAGTAAATCTTGTGAAAAAGAGACTGGCGTGATAATTTCCTTCTGGTTGAGAGGAGATCAAGGTTAGCTTTCATTCGTAAAGAAGTGATGCTGGTGTCTCGTGAGTAATCTGAAAAAATTAATCTGATTGCGCGTTTTTGAAGTGCCTCTATATTTGTTATCAATGAATGTTGCCAAGGGGACCAGATGGATGACGCGTATTCAAGTTGCGATCTTACGAGTGTAGTGTAGGCTAGTTGTTTAACTGATGATGGTGCTAGTTTCAGGTTTGGTCGAAGATAGCCAAGAGAGCGGTTAGCATTAGACAGGACGTGTGTTATATGCGTGTTCCATGAGAGATCGTCAGATAAGTGAACACCCAGATATTTGTAAGATGGACACTTGGTAATTACCTGGCTGCACATGGTGTAAGTGAAAGAGAGAGGACTATGAGCATGCGTGAAGGAAACGAGATTTACCATAGTTTTGTCTAACCCGAGACTGGGGTATTTCGGAAAAGGGACGAGAAGAAAAGAGGCCACAAGGAGGCGACGTCTCAAACACAGCTAAGGATTTTATTCCATCGTATGCACTTTTATACACACCACGTCCACACATCACCAACCAAGTCGACCAATGACAACATAACACCCGGAATACACTAAGCCAAACATAGGCCCAAAACATTACAAAAGAAAAATCTTTCAGCCAGACAAAAGGACAAAATAAGCCTCCGACTACACAAAGTCAACAAAGAACCGTTAAAAGGTTTTTTCAAACCTGCAAACACACGGAACCAAAGGGAAAGAGGGCATACAAGACCTAATTACACAAAGCCAGGCAACAAACCATTAAACTAGCCGGTACATGGTCACCGTAAAGCAAAAAAAAAAACGGCAATTGGTCATTCTAACCCGCACTACACATTGAAGGAAAGCGGAAGAGGGTAACCATGAACCAAAATACACAAAGGGGAGAATGCAAAAGTTCCAACCTCAACTACACACTTGAAAGAAGTAACAAGGAATACCAGAACAAACAATATGTCCTGCACCTGTACTGCATCTTTGTAGGCAGCGCACAAAGTGCTGGATAGCTAAAAAACAAACAAAAAAAAAAAAAAAAAAAAAAAAACGGGGGGTTTACATTTTGAGGAATTTTCTTGAGCTTTCTCCTAGATGTTGTAGGGTTCGGTGCCACTGCTCGACCGCAAGAAAGACACGCAAGTCAGGACATAGCAAAAACACACCTTTACTTCGTTCCGGTCCCTTCGAGCCTCTGTCCCGCGAGCCCCCTCGTGAGCCACGCACAAGACGCTCGAGCTCGCGCCCCGTGCCCACGGTTTGTATCGGCCACTGCCGCGCTACTGCACACTCCGCATGCCGCTTGCCACAATGTAAACCCCCCGTTTTTTTGTTTTTTTTAGCTATCCAGCACTTTGTGCGCTGCCTACAAAGATGCAGTACAGGTGCAGGACATATTGTTTGTTCTGGTATTCCTTGTTACTTCTTTCAAGTGTGTAGTTGAGGTTGGAACTTTTGCATTCTCCCCTTTGTGTATTTTGGTTTATGGTTACCCTCTTCCGCTTTCCTTCAATGTGTAGTGCGGGTTAGAATGACCGGTTGCCGTGATTTTTTTTTTTTTGCTTTACGGTGACTAAGTACCGGCTAGTTTAATGGTTTGTTGCTTGGCTTTGTGTAATTAGGTCTTGTATGCCCTCTTTCCCTTTGGTTCCGTGTGTTTGCAGGTTTGAAAAAACCTTTTAACGGTTCTTTGTTGACTTTGTGTAGTCGGAGGCTTATTTTGTCCTTTTGTCTGGCTGAAAGATTTTTCTTTTGTAATGTTTTGGGCCTATGTTTGGCTTAGTGTATTCCGGGTGTTATGTTGTCATTGGTCGACTTGGTTGGTGATGTGTGGACGTGGTGTGTATAAAAGTGCATACGATGGAATAAAATCCTTAGCTGTGTTTGAGACGTCGCCTCCTTGTGGCCTCTTTTCTTCTCGTCCCTTTTCCGAAATACCCCAGTCTCGGGTTAGACAAAACTATGGTTAACTTCCACCAGCTCGCCTGCACCCTTACAATTTTTTCACTTTTAAACGAGATTTGTTTTAGAAAAGTTAATTGTCATCTTCCACTGTTTACACCAGTCGGCTATTAGGTTAAGGTCAGCTTGTAGGGTTATGTTATCGTTCCGGTTAGATACAGATCGGTAAATTACGCAGTCATCAGCAAAAAGTCGAATACAGGATGTTATGCGATCTGGTAGGTCATTTACGAATGTTAAAAAAAGCAGAGGTCCGAGAACACTGCCCTGGGGGACTCCGGATGATACAGGAGAATAAGCTGACGACTGGTTGTTAATCACGGTATGCTGAGTACGATTGGTTAAGAATTGTTCTATCCATGATGTTACGAGTGGATGAATGTGTAGTTGGTTTATCTTGATCTTGAGTAAACTGTGGGATACCTTATCGAATGCTTTAGAAAAATCAATGAATATGGCGTCTGTCTGTATGTTATTATCAATGTTATCGTGTATTTCATGAACAAGTTGTACAAGTTGCGTTTCGCAAGAATATGAGTGTCTGAACCCGTGTTGGTTTGGAAAGAAGATGAGGTTATTTTCGAAATGCTTCATGACATTTGAATATATTATGTGCTCAAGTAGCTTGCAGGGGACACTGGTTAGAGATATAGGACGATAATTTGATGGTGAAGTTTTATCCCCCGATTTCTGTATGGGGACCACTCTGCCAATTTTTCTGACAATGCCGGCACTCCTGGTTAAGAAAGGACCAATAAAGCAAAAATTACTAGGATAAGCTCTGTCGTTGGATAAGTCATGTTATCAACTGCCGCAGTATCAAAAATAAGGTGGAGTAATTCATAGGCCTACTGCTAAGAGTTCAACCTGCAATTGTACTAAGTACAAAGTTATGGTGATACGCTTCTATATGTTTAACTAGAATATTAACTTGAAACTTTCTTTGGATACGTGAATCCCAGATAAAAGCATGGCTGCGAGGCTCGGCACTGATTCGTTGATCGGTGGGAGAAGAGGAGTGAGGTGCTGGATGCTGAATAATTGATGGGGAAGTCATCTGTCCAGACGTGTAGGCGAGTAGGCGCTCGACCACCTGTGAGCCCTGAGGGAGAGGACCTTGCTAATTTGGAAGGCTCTTCAAGTGCGCGAGTTTTATCACCCTGATTAGCGGTACTATCGCTTTATTCCAGGAGCAACTATTAAGCGTACACAACTTGATTTTTTTTTTTTTAAATCAAACAAACAAGATTAGTCGCCTGTTCCACCTCTCTTAATAAATCGCCAACTTTGTTCGGGTGAGAAGAAGACTAGGTATCTCAATTGTTACTTTGCATCTGTGTTTCCAAACCCTTGTTTCACAGGCTGTCACCCATGCATACGACTGGTGATAAAACATATTACGTCGTCCGCACAAATACCTAATAATTGAATCGAATTGTTATGACTAGAATGGGAAGTTCATGAAATACCTGGGCCAGTGATCAGTTCTCCGGTTATACCGAATTATTCTTCGAAAGAGACGGCGAACTAATATACGTGCTCTGAACCAATCCTTAAGAGATCAAGGGTTTCAACAAAAAGGAAAAATGGCAAATGTTCTGCCCATACAAAATTCGGAAGGTAGGGAATGGGTAAAATATACGCCCCTTTGCCTAATATGTATAAGATGCTAACTCATCGGACATGCTATTTATAGTAGACTCATTGCTCACCGCCTGAACTCCTAAAGCATTGTTACACGAGATACGCACAGATTTCGCTCTGGAGTATTCCGGAGCATTCTGGAGTAGTACGGTTGTGGTCGACGTTTTTCCCTTTCTTGCTGAAGCCAGTGATATGGGTAACGATGTGGACTGTTTGTTTTAATGTATGAAATGCTTTCTAACGCAACCACCAACACTACAATTTTTTAGGGCCACACGACCATTAATTTTCACTAAGTTTTGCGGGGAAATTGACATCAGCTGACCTAATGTCGTGTAATATATACACAAAGTGGACAAATCTATGTCCAGAGCCCTGTTCCAAAATTGAGTTTCCACTCCAAATTTCGTGGGCACGTTGAGTCTTGCCGCTTTAAGACCATTTCAGCGTTTCCTGCTGAAGTTAGGGGGGACTTTGCCGTCATGTAACTTAAATCCCACCCCAGTTTCCCCGCTAGATTAAGCCGACAAAAATTGACATCAAGTGATATGACATTCCGTTACTTTTACGATAATTTAATTTATCCGTTAAATTTAGTGGGGAAATATGCTTCACGTGAAATCAGTTCTCAATCCCCATCCTCCTTTTCCCGTCCCTCCATTTCCTTTTTTTATCTTTTTGTTCTCTCACTTTCCTTTTCTCTCCTCTCTTCCCATCTCTACCCCGTCCTCCTACAATGCCATCCCTACCCCGTTCAATCTTCCCAGCCCTTCCCCTCCCTTTCCTTTGTCACTTGACACCAATTCAGTTTCTCTATTCCTCGCTCCTCCCTTCCCCCTTCCTCCAACCAATCTCTTTCGTTGACGTCATACAGTGAAGTCCAACTCTCACCAGTTGCATTCCTTTCCCCACCCCTCTCCCCCAATTCAGTTTCTCCGATATTGATTAAATATGTAGTCTTCTCCCAAAACAATTGTGTAATTTCTACAAAAAAAAAAAAAAAAAACTTAAGCAATTGTAATTAGAAGCAAAATTGAAGACTTTATTAGACTTCGAAGAATGTTGAATCGATTATTTTAGACTCCAGGAAAGCATTGGATATTGTAAACCATGAATTGCTATTTCAGAAACTTGGCTTACTTCGTTTGATAACAATCTGCAGGCTTGGTTGGGGGACGATCTAAGCGGATGGATGTAGTGTGTCGTGCTTAATAAAGAAATGTCTGAATCTGTCAGGGCTACTTTCTGCGTTCCCTGGGTTTTGTTATGGGTCCTTTGCTTTTTCTGGCGTATATAAATGCTACGATACATTCGGTACAATCAAGCAATCACTTATTTGTCGATCTGTGCATTGTTTATAGATTAGTTCATGATTCCAACAATACTAATAGTTTACAGAGTTTTCTCGACAACAAATTTTATTGGTGTGAGAATCCGGGGGTAATCTTATATTATAACAAGTGTAGCTACATAAAATTTACTTAAACAACGAGTCATATTACTCGTGTGCACTTCTTTAATAATGAAACAATTAAGATTATCTCCACTGTTAATATTTCAATAGAATGCTAACTAGAGATTTAACATACAAAAATCACGTAGAAATGATAGCAACGAAGAAAATAGACATGTTTAATTTTATACGACAACTGTTTTAACATGCTTCGATCAAAATTAAAGAAACTTTTTGTATTAAATTTATTCGCCCAAGCATTGAATATATTCAAAACTCTCGAGCCTCCATCAAAAACATTTGATTGAGAAACTTGACGAAATTATAGATGCGTGTGCTGCATTTGTATTAACTATTAGTAAACATTAGTTTGCAGCAAGCAACATTACTAAAACACTCAGTTGGGAAACTCGCTGTCGAAACCTGGGCCGCCGGCGTCCACCGAGACCGAGCTAAATGCGACAACAGCGCCACTCTTCTTCGTTTGTCTGTACTATCGTCACCTCGAGCTTTTTGAAAGCCTGTTTTTGCGTAAAAACAAACGGAAAAGACTCTTTTTGTATGAAATTTATTGGAGTCTAGTACCAAATGATGGGCGCGTAATGTTTTTATCATCTTTAGTTGGCAAGGTTTTGCGGAACAATTAATATTGTTTTTATACAACCATGCCTCAGCGGGCCTTTCAGGTGGCGCGTCCCGACCTAGGTGCATTTTAACTTCGGTAGTCGAACGCGGCGCGACCGCCGTGGAGACGGGGGTGGTGCCCCTGTAACTCCTATCGCTGTATCTGTTCTGAAAGCCAAAATAGAAGTCACGTGCAGTTCCTCGAGCGGCCACTGCGGGAGAAATGGTGGCGTTGTGTTCGTCATTAGCTCGGTGCTCGGAGACAGATTGGGGCCACTTTTCGAAAGCTGTCTCTATGGGAGTTTCCAAACTGAGTGTTTTAGTAACGTTCGCAGCAAGCATCGCCACTATGAAGGAGTGCCTGCATTGGGACTCGCTTAATGAATGAAGTAAAATTTTTAGTTATAATATCGTAGATAATATTTATGACAATAAATAATGGTAAATAAAGGTTCGTTTTTACGGAAACCGTTTTATATATTAAGGAAAGTGGACATATTCTTACTTTTGTCCCGGTGATATGTTTGCTTTTTCTATTTTTTTTCTGGAAAACATTGACGAGCAAAATAGGCTTCCTAATGGTCTTTTTTTGAAAAAATTTCAAAATACATTTTAAATTTTTCTTTGGGTTGTGTCTGATGCAAGACGGTTTTATTTATCCAGCTGCTTTTGATAATGGCTCTTATTATCCCGTTCTACTGCTGGTCATTTTTAAATTCAGTGAAGTTTTATAAATACTTTTGTATGCACTTGTCTTTCATCTACATTTATTTTCATTATTCGCATATTTGTTTATTATTTTCTCTTTGCTGATCACATAAGGTGATGAGAAGTGCCCATGCAGAATATATATCTATATGGGTGGTTTCATCTCAAATCGTGCAGGCAAAAAGGATCGAATTTTTAATTTCGATGAAAAAAATATATGTTATGGCGCCGTTTCTAAAACCGCAGTTGACACAAACCGCAAGTTCGTCGGATTTTTTGTTCTCGACTTAAGAATTTTTAAAGAGGCCGCAGCGAAAAGCAGTGTTTTTCACACCCGTCGTGGGTCGGATGTTTCGCTTGATCTACCGCCATGGATTTTCAGTCCACATTATATTATCTTTTTTGGAGCACTCTGTGGACACATTTAAAAGGCTCCAATACCATGAAATAATTTTAGGCCTTTTACTTTTTTTCTGTAAAAATGTCAAAAACGCCTCCTCGGTCAGTTGTTGACGAACTTTGACAATTAATTAATGGCGATCTACTTGGGTTACACCGATATTTTTTATGTCCACGGAGAGCCCAAAACACGTTCTTTATGTTTATTATAAAATGCCTTGGCTGTATAAAATATCCTTTGTGGTACGTTTACGTTAATATTATGCAAAAAACCAAAAAGTACCATTTTTGAAATTGATTTTCTCAAAAAACCCATTTTTTATTTTTTTTATTTTTTGTAAAAATGTAGATATGATAGTTTTCTACACTAAAATCAAGCCTAGAAAGTGTATATTTTGTTTGCATGTTTTATATTTAGGCCTCAATATCGGAAAAAGACGTCTTTGTTTTGTAAGACCTTAGTCAGACATAGCGACCCATGCGTCTCTATGAATTGTGAAAAAGTTTTCTTGAATTTTCTTCTGCATTTTGTAATCAATTATAAACGGATTTTGTGGTATTGAATATTTATGTGTGTTTGGATAAGAGCCGGAACCATGAGATACATATCTAACCAAATCAGCAGGCCTAGTAGACTTTCAATAACCAAAAGGCACAGACGTTGTATTGTTTCGATTTATAAACCTTTCAAAGTAAACTAGCACGACTAGCTATTAGCTGTCATATTACTAAGACAAAGAAAGTCACCACATCGTCGATATATTATATACAATTCTTTACGAAACCAAACAATGGGGCTTGTTCACCGGACATCGCACAGGTCACCAGGGAATGTCCTTTCACTTCCGTAATACACAAAAGTGGTGACACAGAAACGGTCCGAAACACACAGAGAGTGTGTCATGGAGAGGGGTAGGAAATAAAAATAAATAAATAGGAATTAAATTGCCCAACTCCGATCTTAACGAAAATTGCGTTAAAAAAAATAATAAAGTATTTAGGTTCGAGCGGTGGCAAGGCGATAGGTCCACGCCTGGTGGAGAGTCGGACAAAGAAGTCGACGGCACGTAAAGGTAAAAAGAAAAAACAAACAAAAAAAACACAATAATTTATTAAAGATGGGAAAACTCAGCCGCACATGGCAAGAACAAAAACCAACTTCCCCGGGCATTCCCTAAACGGGACGCAACCAAATGCGTGCGAACACGCTCTCTACGTCACCGCCAGGCCGCTACGCCATGGCGAAATAAACCCAACAACTGAACAGTGCTAACAAACAGTTAATAAGAAAACATTGAAAAAAAAAAAAAACGTTCAGAAAAAACCGCACCCGAGAAACAAAGTTCAGCGGGGCGAAGAAACACACACGAGTCGGTCCCACGACATTGAAGTCTGGCATGATGACGGCGTCCAGATGATGCTCGAATCTGTTCCACCCTCTATTGCGCACATCCACGACGGCTGTACGGAACAGTGGCTGTACGAAAGAAGGCGAACAATAGATTCGAGCAGGCGATGCGCGAGAAGGTAACCGAGACTATGCTTCAAGCTTCATATCGGGAGAGGAGCTTTCGAGGTAGTTTCTGCAGTTACTCAAACTTTCTCTTTCCCCTTCCCTTTTTTTCAAAAGAACACGTCAGCCGGCGCTAACGTTTCATCTCGGGAGAAGTCCACTCTTCACAAACTGTTATAGTTGACAAGGAGGCTGACTTCGACCCAACTAGTCTCCGGGCAGAATACAAACAAGTATATTTACCAACACGCTCGTTGTCAGTCTCCGGGCTTTGCTGTTTCCAAAAGAGATAACCCTTTATAAGGACAGAACGAGCGGGTTGGTGGGGATAATTAAACTTAAACACTCCCTTCTCGTTTTCTTCCTCAAGTTTAGTAGATAACCCTTCGGTGCTATCGGATCTCCCCGGAGAGAGGGAGAGAGCACGGCCGTTTCAAGGTAAGGATAGGGCGCTCGAAGCTAGGGCAAACATGCGGTATCGTTTCACGCATGCACGCATGGCTGGTTTCAAATTTCCCTACATCCCTAACGAAACCGGCCCATCTTCGTGTGTGCGTCTGCGCGATTTCTGTCCCGCGCCGCCGGTTTTAGCGCGCGCGCGGCGTTGTTTTGGCTGGCAGAACAGTTGTTGACCGTCGACATTGTAAGGCCGTGGTGTCCTCATCCTTTCACGCAACGATTCCTTTGCTTTCCCTTGTGCAATACTCTGACAGACTCCTCCTGGGTGGCTGTCACTGTTCGCCGCGTCAACGACACAATCGTACCATTTCACTTTTGGTGACACAGGGTGCGCTGCTCGCTTTACTGTCACGGGCCGTCCCATCTAACACAACGAGCGCGAAAGGTCGTGGTCATCTGCTGGCTCCGAAAGGGCCGAACGTTCATGCAGGCCAATGAGGGCCCCGAATCAATAAGACGTCTGCCGACTCCTACACGTTAAAAATTTACGACACCTGCTGGTGTGTTAAGAAGTGTTGCTTTCTCTTTTTGAAACTCCTCCGATGTAGCTTGCCGCCTACAATAAAATTTAAATAATCAATAAATATATCAGGGTGGAAATACTGTATTTCATTTTTATGTGAGAACGTTGAAAAAAAGAAAAAAACTATTTCCAAGCTTGTGAAGACGCGCAATTCGCAAGTCCACTTCGAGCCGTAAAAACACGTTTTTGTACGATATTGGTGCTTAAATGTAGAACATACAAACAAAATATACACTTTCTAGGCTTGATTTTCGTGTAGACAACTATCATATCTACATTTTAACAAAAAATAAAAAAAATAAAAAATGGGTTTTTTGAGAAAATCAATTTCAAAAATGGTACTTTTTGGTTTTTGCATATTATTAACGTAAACGTACCGCAAAGGATAATTTATACAGCCAAAGCATTTTATAATAAATATAAAGGCCGTGTTTTGGGCTCTCCGTGGACATAAAAAAATATCGGTGTAACCCAAGTAGAACGCCATTAATTAATTGTCAAAGTTCGTCAACAACTGACCGAATAGGCGTTTTTGACATTTTTACAGAAAAAAAGCAAAAGGCCTAAAATTATTTCATGGTATTGGAGCCTTTTAAATGTGTCCACAGAGTGCTTCAAAAAAGATAATATAATGTGGACTGAAAATCCATGGCGGTAGAGCAAGCGAAACATCCGACCCACGACGGGTGTGAAAAACACTGCTTTTCGCTGCGGCCTCTTTAAAAATTCATAAGTCGAGAACAAAAAATCCGACGAACTTGCGGTTTGTGTCGACTGCGGTTTTAGAAACGGCGCCATAACATATATTTTTTTCATCGAAATTAAAAATTCGACCCTTTTTGCCTGCACGATTTGAGATGAAACCACCCATATATATATATATATATATGTATATTTTGTTGGGAAAGAAATGGAGGGCAAAGAATTTGTGAGGCTAGAAGCGCTAAAAACAATGGACGAGTAAAAGAAACGTACAACACAGAGCGCTACTTGCAACTGAAGTGTATTCTCAGAAAACACACATATATATAGGAACCGTGCGGATCTAATTCAAGCCCCGACCAGGGCGCCCCTAGCGGCAAACGGGTCAGTTGCATGGGGCATCTTCTGCCAGTCGCTGCGTTGGTTGTGCGTTGTAGTGGGTTAGCGCTGTGATTTCTGAGATGGCTATTCCGCACCAAGAAAGCCCCAACAACTGCTGCGTGGTCGGCAAGATCGCGCACGGCACTAAGTACTACATCGTCCCTTCGAAGCCGTACGAGGCGGAGCACTGCGCGACCTGGGTACGACTTGTGCGTCCATACAGGTTAGTGGTGTTTCTTACCTTCCAGTTCGCGCTTTGTTTAAGCTGCTGACTAATAATACAATTAACTTTTTTTCTCTTCTAGCGACGATGGAACAGCATCGATACCGACGGCAAACTCTAAAGTATGCAGCAAATACTTCACCGGAATCGAGAAGCGGAATGCGGGCGCCCTCCTAAGCCTACCGTTGGATGTTACCATCAGACTACAGGAAGATAGTAAAGAGAATCGCGGAACGGCGCGAAAAAATATCGCCCAGTTATTGTCAAGCTGATTCAGAAATAAACGTACATAATTTCCGAAGTTCACTCAACGCCAACGAAATCTTTTTTGCGGGCGCGCTTAATTTTGTTCGGAGAGTACGGCGCTCCGTGACATCCACTTGTCCGTCGAAACGGACCTCCTTCACGTCGCACACGCGGCCAGATTCATGAAACAGTTCTCTTCGTGATATTGGCACCACGGAAGAAGCTTTCTGGATTCGTAACCGCCTTAAACCCCGTCGTAATCACCCCGGGAACACTGTCCGCTGTGCTGCTAATCGCCACTGCTTCCCCCCGATGATTCTGCACCGGCTACCCAAGAAGCCTTCCGGATTCTTAGTCGCCCACTGTCCTCTGTGCTGTTCGTTGCTATTACTTCGCGATGATTCTGAGCCGGCGGCACCGGCTTCCGAAGGAACTTTCTGAACTCGTAACTGCCTTAAATTCCGTCGTAATCACGACGGGGACACTGTCCGCCGTGCTGTTCGTCGCCCTTGCTGCCCGATGCTCCTGCGGTGGCCACCGCCAGGTCGCGGCGAACAATAGGCGACCGCCGCGACACGGCCGGCTTGCTCGCTTCCTATACACCGTGAACTCGCGACATGTACTACAGAAACGCGACATCACCCAATCAGTGTTCGTCTGTGTGCTATCTAGTTTACGAAAGATTTTAAAAACGCCACCTCAGAGCCAAACAGGGCTATATAGATGGAGCGCTGACACACGTTCCTTCAGCGCTCAGATTTGAAAAAAAAAAGCTTTGGATATCTCCCTTGACATTTTGTTTCGGTATCTGTCAGAAGAAACATTCGACCCGTTATGCGGAGTGTAGCGAGGGCGATGTTTACACGATTCATATATCATGTGGCATAGTATACATAGGCCAGTCAGGATGTTGTATAAATGATAGGCTCAGGGAGCATGCACTGTCAGTTCGATCGTCGCCATCGGGAAATCTGGCTGTGCACAGTGACAGATGTGGGAGTGTCCCGAAGTTTGACACCATTATCTTGGCCCGAAACCGAAACAAAATGACAAGGGAGATATCCAAAGCTTTTTTGATATCTGAGTGCGTTGAAGCAACGTGTGTCAGCGCTCCATCTATAGCCCTGTTTAACTCTGAGGTGGCGTTTTTAAAATATTTCATAAAGTAGATAGCGCACAGACAAACACTGATTGGGTGATGTCGCATTTTTGTAGTACATGTCACGATTTCACGGTGTATATATATGTGTGCTTTCTGAGAATAAACTTCAGCTGCAAGTAGCGCTGTGTGTTGTTCGTTTCTTTTACTCGTCCGTTGTTTTTAGCGCTTTTACCCTCACACACAGGAATCACCAACTAGCCCAAGTGCATACCCTTCTAGACGACAAAGAAGCCTCTCGTAGGTGCAGTGGGCGCGCGCAGTCTGTTCCCCGAAGGACATTGACAACGGTCGCACAGCGTCGTATTTATGCATCCTCTCATTAAATACACTTATAGTTTCACCCTCACACGTGGTGGAGGGAGCTTTACGATCCCTGTCGTCTTCACCGGGTACAAGTTTGCCTTGACTTGGAACTCCGCAGCGGCCGCTCGACACGCACCATGATTCTCGACGAAGCAGGTAACACAAATCTTAACGACCAGCGGCCCCGTGTCACCCTGCCGGCCAAGCACCGCCACCGCGATCCTCAAGACTTCGCAGGTACGCAAGACGCTGATGTCCACGACTCGCTAAAAAACTTCGACCGAGTCAGCGAGCACAACTGTTGGGGCGACACACTGAAACTAGCCTGAAGGGAACCGCCCGTCAGTGGTTCGACAACCATGAAGAGGAGCTCAATTTATAGGACGGGTTTAGAACCGCATTTGCAGGCGTCTTTGGCACACCCCAGCGCCACCGACAACACGCCCGTGACATAATGTCACAAAGATACAAGCCGCTACTGAATCCAATATAAGAAAATACATCGTGGATGTTCTTCGCCTGTGCAATCGTGCCGACTTGATCATGCCTGACGATGACAAGATCTGCCACGTCTTCAAGGAATTGTCCCAAGAATTATTTTCTGTAGCTGCCTCCAAGTCTCCTCCGACTGTTGAGCAACTTATCTTTGAGTGCCAACACTACGAGGAACTTCAAAGTCGACGAATCTCCAAGGCTTCATTTGCGCGTCTCCCAGAAGTTTCCAATGCATCTTTTGCCACCGACCTCCCGGCATTAATACGCAGAATCATCCGTGAATACCTCCGTGAGTTTTTGTCATCTCTGTCGGCTTCACACCAATCTGCCGATACTTTCACGCAATCCGCCGACGCGAGCGCACCTAACATACAAGAAATAATCAAGTAGGAACTTTGATGCGCACTCCATCTGGCGGCTTCTGTGCCTGGCACGTATGCCTCAGCAGCTCTTCCACCTCCAACTGTCAGTGCTCTGCAGCATGCGCTGCCGATATATTTTTCGATGCAACCTCACAATACGACACCAGCACCACCCTGACACTATGGACCACCCCGAAGAACAGAGGTATGGCGAACGTCAGACTACCGTCCAGTTTGCTTTTATTGTCATAACCCCGGTCGCAGCATACGCTACTGTCATCGCCGCATCGACGCCGGCACTTACGGTCGGTTCCCACTCATCAACCCCAGACGCTTCGACGACACCAACGCTAGCCGCACCTTCGACGACAATCCCTTCAAATCCTCCTCTGATTATGAACCTCGCCGTGGCCTATCACCATCTCCTTACTCAAGACGTCAACGATCCGTCTCGGCGTTCAACAGCCCTCCCGTCGCAAACCAGTCGTCAAACTAAAAGCAGCAGCCTGCCTTGACGCCGGAGGTCAGGCTGCATTCACAAGAACTGTCGCAAATCCTCCTCGTCTTTATCAAAAATTATTACGGTAACAGTCCAAAAAGCAATTTCAGCACTAGTCGCTACAGGGGCCGCAAGATCCTGCATGTTCAGTAACCTTCGCCACCGCTTAAACAAAGTGCTGACCCCGCCAGCTTCCGCATATTTTTTGCGCATGGGGAATGGTGACCTCATTCAACCTCTCGGATGCTGCACCATGTCCACCTCTATTAGGGGCACTACTCACACTATTGTGTTCACTGTACTCCCCAGTTGTGTTGCCGACCTTATTCTCGGATGGGATTTTTTGCCAGCCGTCGATGCTCTCATTGACTGCGCCAGCCGCAAACTTCACTTGAGCTCTACTAACATTATAAACGACTTTCAACAAGATTCATCTGTGCCCCCTCACACCGACGACGACTACACCGTCCCTCCTCACTGCTCTCGCCATTATACTTCTGTCGGATCACTCGCTCACGGCCCCAAGTTGCCTCGTTGAACCTCTTCGAAACGATTTCACAAAGAATTAAATATCATTGTCCCGTACAGCAGAGTCGCACGAAAAGACGGCAAAACTTTTCTTTTTGTCAAACCCCTCGGCCCAAGCGCAAGTTCTTCCCCGTGGTACCCATTTGGCCACCGTCGCCACACAGTATTCTGAGCAAAACTTTGCTACACTGTCTGAAGACATCAATGTACATCATTACTGTAGTAACGGGGGGTTTATTTACATGATTAAAAAAACGTATGTCGCTGGCTAACCTAGGGCTTTTTTCATGTCGGCTCAGTGCTGTCAATCGCGCTCAGTGTTCTGTCTCGAGCTCCCTCGCGGTCTTTTCGCGAGATCTCGTCTTCTGCCTCTTTGTCCGAGTTACCACACTCCTCCCGCTTTAATCGTTTAGGTGCCAGCGGGAGCTCCAGCATCCGGTAGGCTCGGTGGCACGCCAAGTCTGTCTGGGGGACGCCGGATCCGTTGAGCGTAACGGTTTGAGTGCTCAGTCGGAGGCGTGGCTGCGTCTCCTGCCGGGCCTGGCTGTACCACTGAAGGTGGGGCTCTTCCCGATGAACTCTGCAAGTCTCCAGCTGAGTCAGTCGACAATCTAGGAGTGGCAGCCGGGCCTAAGAGCATCCATGGTGGTGGGCAGGTTGTTTCACGACTTGGTAAGTGAGCATCCGGTCGCAAAAGATGGTCCAAGTGAACGGAGACTGTACGTTCCCGTACCTCCACTAGATACCATAGTGGCCCTCTTCGGGAAACATTAACTCCAGGAGACCAAGAGTGTTGGTTCCCTCTCACGTCTCGCACGAGGACCTTATCTCCTACATCAAAATAACGAAGTGATCGTCGTGACTTGTCGTGTGCCAACTGTGGCTGGCGTTGGTGCTTGGTCACAGTCCGCTCCACACTTGGCTTGATTAAATCCAGGCAAGTACGAAGCGGCCGCTTGAGGAACAGTTCGGCCGGTGTTCTCTCTGTGATTGTATGAGGAGTGCTCCGATAGTTCAGGAGAAACCTGGCCAGCCTTTGGTGCTCTGTTTCTGTGAGTGTGTTTCCAGCAGCTGCGTCTTTCTTCCATGCTCGCTTAAATGTCTGCACCGCTCGCTCAGCCGTGCCATTTGAAGCGGGATGGTATGGGGGGTTCGGTAACGTTCCTGATTTCAACAAGTCAGAGCGATTCAATCTTTACATTGAGAGATTCGAACGCTGGCTCGCGGCTAATGAGGTTCCGGAAGGTAAGAAGGCAGACATTTTGCTTGCAACACTTCCTGCATTGACTTATGAGCTGCTTCGAGACCTCGTATCTCCAAGAACAACAACTGAATGTTATTACGAGGACCTCAAACAAGTACTCATTCAACATTTTATGCCCAACCCCATCACGATTGCTGAACGATTTCGCTTCTACCGACGCAGTCAAGAGGAGGGCGAAACTCTCGCTGAGTTCATAGCCGCGCTAAAGAAGCTTGCTCATACTTGCGATTTCAAGGACTTCCTGAATGATGCCTTGAGAGACCGGTTCGTTTGTGGGCTGAGAGACGAGTATTACATCAACCGCCTGCTCATCGAGAGGACGCTGACTTTCAAGTCAGCATGCGATATCGCCTTAGGGTTAGAGCTCGCCAGAAGACACGCTCGTCAGCTCACCCAGACGGCAGTTCCTCAAATTCAAGGAATTAAAAAAGTTCCAGTTCAGACGCGTTCAACAAAAAAAAAAAAAAGCTGGCGGCGCCAGGAGCGTCGAGTGCCTCTACGTCTAGCACCTGCTATCGTTGTGGCTACCATCACCTTCATCAGGACTGTCCTTATAAGAAGGAAGTGTGCCATAACTGCGGGAAGAAGGGACACATTGCGCGAGTTTGCAAAAGCAAGACACGTGCGCAACACCAGATATCCAGCCAAGAAAGTCCCCAAGACGACTACGTCACACTGTATCCAGTTGATGGAGACACCAACAGTGTCGGCGACGGCATCGAAGTCCTGCTGCAATTTGCAGGAAATGCTGTAAAAATGATGCTTGACACTGGGGCGGCTCTAACCATCATCTCCGAGAGGCAATACAACGAGTCGCTGCGCGGTTTGCCACTAGAACCCTCGACTCTTCGCCTCCGCGCGTACACCGGTGACGCCATTCCTGTCCTTGGAAAGGCACAAGTTCCGGTAACCTACGAAGATCAGACATTGACGCTTCCATTGGTGGTCGTCCACGGAGATCGACCAGCTTTGCTGGGACGAAACTGGCTGCGGCACATCCGCATCAACTGGTCCAACATCTTCTCACTGACAGAATCTGCTGCTCGGAACGGACTAGACAGTCTGCTAGCCAAGCACAAGATGCTTTTCAGCGGCCAACTGGGAACGGTGAAAAGAATCAAAGTAGCGATTCACGTCAAGCCCGAATGTGCCCCGATTTTCTTCAAACCTCGCCCCCTCCCATACGCCCTGCGTGAGGTGGTGGAGAAAGAGTTGGAGGCCCTTGAAAAACGCGGCACAATCACCAAAGTTGATAGAAGCAGCTGGGCGGCACCGATCGTGGTGGTCCCAAAAAAGGACAAGTCTGTTCGACTTTGTGGAGATTACAAGGTCACCGTGAACCGTTGCATTCAGCCGGAGACCTATCCACTATCAAGTGCGGAAGACTTGTTCGCGACGCTTGCTGGTGGCAAGTACTTCAGCAAGATAGACTTGACCAGTGCCTACCAACAGTTGGAACTAGAACCCAACTCGAAGGTTTACACTACCATCACCACACACTAGGGTCTTTACCGGTACAATCGCCTACCTTTCGGAATATCCACAGCGCCGTCGATTTTCCAACCGTCCATGGATCAGATCCTGCAAGGACTGGAGCACGTAGTTTGCTATCTTGACGACATCTTGGTCACGTCAAGTACTCTGGAGGATCATCTTCAATTGTTGGACCGAGTTCTGGCGCGACTGACAGCAAACGGAATTCGGGCCAATCTTCGGAAATCCGAGTTCCTCAAGAGCAGCGTGGAATATCTCGGCTACAGAATCGACGCCCAAGGATTGCACCCAACCGAAAGTAAGGTGCAAGCCATCCAGAACGCACCGTCGCCTTCCAACGTGATGGAACTGCGTTCATTTTTAGGCCTGTTAAACTATTACGGACGATTTTTGACGGGCCTTTCCACGATTTTGAAACCACTACACCAACTTCTAGAGAAGGACAGCCGCTGGAAGTGGACGTCAGAATGTGAAAAAGCCTTCAAAGAGGCAAAAGAGAGCTTGCTGCGAAGCAAGTGGCTCACACATTACGACCCTAGCAAGCCGCTTTGCCTCGCCTGCGATGCATCTCCAAGCGGAGTGGGAGCAGTCATATCTCACATCATGCTAAACGGTGACGAAGTGCCAGTTGCTTGCGCCTCTAGGACGCTCTCACCGAGTGAGCGCAACTATGCACAGATCGAACGAGAAGCACTTGGTATTGTGTTCGGTGTGAAGAAGTTCCACAAGTACCTATACGGTCGGAAATTCACCCTTATTACAGATCATAAGCCTTTGACTGCGATCTTCAACACCCAAACAGCAATTCCAAGCTTAGCCGCTCGACGAATGCAACGTTGGGCACTTACTCTCCTATCATACAACTATGACATCGTGTACCGGAAGTCCAAAGAACACGGCAATGCAGATGCACTGTCACGTTTGCCTTTAGACATTGCTTCCAGTGACCCGGACGAAGACACGTCGGTACTTCAGGTCTCCAATGTGGAACTTCTCCCAGTCACAAGTCATCAAATCGCGGTGGAAACAAGGAGAGACCCGACCTTATCCAAAGTCCTGAACTTTACCGTAAATGGTTGGCCCACCTCCCTTCAAGATAAAAGCCTGCGTACTTGCTTCGAAAAAACGGGAGCAGCTCTCTACGGACCAAGGCTGTCTTCTATGGGGAAGCCGAGTCGTCGTACCACCGAATCCTAGAAAACGACTACTACATGAGCTGCACGAGAATCACCCAGGCGTCAGTCGCATGAAGGCCAAGGCACGAAACTATCTCTGGTGGCCAATTTTGGACCAAGACATTAAAGATTTCATTAAGCAGTGCTACGCCTGTGCATGCATGCAGAACCAACCAGCTGCTGCACCTCTACACCCCTGGTCTTGGGCGAGAAATCCGTGGGAGAGGATACATATAGATTACGCCGAGCTCGACAAGCAGCACTACCTGGTAGTAATGGACAGCTTCTCCAAGTGGATCGAAGTCCTGCCCACAAAAACGACTACAGCAGCACGCACCATTGAATTGTTGCGGAACCTCTTCGCGTCATATGGAGTGCCCTCTGAAGTTGTCTCGGATAACGGACCGCAGTTCATTTCTGAAGACTTCGGGAACTTCTTGCGAATGAACGGCGTGAAGCACATCCGTACACCCCCCAGTTACTACAATTATCACCTTCAACAGATATCATTGGGTAAGTAGGAAAAATGGTGGACCCTAACTTGACCGTCACCCAACACGAAGCGTTGACCAACCTGCTTACAACTTCCCAAACTCTCGTTGACTTTACCGGCGCCCGCTTGCCCAGAATTCGCATGTCCAGCACCACATCGACACTGGAACAGCCTCACCCATTCACAGCCGTGCGTACAGAATTTCCTCGGCCGAGCGCACAGCAGACCGCGACCACGTCCAAGACATGTTAGATCAAGGGGCCATCGATCCATCCCACAGTCCTTGGTCTTCACCAGTAGTCCTTGTAAAGAGAAAAGATGGCTCCATGCGTTTCTGCGCAGACTACCGCTACCTCAGCAAAATAACAAAGAAAGATGTGTACCCTCTCCCCCGCATAGGAGACACCCTCGGCACTCTGCTATGATCTTCTTTTTTCTCCGCCATGGATCTCCGCAGCGGATACTGGCAAATCCCTGTGGCTGACGCAGACAAACCGAGAACGGACTTTATTACACCTGATGAACTGTACCAGTTTAAGGTTTTGCCGTTCGGTCTCTGCAACGCGCCAGCAACATTTGAGCGCATGATGGATACATTACTCCGGGGCCTCACGTGGAAAACATGCCTTTGTTATCTTGACGATGTTGTTTTTGCAGCGAATTTTGAACAGCATTTGCACCGCAACTCAGAAAAGTGCATATTTGGAGCTTAAAAAATAAAGCCCTTGGTCAAATAGTCAGCATTGATGGAATTCGCCCGGATTCTTAAGAAACAGCCGCCGTCTCTCACTTCCGACAGCCCAAGAACTTAAAAGACGTACGCTCGTTCCTCCGCCTATGCACCTACTTCCGAAAATTCATACCAGGATTCGCTAATCTGGCCGAAACTCTGAACATGCTACTTCGCAACATCATGTGTTTCCACTATGGTGACCACTCCCCTGCTAGCGAAATGCGGGACACAAAGAGGGAGGAGGTGTGTGGGTGTTGGTGTGTGTGTGTGTGTGGGGGGGGGGGGGTTAAGGGAATTTTCTGAACACGCACACCAAGAACCGAGGCTCTGTAAACACATTTAATATCCTGTGCTGTTTATACATCTCCTAACGGTATAACAGAAATGAAGCTGAAATAATTTTCAGTCCCAGTGATATACCTTATTATGCCTAATATGTTTTAATTGTGTCGAAGTTGAAAACATAAAAATTGACTTTAGCATAACTGAGTGCATCAAATTGAAATGAGACTCAGTAAATCTTTTTCGTCAACGCTTAATTTTATTAACATGAACCTACACAGATTTTTAATATTATGTAATCCTTTTTCGACCGTTGTGATCTTGCAGGCTTGTCGGCCTGTCTTGTCGGCTTTCTTCACTAAAAAAAAAAAAATAAATGAACGGCAACCCTTTAACATAGACGCAGCGATTTGAAAATAATTACAATATTTTATATTTAAACTTTTGGCGAACAATTTTTTCTTACAATATTTTGTTACCAAGGGGAGAGGCACAACGGAGCATGCTCGTCGGGTCTCCTCCAAGAACGACGGTCGCTTCCGCAATGCTTGGTTAGCAAATGGCGTACCATTGCGATTCACACGATTACGAGCGACCATGAGTTGCAGAGTGAATCTTACTACAGTATGAAATTTGGGACATTTTGAAGATTTAGGAATTTCTTGCGGGACGCGGGACACGAACCCTCAATGCGGGACAGTCCTGCGAGTCGCGGGACGGGTGGTCACCCTAGTTTCCACTGGAGTGCGGAGCAAACCAAGTCTTTCGAAGGCCTCAAATTGGCACTAACAACCGTATCGGTACTCGGCCATTTTGTTCCAGGAGCTGATACCGAGATTCGCACAGATGCCAGCGGATGTGGAATCGGTGCAGTTTTGGCCCAAACCATCTCTGGCACCCAGCACAGCATCGCCTACGCCAGCCGCACCCTTACCGAATGCGAGCGCGATTACTCTATCACTGAAAGCGAATGCCTAGCCGTCGTATGGGCCATTTCCAAATTTCGACCTTACCTCTACGGCAGCCGCTTTTCTATTCTTTCTGACCACCATGCTTTATGCTGGCTGGCCACACTCAAAGATCCTTCAGGACGCTTTCGACGTTGGTCACTCAAGTTACAAGAGTAGGACTTCAACGTCCTGTACAAATCCGGGAAACGCCACCTTGATGCCGACAGCCTCTCTAGGTGTCCAGTACCGGTGTCCAGTACCGGCAACGAGATACCATGGCAGTCTTGGACACTCTCGACATTGGAGTCGCTCAATCGTCCGACAAATTTTTGCAGCCTATAATTCGACATCTCAACGGCGCGCTTAAGAACCCCACAGTAGAGACCCAACGGGGCTCCCGAGTCTTCGTACTTCGGGATGGCATTCTCTACCGCCGTAAGTACAACCACCAAGGACGAACTTGGCTTGTAGTTGTTCCATCACAACTACAGCGAAAAATTATCCATGCTCATCATGACGATTCCTCAGCCGGCCACTTAGGATTCTCCAAAAACCTATTTTAAAATCCACCGGAACTACTTTTGGACCTCCATGACCCGCACCACCAGCAAGTACGTTGGAGCATGTCACCAATGCCAAACAAAAAATCCCGCACCAAAAAGCTGTTGGGACTTTTACAACCTCTTGTCCTACCTGATCGGTCATTTAAACGCGTGGGCATTGACTTTCTCGGCCCTTTTCCTCGATCGACCATGAACAACAAATGTATTATCCTAGCCATCGACCACCTGACGCGATACGCCGAAACCAAGTGCGTTCCAGCCGCCAATGCCCAGGAAGCCGCCAACTTCTTTCTACACTGCATTTTGTTACGCCACGGAGCTCCCCAACAGATTATCAGCGATCAAGGCACCCCGTTCATTTCAAACCTCCTCGAAGACGTCTTGCGCATCGCATCAACCGTTTCACAGCGTCAAAACTGCATATCACCCTCAAAATAATAGGCTAATCGAACGCCTCAATCACATTCTTGGGGACATGATCTCTATGTATGTTTCGGAGGACCACTCTAATTTGGACACCGTCCTTCCCTATGTAACCTACGCTAACAATACCGCCCGTCAGGCTACTACCGGTTACTCTCCTTACTACCTTGTGTATGCCCTTGAGCCACTCACCCCACTTGACACAATCCTACCTTATACTGACGATGACACGGTTGAGCATTATGCAGCTGACGTAATATGCCGGGCGGAGGACGCCCGTCCCCTTCCAGTGTCAGCACCAGCAACAATTACGTCCCGCTGACCTTTATCGCCCGGCCCATTACAACTTTGGAGACGATGTTCTTTTGTGGAATCCTTCACGCGCCCCTGGTCTCTGTGAGAAACTTATGAAGCGCTTCGTAAGCCCATTCCGTGTTCTGCGACAACTCTCGCCAAACAACTATGAGGTAGCCCCACTTCCGTCGCCTGGAGATCGCCGCTCCAAATCAAGTGACATTGTTCATATCGCACGTATGAAGTCATACTACCGCCAAGAAAACTAGCTCTACCACAAGTGGCGGATGACCGGCCCTATCGACGGCGGGGAGATATTGCTGGGAAAGAAATGGAGGACAAAGAAGAAGCCTCACGCAGGGGCATTGAGCCGCGCAGTCTGTTCCCCGAATGACATTGACAACGGTCGCACAGCACGTACTTATACATCCTCTCATTTAGTACACCTATATTTTCACCCTCACAATATATATATATATATATATATATACATATATATATATATATATATTTTCACAAAATATTTGCCCTTCTAGGAGATGGTCGTCCAAGGTCGCTAAACAGTGATCTGCAAATACGTTTCGAGCCTGGTAGGCTCTTCGTCAGTCAAAATGAGAACACTTCGTTTTCCTTTTCTTTCAATCACAGAAAAAATGGCCGAAAAGAAGTAATTGTAAAAATGTTCACCGTTCAGCGGGTATCTACTCAACTAATTTCTCGCTTAAAAGCCTTATATATACCCATAAAAAGCAGCAAATAGTATTGAAGTGATGAAATATAATATTATTAACGCCATTATTATCACAAAACCACTTTTTGGGACATGTGGTTGGACATAAGCGAACTCTACCTGGTGTCATGTTAAGCCAATGAGAGGCCCAATGTTAAGCGCTTGCTCGTGTCACATAAAACGATGAAGCGAGAAAAAAAAAAGAAGCAACAGTGCGGTACCGATTAGAAGATCTCAATTAAATGACCATAAAAAAGGCGGCACTCACCCTTTCGAACTGTTAACGCCCTTCGGTTCTAAAGTATTAAATTAATAAATAAATTCCGATTCCTTATTTTCTCGATCTCTGGTGGTTCGAAAGCCCCCCTGGAGTATAATAAAATTAAAATTCGAAAGTCCGTTATGTCCTGCGGAGTTTAAGTGACGAGATACTAGTCCGGCAACGTGTTTACGTATGTGACTTTTATATAAATTCATGCGTTTTCTTATGCTTCTTTTAGTTTCTCCTATGTATTGAATTAGGAATTTTTTGCATTGAATCAAATATATAACATTTTCCGAATTACAGTCAAAGGTATCATTTATTTTCCGGTTTTATTTTCCACACATAAACTGCATTGGTTATTATTGCATTTTATGCAACCAAGAGGGACCAGGCTACGTCCGATGGAGTTTCGGGACTGTCTGAAAAATCCAATAAATTAAGTGGTCTCTTGAACGATATATACCAGCTGGTGGAGGAATAACAGCCTTTAAAGCAGTGTCCATGTATAAAATATTCGTGTGTCGTCTAAGAATATTGTTTATGTTTCGAAGTTTTGACTCGTAAGGTAAGATTAGTCGTAATTCATGGTTATTTCTTTCCTGTCGCTCTACTAAACAGGAGTTTCGAGAGATCGCTCGACTTTTTGATGTTGAATTATTTATTAGCGGTAAGGGGTAAGCGGTAAGGGGTATCCACGGTTAATGAAATCCTCTCCTAGTGATTTAGCTTTTATATCAAAATCGTTATCATCTGAACATAAGCTTCTTAATCGTAGCAGTTAGCTGTATGGCATACCTTTTTTGTTTTGTATTGGATGACTGCTTTTATAATGTAGAAATTGACGTCTATCTGTAGGTTTTCGTTATAAGGTTGTTTTCAAAACATTTTTAGTAAGTCTTATATTTATATCCAGAAACTTTATTTCTGTATCGGAATATTTATATTTAAATTTAGTATGTGGATTAAAATTGTTTGCGAAATAATAAAGTCAAAAAGTTTATATTCTCCATTATTCCAAATTATAAATATGTCGTCGAGGAAACGTTTATAAAAAAGGGGTGTATGCGGAAAGGAGTTTAGTAGCCGCTCCTCTAAAGACATCATATATATATTTGCATAGGAGTGAGAGAAACGTGATCCCATCGCTGCGCCATGTAATCGTAAATAGTGCTCATTCTTAAATGTGAAGTTATTAAGCTCTAAAGCGAAGTGTATAAAAATATTTAAGACGCTTTTACTAATAGTGTGGTCGTTTTCCTTAACGATATTCAGAACTGTTTGGATACCTTCGTCATGCGGTATATTAGTGTAAAGAGACACTACGTCCATTGTAACCAGCAACGGACTATTAGCCCTAAAATCTATTTGGATGTTATTAATCAAATTAAGAAAATGAGAGGAGTCTTTTACGTAGGACGGGGCGCCGGCTGTAGTACTTTTAATTTGTTCGTCAATAAAGTCTGAAATGTTCTCTGTATCTGTAAGTATTCCAGAAATAGTTGGTCGACCACGGTGATTTCGTTTGTGTACTTTCATTAACATATAAAACTCTCATGGTCTCGGATTTTCTTGAATGAGATACCTAGAAATGTTTTTATCTATTTTCTTATTATCTACTATGTAGTTTAATTGTTTTTTTATTGTCTCTCGAAACTTAAGTGTTGGATCACAATCTAGTTTTTTTATTGAACTTAGTGTCGTTGAGTTGTTTAATTGCTTCCGATACATAGTCGGCCGTGTTAACCATATATATACCTCCACCTTTGTCGGACTGGGCTATTATGATATCTCTGTTATCAGTAAGGTTTTTTAAGCCTTGCCTATCTTTATAAGTTAAATTATTTTTAAGTGGTCTCTGTTTTTTATATGCCGATAAAACATCTTACTGGACCGCCTCTATGTATTTTATGACAAAACAATTTGTTTATTCAACGGTGGAATCCAATAGGATTTGTGTTTATATAAAGGCTCTTGATAGGAGCTCCTTTGAAAAAAACCTTACAGTGCAATTGCCGTCCAAATTCATTTAATCCTTTGTGCAATTCAAAATCATCACTATTATTGCGAGGAGTCGGGCAAAACTTTAATCCCTTCCTAAGAACTAACTCTTCGTGTTTAGAAATTACATAGGAAGAATAATTGAATATTTCGGACTTTTCTCCAACCATATCTGTAGAAAGTTCTGAGTTACATGCGTTAGCCTTCTGTGTTCTATAAATTAGGCGTGAAAAGAAGTTTTTCCATTTTTCTATTAGGGGCGAGAAAAAATTCAAGAGTACATTATCTCTAAGTGCCTTACGTCGTTTAGTATTAATTACTTCTCGCTCCTTTTTATGTATGTAATGCCGCAATTCTTTTAATATTATTTAAGGTAAACCAGGGGAAGTTTTTAAAATAATATCGATCTGGGACTCTAAACCGCGAATGTTTTCGATTGACTTATGTATGGTAATGGCGCAATCCCATGTTTCTACATTTACATGGGACAACTGTATGGTTGGAGCTGTATATGTGTTATAATAACTACTTGGAATATTTTTTTTTGTGTGCGGCAGTTTTGCAAAAATATTTTATGGGATTCAAATCGAATTAATTTATCAAAACGAACGCGAAGATTAAAAAAGGTTGGAGAAAAGCCTGTGGGAGTGAATTCGAATCCGACGAACAGTGACGTTTATTTTGTGGGGCGCGTCGAAAACGACCGGCTAAGGGATTTCTATTTCGTGCGGAGCCATCGCTGGCACTTCGCCGTGAAAGTTGTGGGAATGACTCCGGCAACGATAATAGAACAGAATTCGAAGACGTGCCCACCAAAAGAGCAACACCCCCTGAAACCTGCCCACAAGGTACCCTCTGTCTTTGGGCAACATCTTCAAATTCAGGGGACCTGGGTGTAAAGGGACACTTGCAAAGCAAGTGGATAACTAAAAAAATCTTTGAAATGGTTGGCCAATTCAGCTATACCCTCCCTACTTAGGTGTAACTCATCGAAAGACAATAAAACAATGAGGGTCTCAAAAAAAGAACGGTGATCTAAAAATACTACAATTTCGTAAATAAAAGAGAACTTCCTCGGGGAAAAAAGTTTAATTCAAACATTCTTTCGGTAATCCATCGTATGTAGCCTGGTCCTTGTCGTTTGTTGTCTTTCAATAGGTTAACCTAAGTAGGGAGGGTATATATGTGTATATATATATATATATATATATATATATATATATATATATATAGATATAGTTTTCCCAACGTTTTGCAAACCCGAAACCCTGATAATATGCCTCACACTGATGCAGGGTTTTTATCAATAAAAAAATTAATTGATTGGAATGCCAACGTCTTCGTTGAATCGCTTCAGTAAAGGTCACCTTCTGGAAAGATTCTTGAAATGCTAAAATGCAGTTGATATTATTTTTTTTCGCTTACATTTACTGTGCCAAGAAGGCTTTCTTCAAAACTGAAAATAATCTTATGGTTTAACTATTTTACGCAAAAAAAAAACAAAAAAAAAGACACAGGTGGATGATTTATCTGAAATTCGGCAGAGTACATCGGCCTAATTTTTCATTTATAGGAAATAATTGTAAGTTTCGGTGACCTTTCGGATATTAAAGAAAGTGCAAGCGCCAAATTCTATTTTTCTTTTTCTTTTTTTTTTAAGATACGAACAATTGAAACGGGACGGGGAGATTGTCGGATCCGCTGCCGCTCGGGCATTGTAGCTGTGTCCTTCTCTTTCCTTTCACACAACGTCGTGCGCTTGGGTTTTTCAGCACTCTTGAAACTAAAGGTGCTACGCGTTGATGATGCCTTCCGCATTCATGACCTTTCAGCTACTAAAAAAAAAAAGAAACATTTCAAAGCATTCTAGGAATAATACGTAATACGTAATATTTGTTATCAAATGTCAAACCCTCTTTCTTCAACGAAGAGTTGCCAATTTTCGGCAGTTGTTTTCGTCATGTGTTATGATACACGTATATTTTCAACAATCGCGAACTGGGCACTTTGTAATAATTTTAAACCTGGTGATTTACGCAAAAAATAAAAAAAAAGATTGTAACGTGCAATTTAACAAGCAACCTTTTTGAACGTCTTAAAAATATGTAATATTCTAGAGAAGTCCTCAATTTTTACTCGATACAATTAATATACGGCTTGATAGTAGAACGATATCTCAGTAAATGGGAACATTAAATGTTATAATATCTTTCTCATCTCCTTAATTTAAGGTAAAGAATTTATAGCATAGGAGCAACGCTTAAATTTTCTTTGTTATAGTTCCAAGCACAAATACCTAAAAGTGATGCAAGCGAACAACAAGGTGTACAGTGACGCTCCGCGGTGACCGGCAGGAGCCCAAGCCTCGGAAAAGTGTCGCCATTCATTGCTGTGGAAATGCTCGCAACACGTGTGGCGCGCAACTTCCGGGAAGAACATGGCGTCTGAAATTTAACTCAGTGCTGCGCTGCGCCGCCGTGATCTTCTTAAGGACTGCACGTTGCACGTGTCTCGTGCATCAACCACCCACCATCCGCTACTTTTTAAACTTGAAGGGGCTTTACCAGGAGTACAGTGTACTAGAATACTTGGGTAGTGTTGGCACCAGAGGGGCTCGCCTGAAGCGCGTGGTATCGATCGCGACAGGTGTCGACACCGGCGCCTTATCCAGAAGGTGCGCGCATCCGTGGCTGCACACGCGAACTAATGAACCTTTGGTGCCGCTTTGGTGGAGTGCACATAGGATTTCTAATACAGCTACGTCCTGCCAGCGGTCGTACCGCGGCATCAATTACGCTGCGGCACGACCTTTAGGAACATGATGCCTCAATGTATTGGACGGTACAAGCTACATTACCCTTCCTTTACATACAAACAATTGCGGCTTTAAAGAAGCGGATTGCAAGCTGTTTCAGCGTAGAATTAGCTGCGACTTTCCGTTTGTCGGATGGTGAGCATTTTAAATGAAATGCCCATTTCCTTGGTCGCAAAGGTCGAACTTTAGATTATTGAAAATAATATCTACAACTCGGAAACAGTTTTTTTTTCCTATCGTATTTTATAATGAAACGAAACGGCACATACTAAAGACCGAGATTGTTTTAGTATGTTTTTAATACCCCAGGTAAACTTCCCTCTCTACTTTTCTGCCCGTCCTCTTCTGGACCTTAATAATCTATACTGCTCAGATTGAGCTGCGAAGTGTACTACTGCCACTAACCCCCACTCCCCTCTGTAATGCCAATGGCCTTGAGGGTATTTTAAATAAATAAATAAATAAATCAGCTCGCTTCACTTTTCACTCATTCTTGTGTTCATTTATGCGACGAACCACCCAAGCGGCGGTCGCAAAGGAGTGAGAATCTTTTATGTCTTCATGGCTGCCACGACCATGCGAGTGAACAGGTGAACAAGTGAACGTCGGGTGGTCCACCCGACGTTCACTTTTAAGAAATGGCTTATAAGCCGTGACAATTTTTATCACGCGTTTTAACATTGAACTAAAGTCCAAAGGATGAGACATCGTGGGCTGAACAAGTAATGCTTTATAAGATTAAAAAAAAAACACGCAACTATTTCACATCATTTTGAGCAGAAACCATGAACACACGTAGATCAGGCAAGGAAAAACTAGTAATGGTTTACAGCACGGCATTGAAATAGTTGTTACAATGTGGAGCGCATATATGGTTACAATATGCAGCGCATTATCCTCTTGAGGGTAAACCATCTGAAACCCACACGCTCATAAGAATACATATAACTGACAGCTGCTTTCTGACACTCAGGTAAGTCTCGCCTGAGCTGGGTATTCGAAGGGAAAGACCCATGGTTCCACAGAGGGTGTATCTGGTTCACGTAGACATACAGGGTGTCTTTGCTTTATTCTTTACAGAGCTTTACATATTTTACAAAAAAGGGATGTGGCAGATATGTGGATGCCGTCTTTCGTTATATCTGTAGGGCTCGGTGGATAATAAATTGGTGAATAACCGTCGCTGTGTTTAATAATTAGCCACAATCTGTTAGTTAATTTGTTTATTAACGGCTTAATCGGCCGTGGTGCAATTGCAGTTTTAAAAGGAGTCATTATTGAAGGCAAACACAATTTTGACAATTTGCAAAAAGGCAACAAGGTTCGCAAACGTTTTCGTAAATTTTGCCTTTCTTCGCTTGATTCAGAAACCGCGTTATGAAAATAATACGTAGAATAGTGGCTTAGTCGTCTTGATGTGTGGCACCGACGAGTCCACCGAAGGTACGCTGTCAAGTTAGTGACGAGGTGACAGAAACAACTGTGTCATTCTTCTACGCATAAACCAATCGTCAAACTAAAAGCAGCAACCTGCCTTGACGCCGGAGGTCTGGCTGTATTCACAAGAACTGTCGCAAATCCTCCTCGTCTTTATCAAAAATTATTACGGTAACAGTCCAAAAAGCAATTTCAGCACTAGTCGTTACAGGGGCCGCAAGATCCTGCAGGTTCAATAACCTTCGCCACCGCTTAAACAAAGTGCTGACCCCGCCAGCTTCCGCATATTTTTTGCGCATGGGGAATGGTGACCTCATGCAACCCCTCGGATGCTGCACCATGTCCACCTCTATTAGGGGCACTACTCACACTATTGTGTTCACTGTACTCCCCAGTTGTGGTGCCGACCTTATTCTGGGATGAAATTTTTCGCCAGCCGTCGATGCTCTCATTGACTGCGCCAGCCGCGAACTTCACTTGAGCTCTACTAACATTATAAACGACTTTCAACAAGATTCATCTGTGCCCCCTCACACCGACGACGACTACACCATCCCTCCTCACTGCTCTCGCCATTATACTTCTGCCGTATCACTCGCTCACGGTCCCAAGTTGCCTCGTTGAACCTCTTCCAAACGCTTTCACAAAGAATTAAATATTCTCCCGTACAGCAGAGTCGCACCAAAGGACGGCAAAATTTTCTTTTTGTCAAACCCCTCGGGCCAAGCGCAAGTTCTTCGCCGTGGTACCCATTTGGCCACCATCGCCATACAGTATTCTGAGCAAAACTTTGCTACACTGTCTGAAGACATCAATGTACGTCATTACCACCTTCAACAGATATCATTGAGAAAGTAGGAAGAATGGTGGACGCTAACATGACCGTCACCCAACACGAAGCGTTGACCGACCTGCTAACAACTTCCCGAACTCTCGTTGACTTTACCGGCGCCCGCTTGCCCAGAATTCGCATGTCCAGCACCACATCGACACTGGAACAGCCTCACCCATTCACAGTCGTGCGTACAGAATTTCCTCGGCCGAGCGCACAGCAGACCGCGACCACGTCTAAGACATGTTAGATAAAGGGGCCATTGATCCATCCCACAGTCCTTGGTCTTCACCAGTAGTCCTTGTAAAGAAAAAAGATGGCTCCATGCGTTTTTTCGCAGACTACCGCTGCCTCAACAAAATAACAAAGAAAGATGTGTACCCTCTCCCCCGCATAGAAGACACCCTCGGCACTGTGCAATGATCTTTTTTCTCCGCCACGGATCTCCGCAGCGGATACTGGCAAATCCCTGTGGCTGACGCAGACAAACCGAAAACGGACTTTATTACACCTGATGAACTGTACCAGTTTAAGGTTATGCCGTTCGGTCTCTGCAACGCGCCAGCAACATTTGAGCGCATGATGGATACATTACTCCGGGGCCTCACGTGGAAAACATATGCCTTTGTTATCTTGACGATGTTGTTTTTGCAGCGAATTTTGAACAGCGTTTGCACCGCAACTCAGAAAAGTGCATATTTGGAGCTTGAGAAATAAAGCCCTTGGTCAAATAGTGAGCATTGATGGAATTCGCCCGGATTGGTAAAAAACAGCCGCCGTCTCTCACTTCCGACAGCCCAAGAACTTAAAAGACGTACGCTCGTTCCTCGGCCTATGCACCTACTTCCGCAAATTCATACGAGGATTCGCTGATCTGGCCGAACGTCTAAACATGCTACTTCGCAACATCATGTGTTTCCACTATGGTGACCACCCCCCTGCTAGCGAAATGCGGGACACAAAGAGGGAGGAGGTGTGTGTGTGTGGGGGGGGGGGGGGAGGGGTTAGAGGAATTTTCTTAACACGCACACCAAGAACCGAGGCTCTGTAAACACATTTAATATCCTGTGCTGTTTATACATCTCCTAACGGTATTACAGAAATTAAGCTGAAATAATTTTCAGTCCCAGTGATATATACCTTATTATGCTTAATATGTTTTAAATGTGTCGAAGTTGAAAACATAAAAATTGAGTCTAGCAGAACAGAGTGCATCAAATGGAAATGCGAATCAGAAAATTTTTTTCGTCAACGCTTACTTTTATCAACATGAACCTACACAGATGTTTAACATTATGTAATCCTTTTTCGACCGTTGTGATGTTGCAGGCTTGTCGGCCTGTCTTGTCGGCTTTCTTCACTAAAACAAAATAAATCAAAGGCAACCCTTTAACATAGACGCAGCGATTTGAAAATAATTACAATATTTTATATTTAAACTTTTGGCGAACAATTTTTTCTTACAATATTTTGTCACCAAGGGGAGAGGCACAACGGTGCATGCGCGTCGGGTCTCCTCCAAGAACGACAATTGCTTCCGCAATGCTTGGATAGCAAATGGCGTACCATTGCGATTCGCACGATTACAAGCGACCTCTGCGCTTCCCCGTGCCCCCTTGTTTGGCAGCACCATGAGTTGCAGAGTGAATCTTACTGCAGTATGAAATTCGGGACATTTTGAAGATTTAGGAATTTCTTGCGGGACGCGGGACACGAACCCTCAATGCGGGACAGTCCTGCGAGTCGCGGGACGGGTGGTCACCCTAGTTTCCACTGGAGTGCGGAGCAAACCAAGGCTTTCGAAGGCCTCAATTTGGCACTAACAACCGTATCGGTACTCGGCCATTTTGTTCGAGGAGCTGATACCGAGATTCGCACAGATGCCAGCGGATATGGAATCGGTACAGTTTGGGCCCAAACCATCTCTGGCACCCAGCACAGCATCGCCTACGCCAGCCGCACCCTTACCGTTTGCGAGCGCGATTACTCTATCACTGAAAGCGAATGCCTACCCGTCGTATGGGCCATTTCCGAATTTCGACCTTACCTCTACGGCAGCCGCTTTTCTATTCTTTCTGACCAACATGCTTTATGCTGGCTGGCCACACTCAAAGATCCTTCAGGACGCTTTCGACGTTGGTCACTCAAGTTACATGAGTAGGATTTCAACGTCCTGTACAAATCCGGGAAACGCCACCTTGATGCCGACAGCCTCTCTAGGTGTGCAGTACCGGTTTAGACACTCAGTTCCACTCCTGTCGCCCAACAAAATACCATGGCAGTCTTGGACACTCTCGACATTGGAACCGCTCAATCGTCCGACAAATTTTTGCAGCCTATAGTTCAACATCTCAACGGCGCGCTTAAGAACCCGACAGTACAGACCCAAGGGCGCTCCCGAGTCTTCGTACTTCGGAATGGCATTCTCTACCGCCGTAACTACAACCACCAAGGACGAACTTGGCTTGTAGTTGTTCCATCACAACTACAGCGAAAAATTATTCAATCTCATCATGACGATTCTTCAGCCGGCCACTTAGGATTCTCCAAAAACCTATTTTAAAATCCGCCGGAACTACTTTTGGACCTCCATGACCCGCACCACCAGCAAGTACGTTCGAGCATGTCAGCAATGCCAAACAAAAAAATCCCGCACCAAAAAGCTGTTGGGACTTTTACAACCTCTTGTCCCACCTGATCGGTCATTTCAACGCGTCGGCATTGACTTTCTCGGCCCTTTTCCTCGATCGACCATGAACAACATATGTATTATCCTAGCCATCGACCACCTGACGCGATACGCCGAAACCAAGTGCGTTCCAGCCGCCAATGCCCAGGAAGCCGCCAACTTCTTTCTACACCGCATTTTGTTACGCCACGGAGCTCCCCAACAGATTATCACCGATCAAGGCTCCCCGTTCATTTCAAACCTCCTCGAAGACGTCTTGCGCATCGAATCAACCGTTTCACAGCGTCAAAACTGCATATCAAACTCAAAATAATAGGCTAATCGATCGCCTCAATCGCACTCTTGTGGACATGATCTCTATGTATGTTTCGGAGGACCACTCTAATGTGGACACCGTCCTTCCGTATGTAACCTACGCTAGCAATACCGCCCGTCAGGCTACTACCGGTTACTCTCCTTACTACCTTGTGAATGCCCTTGAGCCACTCACCCCACTTGACACAATCCTACCTTATATTGAACATGACACGGTTGAGCATTATGCAGCAGACGTAATACGCCGGGCGGAGGACGCCCGTCACCTTCCAGTCTCAGCAGCAGCAACAATTACGTCCCGCTGACCTTTATCGCCCGGCCCATTACAACTTTGTAGACGAGGTTCTTTTGTGGAATCCTTCACGCGCCCCTGGTCTCTGTGAGAAACTTATGAAGCGCTTCGTAAGCTCATTCCGTGTTCTGCGACAACTCTCGCCAACCAACTATGAGGTAGCCCCACTTCCGTCGCCTGGAGATCGCCGCTCCAAATCAAGTGATATTGTTCATATAGCACGTATGAAGTCATACTACCGCCAAGAAAACTAGCTCTACCACAAGTGCCGGATGACCGGCCCTTTCGACGGCGGGGGCATATTGTTGGGAAAGAAATGGAGGACAAAGAAGAAGCCTCACACAGGGGCATTGAGCGCGCGCAGTCCCGAAGGACATTGCTGTCAATGTCCCGCTGTCAATGTCCCGAAGGACATTGACAGCGGTCGCACAGCATGTACTTATACATCCTCTCATTTAGTACACCTATATTTTCACCCTCACAATATATATATATATATATATATATATATATATATATATATATATATATATATATATATATATATATATACATAAATATATATTTATATATATATATATATAGTCACAAAATATTTACCCTTCTAGGAGATGGTCGTCCAAGGTCGCCAAAAAGTGATTTGCAGATCCGTTTCGAGCCTGGTAGGCTCTTCGTCAGTCAAAATGAGAACACTTCGTTTTCCTTTTCTTTCAATCCCAGAAAAAATGGCCGAAAAGAAGAAGTAATTGGAAAAATGTTTACCGTTCAGCGGGTATCTACTCAACTAATTTCTCGCTTAAAAGCCTTATATATACCGATAAATAAGCAGCAAATAGTATTGAAGTGATGAAATATAATATTATCAACGCCATTATTATCACAAAACCAGTTTTTGGGACACTGTAATGTGATGTTCTGGTGAATTCGAGAACAGTCTAGCTGATTCGAAGTTAGAATGTTCTACGCGTCGAACCTTCTACATCGAATGCTCCAGAAGCCAACGCGTGTACAAAAGCGGCTCCGCCTGGCAAGCAGGAGTCAGTTTCGTCCCAGCGTTCGACTGTGCTGCTACGCCGACTGCGACGCCCGCGACGCCCTGTTATTATCTTTTGTACCCTTTTATTTTTGGCACAAGTTCGCCACATTAAACCTTTATTTCTTCCTGTTTATTTCTTGTTTATTGGTCACCACCCGTGACAATATATTTATCCTTCTAGGAGATGGTCGTCCAAGGTCGCCAAAAAGTGATCTGGAGATACGTTTCGAGCCTGGTAGGCTCTTCGTCAGTCAAAATGAGAACACTTCGTTTCCTTTTCTTTCAATCACAGAAAAAATTGCCGAAAAGAAGTAATTGGAAAAATGTTTACCGTTCAGCGGTAAACATACTCAACCAATTTCTCGCTTAAAAGCCTTATATATACCGATAAAAAAGCAGCAAATAGTAGTAGTAGTAACAAATTTATTCCGAAAAAGGGTGGCAGTTGGCCTGTTTGGGAAGGGGCTAAAGGGATGTTACGAGTTAGGTGCGGCGCACTATGGAGGCTTCACAAGCGAAGCTCCAGAGCGCGAGCAAGGTCGTTTTTTGGTCCTGTACCGGAGTAACCCACCCCTCGTAGGAGGTCACACCTGGTGGTCGGTGCTTCTCTGACGTCTTTTAGTCCGTCACACTCCCAGATGAGATGTCTGATGGTCGGTGCTTGATCTGCGGAGCAGCTGCTGCAACGTGTGATTGGAGGTGGTGGGGGATCGCCTTCTCTATTGCACAGTTGGTTGTACCGCCACCTTGCCACCATGCCTTCTGTGATTGCGAAGCCCGTTCGCGCTTTAACAACAAGCACTTGGGCCCCCCGAGGTAGACCTTTAGGCAATGGATTCTCGAGGGGTGGTACATGATCTTTCAACCAGCAAATAGTATTGAAGTGATGAAATATAATATTATTAACGCCATTATTATCACAAAACCAGTTTCTTGGACATGTGGTTGGACATAAGCCAACTCTACCTGGTGTCATGTGAAGCCAATGACAGGCCCAATGTTAAGCGCTTGCTCGTGTCACATAAAACGATGAAGCGAGAAAAAAAAAGAAGCAACAGTGCGGCACCGATTAGAAGATCTCAATTAAATGACCATAAAAAAGACGGCAATCACCCTTTCGAACTGTTAAGGCCCTTCGGTTCTAAAGTATTAAATTAATAAATAAATTCCGATTCTTTATTTTCTCGATCTCTGGTGGTTCGAAAATAAAATTACAGTGATGGGATTGCTGCGCCAATTGCGCCAAACTGCGCCAAGGGGCTAACCCTGCTACATCCTGCTACATTTTGCCAAAATATGAGTAATCTGCGCCAAGCCTGCGCCAAATGACCAATTTTGGTCGCCTTTCAAAACCGAAACTAAGCTGAGTACCGTAAATGAGCACGTGTGAGCTAGGTGGCGCAAGCGGCCGCCCGACACGAAGTACCCTGCATCAATCATTGATCTGGTCTTGCGTGATTTTTCCTGCCGTCTCTCGTTTCGCGCTCTCGTTGTCTCGCGTTTTTTTTTTTTTTTTTTCTTTTTTTTATTTTTAGCGATAGACATGTTCGTGTGCAGACGCTTCGAGACTAGCGTGCCGAGTATCAGCCATGCCATCATGCTTAGAAACGAAATTATGTTTCTGTGCGGCGGGAGTTGCTTTGTGAGCTGGAGCACTAGCTCCAGAAAGCAAAAGCCGTGGGAATACTATATTTGGTACCTGCCTGCCAGTCGCCGTGGTCCCGCGACGTCGGGTGTTGCCGTCCGCACGTCGCTGCAGATATGGCGCTTTTCAAAATAAAAATAAGTACCGCGACAAGTTCATCAACATTTCTGTTCTCGTTTAAATCACGCGTTACTACAAAAATCTACCTTTAACTCAGACTGATGTGTCGAAGCATTGATTGCCTAGGTTTCTCTCGGTGAGCCTTCTTTCGGGATGGACCCTGGTACGTGAAAAATCTGCCGCGAAAGAAATTTGTTGGAGAGAAGTGAGCTAAAGCAAAGAAGGCAATGTCTACACTCTGAACCCGCACAGCGCACTTGTTTGCCTTGAGTTCGGAAGAACGTTTTGATCCTGGCTTGCCATGTCTTGCATCGATGTGCTCAGGTTCTTTTTTTTTTTCTCTGTGTGTTTAGCTTGTACCTCGCCTGATGGCCTGGCAAGCGCTGGACTGTTTTTTGTCGTATGCTAGACAATTAACATTTTGCAAACAATTTTGGGAACCAGTTGGCGACGGAGCAGAGTGGCATGGTTTCGATCGAAGAGCCATCTCCGCTCGCGTGACAATTTTGCATTGCATTGTAGTAGGTACATGTTTAATCAGTTGGAGACTTATTCCTTTTATTATATAACTAGTCTATCTAATATTGTGCTATTTACTACTAAGCTGGTCGTTTTCAAATAAGTTTTAATTTGTGCAGTTTGGTTCTTATTTAACTATAGTGCGTACATAAATCTGTATAATTTAACTGAAGCATTGCAAAATGTGTCATGTCAAAGGCATTTCAGTTACATGTTGAAAGACTCCCAGGTGGTCTAACTTGACTATAATTTGTTGATTGCGGCGAGCAAAGTGTTTTTCGTCTGTCCAACACTTAAAGCGATTATTTTTATTTTTTCTGAGAATATCTGCTCCAAAAGCCACTTATGCTGCTCCAAAACACTGTTTTGGGTGCTCCAAAAGGTGCTCCAAAACGGCTTAGGCCAATCACATCACTGAATTAAAATTCGAAAGTCCGTTATGTCCTGCGGAGTTTAAGTGACGATAAACTAGTCCGGCAACGTGTTTGCGTATGTGACTTTTATGTAAATTCATGCGTTTTCTTACGCTTGTTTTAGTTTCTCCTATGTATTGAATTAGGAATTTTTTTGCATTGAATCAAATATATAACATTTTCCGAATTACAGTCAAAGGTATCATTTATTTTCCAGTTTTATTTTCCACACATAAACTGCATTCGTTATTATTGCATTTTATGCAACCAAGAGGGACCAGGCTACGTCCGATGGAGCTTCGGGACTGTCTAAAAAAATCCAATAAATTAAGTGGTCTCTTAAACAATTTATACCAGGTGGTGGAGGGATAACAGCCTTTAAAGCAGTGTCCATGTGTAAAATATTCATGTGTCGTCTAAGAATATTGTTTATGTTTTGAAGTTTTGACTCGTAAGGTAAGATTAGTCGTAATTCATGGTTATTTCTTTTCTGTCGCTCTACTAAACAGGAGTTTCGAGAGATCGCTCAACTTTTGTATGTTGAATTATATTTTATAATATTATAATAATAATTATAATTTTATCAATATAAAAATTCATTGATTGAAATGCCGACGTCTTCGTTCAATCGTTTCAGTAAAGGTCACCTTCTGGAAATATTCTTGAAATGCTAAAATGCAGCTGATATTATTTTTTTTCGCTTACATTTACTGTGCAAAGAAGACTTTCTTCAAAACTGAAAATAATCTTATGGTTTAACTACTTTACGCAAAAAAAACAACAACACAGGAGGCTGATTTATCTGAAATTCGGCAGAGTACATTGGCCTAATTTTTCATTTATAGGAAATAATTGTAAGTTTCGGGGACCTTTCCGAAAGTAAAAAAAGTGCGAGCGCCATTTTTTTTTTAAGATACGAACAATTGAAACGGGACGGGGAGATTGTCGGATCCGCTACCGCTCGGGCATTGTAGCTGTGACCTTCTCTTTCCTTTCACACAACGTCATGCGCTCCGGTTTTTCAGCACTCTTGAAACTAAAGGTGCTACGTGGTGATGACGCCTTCCGCATTCTTGACCTTTCAGCTACTAAAAAAAAAAGAAACCTTTCAAAGCATTCTAGGAATAATACGTATATAATACGTAATACATAATATTTGTTATCAAATGTCAAACCCTCTTTCTTCAACGAAGAGTTGCCAATTTTCGGCAGTTTTTTTCGTCACGTGTTGAAAATATACACGTATATTTTCAACAATCGCGAACTGGCCACTTTGTAATAATGTGAAGCCTGGTGATTTACGCAAAAAATAGAAAAAAAATGTAACCTGCAATTTAACAAGCAACCTCTTTGAACGTCTTAAAAATATGTAATATTTTATAGAAGTCCTAAATTTTTACTCGATAAATTTTATATACGGCTAGATAGTAGAACGATATCTCAGTAAATGGGAACATTATATGTTATAATGTCTTTCCCATCTCCTTAATTTAAGGTAAAGAATGTATAGCAGAGGAGCAACGCTAAAATTTTCTTTGTTATAGTTCAAGCACAAATACCTCAAAGTGTTGCAAGCGAACAACAAGGTGTGCAGTGACGCACCGCGGTGACCGGCTGGAGCCCAAGCCTCGGAAAAGTGTCGCCATTCATTGTTGTGGAAATGCTCGCAACACGTGTGGCGCGCAACTTCCGGGAAGAGCATGGCGTCTGAAATCTAACTCAGTGCTGCACTGCGCCGCCATGATCTTCTTAAGGACTGCACGTTGCACGTGCCTCGTGCATCAACCACCCACCATGCGCTACTTTTTAAAACTTGAAGGTGCTTTACCAGGAGTACAGTGTACTAGAATACTTGGGTAGTGTTGGGACCAGAGGGGCTCGCCTGAAGCGCGTGGTATCGATCGCGACAGGTGTCGACACCGGCGCCTTATCCAGAAGGTGTGCGCATGCGCGGCTGCACACGCGAAATAATGAACCTTTGGTGCCGGTTTGGTGGAGTGCGCATAGGATTTCTAATACAGCTAGGACCTTCCAGCGGTGGTACCGCGGCATCAATTACGCTGCGGCACGACCGTTAGCAACATGATGCTTCAATGTATTGGACGGTACAAGCTACATTACCCCTCCTTTACATACAAACAATTGCGGCTTTAAAGAAGCGGATTGCAAGCTGTTTCAGCGTAGAATTAGCTGCGACTTTCGGTTTGTCGGATGGTGAGTATTTTAAATGAAATGCCCGTTTCCTTGGTCGCAAAGGTCGAACATTAGATTATAGAAAATAATATCTACAACTCGGAAACAGTTTTTTTTCCTATCTTATTTTATAATGAAACGAAACGGCACATACTAAAACCAAAATTGTTTTAGTATGTTTTTAATACTCCAGGTAAACTTCCCTGTCTACTTTTCTGCCCGTCCTCTTCTTGACCTTAATAATCTATACTTCTCAGATTGAGCTGCGAAGTGTACTACTGCCACTAACCCCCACTCCCCTCTGTAATGCCAATGGCCTTGAGGGTATTTTAAATAAATAAATAAATAAATCAACTCGCTTCACTTTTCACTCATTCTTGTGTTCATTTATGCGACGAACCACCCAAGCGGCGGTCGCAAAGGAGTGAGAATATTTTTATTTCTTCATGGCTGCCACGACCATGCGAGGACCACCCGACGTTCACTTGTAAGAAATGGCTTATAAGCCCTGACAATTTTTATCACGCGTTTTAACATTGAACTAAAGTCCAAAAGGTAAGACATCGTGGGCTGAACAAGTAATGCTTTATAAGATTAAAAAAAACACGCAACTATTTCAAATCATTTTGAGCAGAAACCATGAACACACCTAGATCAGGCAAGGAAAAACTAGTAATGGTTTACAGCACGGCATTGAAATAATTTTTACAATGTGCAGCGCATACATGGTTACAATATGCAGCGCATTATCCTCTTGAGGGTAAACCATCTGAAACCCACATGCTCATAAGAATACATACAACTGACAGCTGCTTTCTGACACCCAGGTAAGTCTCGCCTGAGCTGGGTATTCGAGGGGAAATACCCATGGTTCCACAGGTGGTGTATCTGGTTCACGTAGTCATACAGGCTGTCTTTGCTTTATTCTTTACAGAGCTTTGCATATTTTACAAAAAAGGGATGTGGCAGATATGTGGATGCCTTCTTTCGTTATATCTGTAGGGCTCGGTGGATAATAATATGGTGAATAACCGTTGCTATTCTTAATAATTAGCCACAATCTGTCAGTTAACTTGTTTATTAACGGCTTAATTCGCCATGGTGCAATTGCAGTTTTAAAAGGAGTCATTATTGAAGGCAAACACAATTTTGAGAATTTGCAAAAAGGCAACAAGGTTCGCAAACTTTTTCGTAAATTTTGCTTTTCTTCGTTTAATTCAGAAACCGCGTTATGAAAATAATACGTAGAATAGTGACTTAGTCGTCTTGATGTGTGGCGCCGACGAGTCCACCAAAGGCACGCTGTCAAGTTAGTGACGAGGTGACAGAAATAACGGTGTCATTCTTCTACGCATCAACCAGTCGTCAAACTAAAAGCAGCAACCTGCCTTGACGCCGGAGGTCTGGCTGTATTCACAAGAACTGTCGCAAATCCTCCTCGTCTTTATCAAAAATTATTACGGTAACAGTCCAAAAAGCAATTTCAGCACTAGTCGTTACAGGGGCCGCAAGATCCTGCAGGTTCAATAACCTTCGCCACCGCTTAAACAAAGTGCTGACCCCGCCAGCTTCCGCATATTTTTTGCGCATGGGGAATGGTGACCTCATGCAACCCCTCGGATGCTGCACCATGTCCACCTCTATTAGGGGCACTACTCACACTATTGTGTTCACTGTACTCCCCAGTTGTGGTGCCGACCTTATTCTGGGATGAAATTTTTCGCCAGCCGTCGATGCTCTCATTGACTGCGCCAGCCGCGAACTTCACTTGAGCTCTACTAACATTATAAACGACTTTCAACAAGATTCATCTGTGCCCCCTCACACCGACGATGACTACACCATCCCTCCTCACTGCTCTCGCCATTATACTTCTGCCGGATCACTCGCTCACGGTCCCAAGTTGCCTCGTTGAACCTCTTCCAAACGCTTTCACAAAGAATTAAATATCATTGTCCCGTACAGCAGAGTCGCACCAAATCACGGCAAAACTTTTCTTTTCGTCAAACCCCTCGGCCCAAGCGCAAGTTCTTCCCCGTGGTACCCATTTGGCCACCGTCGCCACACAGTATTCTGAGCAAAACTTTGCTGCACTGTCTGAAGACATCAATGTACGTCATTACCACCTTCAACAGATATCATTGAGAAAGTAGGAAGAATGGTGGACCGTAACTTGACCGTCACCCAACACGAAGCGTTGACCAACCTGCTTACAACTTCCCAAACTCTCGTTGACTTTACCGGCGCCCGCTTGCCCAGAATTCGCATGCCCAGCACCACATCGACACTGGAACAGCCTCACCCATTCACAGTCGTGCGTACAGAATTTCCTCGGCCCAGCTCACAGCAGACCGCGACCACGTCCAAGACATGTTAGATAAAGGGGCCATCGATCCATCCCACAGTTCTTGGTCTTCACCAGTAGTCCTTGTAAAGAAAAAAGATGGCTCCACGCGTTTCGGCGCAGACTACCGCTGCCTCGACAAAATAACAAAGATGTGTACCCTCTCCCCCGCAGAGAAGACGCCCTCGGCACTCTGCAATGATCTTTTTTCTCCGCCATGGATCTCCGCAGCGGATACTGGCAAATCCCTGTGGCTGACGCAGACAAACCGAAAACGGACTTTATTACACCAGATGAACTGTACCAGTTTAAGGTTATGCCGTTCGGTCTCTGCAACGCGCCAGCAACATTTGAGCGCATGATGGATACATTACTCCAGGGTCTCACGTGGAAAACATGCCTTTGTTATCTTGACGATGTTGTTTTTGCAGCGAATTTTGGACAGCATTTGCACCGCAACTCAGAAAAGTGCATATTTGGAGCTTGAGAAATAAAGCCCTTGGTCAAATAGTCAGCATTGATGGAATTCGCCCGGATTCTCAAAGAACAGCCGCCGTCCCTCACTTCCGACAGCCCAAGAACTTAAAAGACGTACGCTTGTTCCTCGGCCTATGCACCTACTTCCGCAAATTCATACCAGGATTCGCTAATCTGGCCGAAACTCTGAACATGCTACTTCGCAACATCATGTGTTTCCACTATGGTGACCACCCCCCTGCTAGCGAAATGCGGGACACAAAGAGGGAGGAGGTGTGTGGGTGTTGGTGTGTGTGTGTGGGGGGGGGGGGTTAGAGGAATTTTATGAACACGCACAGCGAAAACCGAGGCTCAGTAAACACATTTAATATCCTGTGCTGTTTATACATCTCCTAACGGTATTACAGAAATTAAGCTGAAACAATTTTCAGTCCCAGTGATATACCTTATTATGCTTAATATGTTTTAAATGTGTCAAAGTTGAAAACATAAAAATTGACTCTAGCAGAACTGAGTGCATCAAATGCAAATGAGAATCAGTAAATCTTTTTCGTCAACGCTTACTTTAATCAACATGAACCTACTCAGATTTTTAACATTATGTAATCCTTTTTCGACCGTTGTGATGTTGCAGGCTTGTCGGCCTGTCTTGTCGGCTTTCTTCACTCAAAACAAAATAAATCATCGGCAACCCTTTAACATAGACGCAGCGATTTGAAAATAATTTTGGGAACCAGTTGGCGACGGAGCAGAGTGGCATGGTTTCGATCGAAGAGCCATCTCCGCTCGCGTGATTGCATTGCATTGTAGTAGGTACATGTTTAATCAGTTGGAGACTTATTCCATTTATTATATAACTAGTCTATCTAATACTGTGCTATTTACTACTAAGCTGGTCGTTTTCAAATAAATTTTAATATGTGCAGTTTGGTTCTTATTTAACTATAGTGCGTACATAAAACTGTATAATTTAACTGAAGCATTGCAAAATGTGTCATGTCAAAGGCATTTCAGTTACATGTTGAAAGACTCCCAGGTGGTCTAACTTGACTATAATTTGTTGATTGCGGCGAGCAAAGTGTTTTTCGTCTGTCCAACACTTAAAGCGATTATTTTTATTTTTTCTGAGAATATCTGCTCCAAAAGCCACGTTTGCTGGTCCAAAACACTGTTTTGGCTGCTCCAAAGGCCACTTATGCTGCTCCAAAACACTGTTTTGGCTGCTCCAAAAGGTGCTCCAAAACGGCTTAGGCCAATCACATCACTAAATTAATATTCGAAAGTCCGTTATGTCCTGCGGAGTTTAAGTGACGATGAACTAGTCCGGCAACGTGTTTGCGTATGTGACTTTTATGTAAATTCATGCGTTTTCTTACGCTTGTTTTAGTTTCTCCTATGTATTGAATTAGAATTTTTTTGCATTGAATCAAATATATAACATTTTCCGAATTACAGTC